>NC_079402.1:7495018-7825018 GCF_029220125.1 Pseudoliparis swirei | reverse complement strand
AGAGGCAAATGCAGAGAGAGAGGGAGAGAGAGTGAATGTTAATCTCTCTGTGGGAAAAAGACAGGAGAGGATAAAGTGATAACTTAATTCCAAGATGTTTGCAGAGAAAGTGTATGTGTGAGAGCGTGCATGTGGGTGGGTGGGGGTCCGGCTGGGCGCACAAGTGTGTATGTTTGCGCATACTTCTGCACAAATGTGTTTGTTTTTTGGCCCCTGTGTGGCCTGTGTGTGTGTGTGTGTGTGTGTGTGTGTGTGTGTGTGTGTGTGTGTGTGTGTGTGTGTGTGTGTGTGTGTGTAGGTGTGTGTGTGCGTGTGTGTGCGTATATGCTTTTGTGTGTGTGTGTCTGTGTATACATCCTGCATGTGGACTAAGCCCAACAGAACATTTGCATTAATATGTGCAGGCCGTGAAAGTATCAGCAGGAGTTTATAGCCTTGCATATTATGTCATAGAGTAGTTCATCTGATCTCTGTCTTGTATATCACTGGGGAGAGATGTCGCACCCCATGAAAACATCTGAGCAACCTGCCCCTGAAGCAGAAGTATGAAAATGTCTTTCTGAATGTAAAAAATTATTATAAAAGGGGGCAGAAATAAACAAACAGATACATGCCCAATGTAGCATTCCCACACATTTCCACCTCACGGGAAACATTTCCACCTCACGGGAAAATTACAGGTTTGCCTGTCATGACTGTTGTCATTAATCTTTCGGTACTTTAAAATATATTAATTCATTGCTTATTCTATGAAATGTCTGAAAATAGAGAACGCATGTCAATAACAGCCCCATGATGATTCAAATGTATATTACAGTGAAGTAAAACTAGCGAGTGCTGCAAATATGATGCACTGTTCATTACATTTAACCTCATTTTATTTATTTTTCGTTTAAATGTTACCTTATTTGGCTGATTCGGCCTCTACTCAGGACTGAGTAAGTAAGTGCAGAACTATCATCCCCCTTATTCTCCTGTAGTGCAGCAACTAATGATAACTTTAAATAGTTGGTAATTATGAAATTGTTTTCAACCAACCAATAAATGATTAAAACATAAAAAATATACTAGAAATTGGCTCATCAAGTTCTCAGAGCAAAACATGGACATTTTTTTTCACTCTAGCTTCAGTCTGACCTTTTGATTGACACTTCACGTGATCCAAAAGAAGCTTCCATTTTCTGTCGACAGCCTACAATAGCCAATGGCGCCTCGTATAGCCAATGAAATTCGCCAAAACTTAAAAATGCTGCTTCATGCCACAACTAGGATTATTAATGTGACCATTGTTTTTGGAAAATGCCGAGACATACTCTTAGACAAACGTGTAAACTATTTATTTTCTCCGCCATTATTATCGAACTGAAACTTGGTACAAGTTAAAGTTTCACATTATGGTTCCATTGGGATTGTACTGCTATTAAGTCCCAGCTTCAGTCATCTGCACGCATGTGTTTCTAGGATAATATCGAGGTTGAACATTTAAACCCTCTTCTGTCATACGTTCAAACTTTTATTCCTCAATGCAAGTATCTCTTACAGTGATTTTGAGCACTGGTGAATTTGATACTATATACGTGTAGAAATCACTTGTAGCTTCAATAGGACTAACACTGCATATAAACATGCTGTAATGCCAATTTCCACTTCCACCTCTGAAATGTATAAACCTTTTGTGTGGCTTGGTCTCATAACAAGACATTTTTAACACACAAGGCAGGCTGCGAGTACAAACAACCTGCTATGAATCATAGGAAATGAGTACAGAAGTTTACAGACTTCATAAACAGAACTTAATTTTCTCTTCGGCCTTTCTCTGGTAAACATTTTTAACTACATCATTAAAGAATAACCTGCTGACTTCACCCAGTATTATTATCATGCTATTTCAGCTTCAGTGCTACTTTATTCAAATTCAGACACTACTTTTTTTTGTAAAAATAAATATCTATATCTGAAGGCAATATAATTATTTGAAATTATTGTGGAAATGATGTGGATAGTGGCGTGTTCGCGCTCAGGAGGCAATGGAAACACAAGCGAAGGCCAAAGCCGGAAGAGAGGTCCTTGAGCAACAGACTAATTAGATGTAAATAACCTATGTGGGATCATATTAATATTGTGTTTCTTCTTCTAAATATCCTGACTAAACACAGTAATTTACTATTTATCTTCATCGTTTCTTCATGAATTAACTGATTAGTTTTTTTCCAATAGGTTTTTTTAGTGGGTTTTTTGGTGGTAATATTCCTCATCCATCATTGACAACGCAAATATTGGAACAATTTATGTTTTCTGAAAGTTAGGGGTGGGAACAAAAGATCTGTGTCTGTTTGGTTTTCCTAAAGTGAAAAACCTTCTGGCCAAATTTGCTAAAACTGTCTCTATATCATGAATCAAGATTCTATAACTGCAGCGCCTATCTATACGCCAACGTATTTCAGCAACACATTTAAGTGAACTGTTTAACTGTAAAATGATATCATACATAAATAATAAACTAAAACATGATCTGTTTAATTTAGCTTTCAATTTTCAGTTTAAGTGAAAACACAGAAAAAAAGTATCTCTCTGCAGAAAATGAAATCAATAGCGAGCTTTCCACCAATCACAGTCCAGCATTTCTTTCCCCCATGCCGATATAGGTGGCCCAGACAGCTTCACTATATGTGCAGCCACAAAGTGAAGAAAAAAATGTGATCTTCTAAACTGATGATTCTCCCGGGCTCCATCTGTGTCAGCCAATCCAATATTTTACTGTTGGACTTTCAAAAGGCACTGCTCCCCTTAGGCTTACAAATGTGATTCACTGATGAATGCGCTTGTGAGCGACAGCCCGGCTGCAAAGCGGCTCAGTCTGATGTGCACATGCCAATGAATCCGTGAGGAGGCCTCCGCACACGGAGAGCTGCAAATTAACACACACACATTCGCACTGACACACACATGCATGTACGCACTGTCGCAGACAGAGGACCACAGGAAATATAACACTTTGAGATGGTAAATCAGGATGTCAGCGCTAAACTTCAATTTAATTTCCCAACACTCTTGTGGAGTCGGATCGTAACTTACTGATTTTTACACACACAAGCAGACGCTTTAAAACACACACATACACACAGACTCTTCAAAACACACACACACACACACACAGCACTCAAAACACAAAACACACAAACTTGCTAAGTGAAGTCACGGATGCAGCGAGAAATAGAACCATTTTTGCAGATATTGAGACGCAGCAAATTAAAAGGCATAAACGCACACACACATACAAACACAAACAGAGACCCATACACACATACACACACAGGCTCACCTAGCTGGTTGTCACAAATTAACATTCAGCGACTTTTTTAATCCAGTCCAGAAGGTTTGTGAATGTGTTTTGCATTTTTTGTTCTGGGTTGTGCCATTGCCAGATATACCTATGAATATATATGATTATGTGTGATTGTCTGCCTGTTTAGCTGTGGGAGACTGGGTTTGATGTTTGTGTATCACGATGTTGCGGGCCAGAGGTCATTTAACATTTTAACTCAGAGGATCTTTGATGAAACAATGAGCTCTTTTTGTGAAACCAATAAAACCGTGATGACATAAGTAAAGATCCAACAATTTATGAGACCCATCTGCTATTGATTCCCCAAATTAACCATATGTGTGTTTGCTGATCCAACACCCTCATTAGTTGGACCAGATCTTTCAAAACTCTCTGTAAGACCAATACGAAGGTTCCGTTTCTGCTACCTCTGGGGTTTTAGCATCCTTGGTTTTTTTCTCTCTCTTTAATTTTTTTATTTGACATTTTAAGGAGAACTGCATTTAATCCCACACAACAAACACTTTTTTTTAAAATTATGACTTAATGAAGTCCCAAATTGGTTTATATTGTGGTCCTTGATGTCTAGCTGACCAACAAATCAATTCCAGTATCATCATCACTACCATTCCACAGTTCTATGTCACATGCCTGCCTTGGTGCTGCGTGTGTTTCTTTTAGACATTTGTGTGTGTGCATTACAGCCCATCAACTCAAGAATCACGGGCGCTCTATCAAATGACTGCATTTCTTTCAGCTCAGTAATCCTTAAATTAACCTCTCCCTCCAAGTCAAAGCCCTCACCTCATCAGCAGACGTTTGATGATGCTACAGTGGAAAGGTAGAACAGTGTTAGGCCCGGTGGTGCTGGATGTTTGAACAAGTAATTGCAGCAGTGTGTAATCAGCTAATCAAACAGTGGGGCCACTTGCTCTCATGAATATCCTCTCTGACACTTGGCTAATGATAATTTGACCTTAATTGATCTTTCTGCTTGAATTACGGTTAATCAGGGCACAAAGAATAAAGACATGAATTTGCGAGTGTCCCTCTGTTCACATATGGCGGAGAACACACCGCTGTGTCGCCAGCTCCCTCGACAGCTTTCCGCTGTATCTCACAGTCCTTTTTTCTTCTCTGCTGTAAACCATCGTCAGCAACTTTTCCTCTCCTTCCTGTTTGCTTGTTGATGTGCACAATTTAAATGTTTTACATTTTCAAGTATGTGCGTTGTGTGTTCATCGCTCATGCCAGTTAAGCAAGCAGCCCCAGGAACCCTGACATGGAGCGTATTGCTCGTGGGCTCATGTAAACGCGTGCATGTTAATTATTACTAGTACAGCCTCCAAAAAGACACGTGTTGCTTGTGATGTCCTGCAGGTCTTAACACCAGTGACCTCACAACATGACATTATGTTGGCTCTTTATGGTAATGAATCCACTCTGGGAAAAACACCACAGGGCTGCATCAGAAGTGCAACACCCACAGTGCCCTGAATGATCCCACTATGAATAAAACGTGCATCTTCCCTGTTATGGCAAAGATGTAGTTGGTTCTTCCTGGTAACCCCTTAACCTGAGGACACCAGATTTGACTCACATGAGATCACTTTCAGATTCTGTTTTCTGTCATTGTTTATCTGTTTCTAATCCTTAAATTATCTCTGGTATGATTAGCTTGACTTCTTCTTCATTGCAGTGCAATTACTTCAAGTTTTGATAGACTGTTGTTATCAACATACGTATCTAGAAGAATGAGTACAAATAGTACAATTGAAACTTTTTGAGGGAAATATATGGTTATTATTCTCATTTGCTTGGGAATAACAGTGTTCCAGCGCTACTTACAATGCCATGCCTATTACCAAGAGATCAATAGCACTTGAGCTGAATGTCATTATGGTTATCAGGCCTGTGTGTGTGTGTGTGTGTGTGTGTGTGTAGGGGTGTGTGGGTGTGTGTTTGTGTGTGTGTGTGTAATGAGACACGAGGACATTATGCAGGGTGGTACGATCGCCTGTGCATAGTGATCACATGATTGGACTCATTATCGTGTCCGCTTGTGTTTCCGCTGTTGCTACATGGTGTAATATGCATTTGCGGCGCGATCGGAGATATACCAATCACTCATGAAGGCTAAAGTCTCAGAGGCGGTATTTTCAAGCTGAGAGGGAGAGAAATTGATGGAGATTGGAGAGGGTAAGGTGAGAAAAGGGATATAGAGAGGGAGAGCGAGATAAGGGAAACGGAGACGGCGAGAATAACTTGCAGGAGAACAGACAAGGCAAAAATAAAAGGTAACAGCAAGTGATTGCCGCGGCTGAGACAGCGATACCTGAGTTTGCAGTCGCACGTAACACGTGCACCTGAACCAAACCAGAGTGTCTAAGTCCAAGGAAGAGGTGGAAATCATTATGCATTTTTCTTATTGTCAACAAAACTCATGAAAAGAGCAAAACCAACAATGGATTGATCCTTCTATGAAGTATACACTCAGAGCTATGGAAGTCAGACTACCGAGGGATGCACTAATGATGGTGTATTTTCAATGCCAGCCAGTAAAGCCATGTGGCCATTGCTTAAGTCACAAGTCATTCCATTACCTGCACCTTTCTGGTAGCCAGAAGCAGACGGATCCATCTTCCAGGGGAAAAGGAAAGTAACTGTTTTTCTTTGAGTAGCTTGATGAATCAGGAGAGCTAATAGTTACTACTTAATGTCATGGTCGAAAATGTACACAACCTCACATTTAATCCATCACGTTCGCACACCAACATCAAACATAGTTCATGGAGAAACTGCCTGGTATTGATGTGTTTTTAGTTGAAACTAGTGGACACCATGGGAGCGAGGAGATGAAGCAAAAAGAGGCAAAAAAGATTTTTAAAAAACAAACTAAATGAGAGAAACTAGTGAGGGAAAAAATGAGAGCTTGAGAACTTAAAGTTGAAAGCCAGATATGGGTAGAGGCAGATGGCAGGGAGGGGAGTGAGGAGACAGGGGTGGAGGACTAGAGATAAAGATAGAGTCCGACTGCCAGAGCGGGATGATGAGGAGGAGCGGCTGAACCTTGATGCGGCTGAACCTTGATACGGCGGGGGGAGAAAGACCAGAAGAAGTTAAAGGGAGAAGACAGAGATGAAACGTGATGGAAATGGAGAGGGAGAGGAAGCAAAGGCTAGATAGAAGAATGGATATTGGAAGGGACAGACATAGAGAGGGAGTGATGCAACCTTGTGAAGATAAGGGGGATGGGATGTGGCAGTGGAGGGAGGGGGGCTCAAGAGAAGAGGTCAAAGAATCAGCGCTGTGTTGAGAGTCTCAAGGATGTTCACAGTGAAAAAAACGCCCCTGAAAAGGTTGTTTTGGCAAAAATATTCGAAGGGGCATGCCCCTGCTTATAAAAACTGCTTTCTGATCACATCAGTTGGACTCTCCTCCAACAACCAAATGCCACTTAAAGATAGTCAAAGCATATTTAAGCAGGTTTTAATAACAGCCTCACACTTTGATAACATAGTCGAGTTAATAATGCACCCAACGTGCCCCGTGGAATTGTGATTCTATCAGAGACTCAACATGATTGTTCGCCGACTTACAATAGCAAGTGTAACGCATTCAGGATGGTTCCTCTTCTCTTCCCCCTCCACTTAGTCTTCACATAAAGCACAAGGGCACCAGCGTCACCATCAAAGCTAACATCAAAGTCAAACTTTCTGGCTTTTTACTAAAATGCAAATAACTTAATTATTATTTGTTTTATGTAAATAAAGTCACAAATGCATTCAAAGTGACTCAAAAGAGGATCAAAGAAGAGGGGCATTTCCAGCACCAACATGCATTATGCACGCACATTAGTTGGACTCGGGGAAACGGCGAGGCCAGGCAGGGAGAGAACATGGATGGACAGATGGTGGAGTGGAGGGGCAGAAAAACAAGAGCAAACAATAAGGGCTGCAGAGGAAGAGGGGGTGGGGGTGCTGAATGACAGATAGAGAGGAAGACAGAGGGAGCACAAACAGTGTCAGGTTAATGGTAATAGGGACAGGGATCTTGTCTTATTAAATATAGATGACTCTGTTATGGGACATGAAAAATACATGAAACACTACGTTTGACATCAGCTCCGTTAGATCGAGAGAGGCAAGCTCGCTCAAGAAAAAGAAAAAAACTGCAAAATGAGACGCATTGTGGCGAGAGAGAAAAAGGAAGGGAGGTAGGGACGGATGGATGGACAAAAGGGAAGGACATGGAGAGAGACATCAGGGTAAGACAAGGATCTTGACAGCATCAGATCCCAGGCCAGCATTGGCTACTCTTTCTTTGAGTCTTCTCTTCATAGACAAGGGCTTTTCCTAAGAAGGGGATCAATATTGTATTGTTGTTTCTTGTCGTGCTGTTGATCCACACTCTTAAAGTGTTAATATGAGGTCTTCACTCCGTGTGGTCAGGACAGGGCCCATGGGAATGATAACCAGAGCAGGGCTCCTAACCCCGGTGTCCTGGCTACAACTCCCTTCAGGCTCACATATTTCCCTGAGTCCCGGCGGTCACAGCCCCGACAACTTTTCTGACCCCGTGGACAAAAGCAGTGTTTCTTTGTCGGCCAGTGAGGTCATTCATAGAAGCATAAAGGCAACGCGGGTGTAACACAATACTTTTGTCTCCATTCTCCCCGTTTTGGAAAGTAAAGATAGCGTTTTTTCTCCAGCGCCTCCTCTATAGGTCTCGGTGGAAACCAGGTCAGGCACAGTGTGAAAGAAAATCTGAATCTTTTGTTCCCGTTCTTGATGGTATAATTATCCAAAGTAGACTTATCATACAGTATGAGACTACGAAACTATGCTACATGGCCCTGCAGAAGCCACACAGACAAAAAAGAACAACACTGCGGCTGGTTTGGAAACCTTCCCGTATTTCATAAAATAATTGACCGTGTTTCTAAAACACTCTGAGAGGAGAAATAAGCCACGCACCTGATCTGTATTCATTTTAGACGGTTGGTTGGTTGAAGTCACTGCCACTAGAAGTGACTGGCTAAGCAATAGGAGTAAAGTAATAAATAACCCACTATTAATTGAATTGAAAGGCTTCATGTGTCAGATATTGTGCGCGTTTTTTGAAAGCTGTCTTTAGATGATAAATTAGACCTTTCCTTGCATGTGTTTCTCGGTCCCCACACAGAATAACTTACCTGATGTATGTGCTGATATAATTCTAAAGGTTTTCCTTTTCACCGACTGCACCCATCTGCTCAGTCAGTATGCACAGTATGCAATGATTCAACAACACAGACATTTGACTTATTAGAGGTTAATATCACTTACACTTAGCCTCTGCCTCCGTCTTTGTCTCCAGTTGCTAGGAACCAGTATGAGCGAATGGGCAGTGATGTCACCATGCAGTGCGGCTCCCTGGACAATGACGCGTCAGTGTCATGGAAGGTAAACGGGACAGACGTGAAAGCCCAGCACCGTCTCGAGGGTCCCAGACTGATGCTGACCGAAGTGGACCTGGGCCACAACGGACTTTACAGCTGCTTTCAGAACCCACATGGAGAGAGGCGGGACACCATCTACCTCCACATCGGCAGTAAGTACCCAGACAATCGCCCGCCGAATGTCATTTCATAAAAGACATGATGAATCTTTAATCATCCCAAAGGGGAATCTGGGTAATTGCTGTAGAATATAAATGAGAAGAAAAAAAAGAAACATGTGGTGCCATTGACCACGATGCAATTACCATTCCAAACGAAGAAATGTGATTTATTAATGAGACATGTTATAGAATTGTGCATGTATGTATATATATATATATATATATATATATAGCAACAGCTTGGCATCTAAAGAGACTTTGGCCATGCAATTGGTCGAGAGATGAGAGGATTGTGAGCACGGCACTGGTATAAAAAGTGACATCATTGAAATTTAGAATATGAAATACAAATATTGTAACTTTTAATTGTGAGTTATGCCATTTGAAGGGCTGAACATGACAGTTGTCAAAATTACATTAGTTGTCAAAATTACATTTGGTCATTTTACAGTAATGTGTGAATTTTAATTGGCATGCAAAAGCTAAATGGGCATCGGTTTAACAGTGTGTCACATGGCGTGTGAGTTGACCTCCGTTGAGATTTATTATTCTGACGGTAGAGGTTTATACCCTGGGCTTGTGCATAATAATGCAATTGTAATAGGATCAACTTGTAAATTCCAAGTAGCGTTGAGTTTCATTGGAATTAAATGCACCTTTATTAAATATAGTATTTACCAAAACATCTCCACTATAAAGCACCATTGGTTGAATACTCTCTCTTCAACATTATTAGTTTAACACTTGATTCTCCATGGCCACTTACTATAAGCAATTCACATTTACATTGCAACTTGTTCTCCAACGGATTCCACTGTATATTGTCAAATAAGTAGCTCAGTTTTTTGTCCGAAAAAAACAGGATAAGTGTGTTTCCAATTTAGTTTTATTGCAACCATTAATACCTCATATTTATTTTGACAGCTCCCGCCTCTAATCTGTGTCTCTGCGTCCTCCTCCCGCTTCGTTTTGGATTGTTGTAGTACATCTGTCACCGCATCAGTGCTCCATGTTTGATGCCTGTGTCTATTCTGAAATGACAGTTTTGAGGAAAAACATGTTGTCATCAACAGTGAATTCATGCTTCATTATCATAGCAGGGAGAAAAAAGGCATTATCTCTGTTTGCCGGTTCTTTCAAATACAGTTGATCACGTCTCCCTCCATTTATGTCTGTTGCTTATATAAGGAATAGGCAACGGTTTAAATTGAATTCCCGCGGGTATCACGCTGCAGCTGCTAGCTGGTGAAATTAAATACATTTTTGGGCATCAGTCATGGCAGATCACTACAAAACGGTGCCAAAAGTGGCACATTTCGATACACTGCAGTAGAAACCCCATCGCCCATTGCCCATGGCAATGAAAAACCGGAGCGCGGACCAGATTTCTTATTTTTGACACTTTTGCACTATAAAGTCCGCCTCAGGTCTGAATCGGACAAAGGTGTATTGAAAGAAAGGTAGACTGGTTGCCCACCTGAGCGAGTCGAGATGTCACCACAGTCTCATTCAATTTCAAAAATGTTAACAAAACAGCATCGGAACGAAGACAAAAAGTCACCAGAAAGCATCCTCATTGGCTAAACAGGAATCACACCTGTGTGATTCCACCCGCTTGTCATCGGGGGTCGACAAAAAGAATCTCCCAAGTTGAATGCAACATTCCCTTGAAGATGTTTGATGAATGAGATTGTACGGGAGTGTGACAGTTTGGTTAATCATATTGGCAATGATGAATGACTGAAGGCTGAAATAATACTAAATTAATGGGAGTTTTATGTCACGGTAGGTTATAATAATAATAATAATAGATTATATTTATAATGCACTTTTTAATTTGCATGAGCAAAACTCAAAGTGCTACAAAGTAAAAATGGTTTAGATAAAACAGAATAAAAGCAGCGACGTCTATGTTCAAATCTAGTGAAAAGCTATTCTAAAAAGGTGTGTTTTTAGGCCTTTTTTATGTCGGCAGGGTGAATGATGCAATGCATAAACAGCCCAGAACTAACATGTGTGTGTGTGTGTGTGTGTGAGTGTGTGTTAGAGAGAGAGAGAGAGAGAAAGAGAGAGAGATTAATATGTGTGTGCGCGAGCTACTGCATGTGTGTGCATTATACTCTTTTTTCACCAGCGGCCATTTTCTCCAACATTATGACACTTTGGTGGTCCCAAACAGCGTCTTTTAGAAAGGGAGAGAAATAGTTGACTAAATCAGCTGGTGATTTTATGACACACAATTCTACATCCTAATCCCTTACTCTTTCCAATTTTCAATTCAATTCAGTTTATTTTATATAGCCCAACATCACAAATTACAAATTTGCCTCAAAGGGCTTTACAATCTGTAAACATTCAACATCCATATCCCAGGACCTCACATCAGATAAGGAAAAACTCCCAAGAAATAGAAAAAACCCTTTCACAGGGAAAAAAGGCAAGAAACCTTCAGGAGAGCAACAGAGGAGGATAGATAGATAGATAGATAGATAGATATATACTTTATTAATCCCTCTTCCCGGATGGACAGAAGCAATAGATGTCATGTGTACAGAAGGAAGCATTACAGAGAAACAACACATTCAATGAGTATGACAGAGTGTATGAATAGTTGGTCGTAGGCATGGACCAAGATCCAGACCTCCATGATCCATCAGGCAGATGGAGGTAGAGAGGAGTGGGCGGGACATCAGCAGGGCCATGGCATCAGACCCAGCCAGGTCCAATGGACCCGATGAGACGTGAAGTCACAAGGACTCCGGAGATGAAGCATAGTTAATATTGTGCAATGGAGAGATGAAAAAAGAAGATAAAAGAGATACAGTAGGTGTATAGGTGCTCAGCCTTTTCTTTTTCAACCCTGCTGTATCCTACCCCTCCTGTACTGCTCTATTGTGTTCCTTTCTCTCTCTCTGTAACTCTCTTTCCCTCCCTCTCTTTTGATCCGCTTTTTCATTATGTTAACTGTCCCCTACAAAACTTTAAAGTGTCACGCAGACGCAGCGCTAACGACATCATGACAGTCTACACTTTGTCGTGATTACCATCATGACGATAGTTTGATTTTATGCAGTGTTTATGGCGCACACCGGGGGGCTTGTTATGTTTTACACGGATGTAAGTGTTATCAGGAGAACAGCACAGAGCCATCTGTCTGTCTGTCCTTTTTTTTTTTTTATGTTCTCCTTCAACCGTTGTCTCTTTTCACCTCAAACCTTTTGACCTTCCCATCCTCCTCACTCTCTTTCTCATCGAGTCCTTTCCTGCATTCATTCCTTCTTTCCTACCCGTCTCTCTCTGTCATCTTTGCGTCTCACTATCTTAATATCCACCCGTACATCCCGCGCCCCCTTCAGCCTCCGTCTCCCTCGCTTGTGTTTTGGCTTCTAGTTTTGCGGCGGAATTTGTTAGCTGTGTGTATACACTGGTTTGTGTGTACATGCTCTAGCTCCACCTTCACGATCCTTTTTTCTGTAGCTTTCGTGAGGAACGCATCAACACAACAGTACGAGGAGGCCGCAGTCGCTCGCATCTTGACTCGTATTTTATATTATATAAGTAAAAGTTCAGTTTTACCTCCTCTTTGCATTATGTCCCCACTTTATATTGCTGCGGTGTGTTTATATTCTGACTGTCACTTTGGATACATACAAAGCTTCAATTACTCACAACAAACTTCAAAAATATGGAACCGTGTGCTTGTGCATGTTGATGCATAAAAGCGAGCGACTTGTGCCTGTTATGATATTGCACTGTGGTGCTTAAAAAGAAGGTGCCTATCTTACCTTCAAGGGATGACACATACACACACACACACACACACACATCTCTAGAGGCCATCTCTAGACCCAATCGTCTAAAAGAGTAATGTTGTTCAATGATGGAGAGATAGAAAGTGACAGACTAGTATAGAAAAATGAAATGGCGTGGACAGTAAATGTTCATTATAATTTAATAAGTCAGAGGTCGTAAAACCCGACAGCTCTTCGGTGAAATACAACATCCCTTTTCCTTTGCTGTCAAAATGGGGGGAAGTTATTGCCACCCTGCCCTTTTCTGGCTTTGTCCATTCTTCTGTGTATTGCCGCCTTCAATGGCCGTCAGCTAAACACAATTTATCGCGAGTCAACATTGTCTGTGCCCAGCAAACACAACATCAACTGCCATGGGTCCTTTCTGCAGCCTGTCACCCCGGTGACCTGCTGACCTGTCAATCTGTCGGCCAGTTAGCAGCCAGTCGGCTAGCTGGCCCGTTTAAGTTAGTTAACTTTCTTATTAACTGTCCTCACAGATGATATAAAATGGAAAAGGTTCTGACCGAGACAAAGAAGGCAAACGATTCCCAGAACGCCCCTCACCATAATGACAAGGTTCTCAACTTATATAATGAAGACAAGTAAGCAAGTGTGTCGTCTGCTTCATAATGGTTCCATACCATAAATCACCAAAACAAGACAAGGGGGTTCTTCTTTTAGGTTTGGCATTGACTCATTGTTGTAAACAAATCAGATCCCAGTGGTGCCATTATGTCAACTGGGTTGCGGTGTCGACTTTTTGTTCCCTTAACGCTACAAATGATAACATAAATGTCCTAACTGCCAGTGTTGTGGCCGTGGGGAGGGGTTGTCAGGCCACATCCATTTGGCTCTCTCCTCTTTATCCGTAGTCTTTCAGTCTGCGTCGTTCTCTGTCAACCTAAAACGTGTCTAAATTGCACTGCTATATTTAAAGTATGACTCACCGGCATAACAAAAATACAGCTTGAGAGAAAAAACATTTGTCTTTCGTCAGAGATTTTGCCATTCTGTTCTGTGGTATCAATCAGTATCTCGTGGGCATTAGGTCTTATTTTCAAATCGACAAGGAAGACAGCTTTATCAGAACATTTATATTTTTAGAATTTTCCTTTTTAACACCGAAGTATTAAAAAAAGTTAACGTAACGTAACATTGTTTGTTTTTTCGTTCAGTAAAAAAAATGTTTACCAAAGTATGTGAGGACATTTCAGTGTGTTAGGTTGTAATAATTTATTTTTATTCTGCACATGTACATAAAGTAAGTCTTATGCTTTAAATGAAGACGTGTAGAAAGATATTATAAATAGGGAATATTAGGGAGAATATTATTATGAATTAATTAAGAAGCATAAGGGAAAGACACTTTTCTGTATTAAATGCATCCAAATGAAAAATGTAAATGGCAAGAGAATGTGTGAGAATGTATATCGCATGAGAATGAATGTTAGTTTAGTATTTCAGAAATGTGATAGCCGGTTGAAGCCTGTGAAGTTACTTTAATCTGGAAAGTAACATACAAGACTTTTATTGTGAAGGAACTTTTTAGTCAGCTGACCAGAATTGTGACGTCTCATCGCAGCGTTGTGACGTTTAACCCCGCCATGTTGTTGCTGTTTAGCTTAAGCCAACCGAAAAGCATCGCCGAACTGAATATGAAAGAACTAATCTTTGCAGGATAGTGATTGGCTGTTGGATACTTATATAATGTGTGTAGGCCTACAGGTGAAGGTCCAGTCTCTCTCCAGTCCTTTGTCTCGCAGACCTGCTCTCCATTATTTACAGGGGGGGGGGGGGAGACTGTGGGGCACTGGTCGGCGTGGAGCCGTGATCGCGAGACTTGTTTGTTTGTTAAACTTATTGCCATTGTATATTGTTAAACTTAATTCACCACATCCGAATCCTGATAATAGCGGTTCCACTAATAAAGGTTAAACTTGTTGAATCTATTCCTACTTAGCTAGTTCAACCAAATGTTTACCCCCAGAACATACACGTTCACACGCCTCACGAAGGATGAGTTAGAGAACGAGTTCTCTTGTTAGATTGATGTGCATCTCCTACCCTCGAACAACTTATATCCACACACACACACACACACACGTTCCAATTGGTATCTATTTACTTTCAGTGGGCAGCTTGTTTGTATGTGTATCTCTACCCCCGCCCCCCCCCCCCACCACCACACACACTCACTCACACACACACACACACACACACACACACACTCAGGGGACCCATGCTACATAGCTGGGTAATGGAATTGTCTTGCCTCCTTGCAGACAGATCACTATGGAGGAGGATGAACCCATAGAGCTCAATCTCCTCGGGGACTTCCTGTTCAAACCAGGAAGTATTTGGCCCCACATGTTAGGGCACCGTTAGAGCTACTTAGCTTCCATTTTAATTACGCCCCCTTGCATGTCCCAGTCCTCGGTCTATCATAATAAATGAAAAATACCTGCACGCAGGATGTTTTACAGCCGTGGAATTTAATTCAACAGTTTGTCAACTTGAGCTCGTCTCTCGGGTTTCGTTGCCGTCAGCAAGAGAAGCGGCCCAGGTTCCTGACATGTTGTGGAATGAGTAGTTTTAATGTCTTAAAAACTCAACTGCGTGTGACTTTGATAAAAATCCAAATGCTTTTGATTTTATAAATGATTATTGAATCTAAAATAGCCATGAAAATCATGAAGGTAAATGTTGATGATAACCTGTCTGACTTTTCTGATTTCTAAAAACATTATGAAAACTGTTGGGTGTGGGGGTGTGGAGGTGGGGTACCAAGTCTGCAAGCATAACCTGGACCCTGCCGCTCGCAGATGTATTGTGGAGTGTTGTGGATAATAAATGTAATGCTAAGCGTAAATTGAGCCACAATGCAGCTGTCCAGTTGTATGTTCAAATACAGTTAAAACAGGAATAGAAATGTCAAACAAATATACCTTTTATTTAATTCCTCACTGTCTTCTGAATCTCACGATGTTCTACTCAGCATCTGAATATTCATCACTGTCTCTCCTTCTCCTTTTTTTCTCCTCATATCGCCCAATTTCTCGCCTCCCCATTTTGTTGCTCTATTTGCAGCCCGGCAGCAACCCCCATCACTTTATTGTATCAGACAACCACAACAAATGGGAAAATGGGTCCGCTTTAAAAAGTCAATGTGAAGGCATGAGGGAAACTCAAACATAAAAAAAAAAACTGGGACAAAAACCTCACTCATTGTGTGCTTTGGCCTCTTTGTATCCGTTGGGTATCAGGAGTAATCTGACAAGACAGATTGTTTTCTTTTTTCCTTCTCTCTCAATGCCGCTCTGTCAGAGAGGACATGGTGTGGCAAATATCCTTAGCAGCGACAAAGCCTCAGAAATATAATTTGGCTGTTTGTTCTTTATAAAGTAAGGTGTTTATCCAGATTTTCAAAGTATATGTATTTGGTCCTCAGACTTGAGCTTTTATTCTCTGTGGATTCAATATAAAGGAGCACCTGTACACATACACATATACGTTGATCCAAAGTTGAATTCCAAAGGCTTTAGAGCTCAGCCAAGGTTGTCTTTTCTCCAATACTGTGATCTTTTTTTTCTTCTTTTTTTTATAAGATATATCTATTTTGCTTATCATTTCTGCCACCCCCTTACTTCTACTAGTTTTACACTCATATTTTAAGAATCCTTGGTTTCTATCTTATTCCATGTCTTTCTTTCTCTTCCACTCATCCTTTTATACCGCCCTCTAGTCCATCCTGTATCACCCAATACCTTTTCTTCTCGTCTGCTTCTCTGCACTTTGCTGTACATAAGCTTCTTTTGAAGGTGTCACCATGCGACTTTGCACTCCAGTGTGCCCCTGCTGTCCTCGCTGGATGTAATGCATTATATGTACCGCGCAGCTATGAGCTCCATTTACGGTGTGGATAACAACAAACAGCTGAGTAATAATCAGTCCGTGGTGTTTCATGAATGCATTGTATTCTGGCCTGTTGAGGTTATAGTTTGGCAAAATTAATCAAATAAAGCGCAAATAACAAATAAAATGTCATAGCCTATTGTAACAGTAAACATATAGCGAACTCATTATATATACAAATTCTACAGAGTACAGGCATCTGTGTAAAAAACACAGATACGGTTAGAGGGAGAAGATAAAACTGTAAAATGCAAAACAGTCTAACGCTAAAGTTCATAACAGGGGCTCATAGATCAAATCGGCAAGGTGCGGTGAAAGTCTCCCCGGGAAGAAGCTGAAGTGAAGGGAGACTAAGTTAGATAAAGCACAGCTTGAGACTGAGGAGCTTAGGTTAAGCAACGGGAGCCTAACACAGGAAACAGTGCAGGTAGAAAGAAGGATTCAGGATCCTTGTGATGATTTAGCCAAAGAGAATTGTGCATGTGGTGATGATAAAAAATGAAATAAGTGCTGTACTTACTATGCTAAAAAAAAGGATGTGAACCCTATCATTTAAAAAAATAAAAATAAAAAATTGGTTGAGTGATTGCTTTGTTAGAGAAGACACCAATGTATTTAATTGGCATCTGGGTTCAATACAAATGGTACAATAGAGTAACGTACAAGACCGAGTTTGATGAAACTGGAGCATTCTGAACATCCGTGTCAAAAACATGAGGCTTGCGGTTTCGTTCTTTTGGTGTCTTCAAAGCCAATTGGAGCAAACTTTAGCGGCTAAACTTGAGCAGCTGGAGCATCACTTCTCGTCTTCTAAAATGCTGCTCCTTGCTCCAATTAAATGTGCAATGCTCCAGCTCCGTTCCACTCAAATGCTCTGCATGAAACAAAACCGTGGAAGCATATCTGGTAATTGGCAGAGTGAGATGGGTGCGCTGTTGCTGTCCTAAATCTCCTTTGCTTTGCGTTTGTTAATCCCGCAACTTCTTCCAATCAGTCAACCCCTCCCTTAAACTGCTGCCGTCCTCAATCGACATTTTTCCTCTCCTCGCTATACTAACAATACAACACTCTATAGTTGCTCTTCCCCATCTTTCTACTCCCGTTACATCAGCTGGGATGGAGAAAAACTTGAGTCCACTATACAATGTAGTCACGATAATTATGTCACGATGCAATCTCATTGCGGTCATGTGGAATGCGATATATTGACTACACCACAAAAACTCGACATAGCAGACAAAAAATAGGTATTGTTACCAATAGTAACAATTAATTGTACTTGCAGTATTAATACTTTATATAATTAAAAACCGATAGTTGGCGCCCGTGTTTTCGAGACAATACTGTCACCAAAAATAACACAATGCGATGCTGTGATGATATTTTTCTTCCATCCCATATATTTACACACCCTGTTAAATTATTCATGGATGACTGATCATAGCATGAACAGATTTAAAATGGTCTCGTGGGTTAATAAATTATGTTGGTTATCCTTGACTCTCAAAGTGCTTTTTGATCAAACTCTTGATGAAAAGGAGAACATATGTCTAAATTGAAGTGATCCAGGGTTCATTGTGTTTTCTCTCTATCTCTCTTTCCAGTGTCTCACTCCCGTTCTCACTCTAATTACCCATCCAGAGGTAGTGAAATAAACTTACTGACTGTTATTATCTTGTCTCCTCTATTCACTCCGCTTTCCTAAAGTTGATGTGCAGTAAATCATAAATGCCTTTGGTTTGTCTGTGGGTTGTGCATGTAGGTGTTGCGACGGCTCCCTTTTTGTACACACTTCATATTAATTTGTCACCCTGCCTTTGCCGGTGTTCACACGCATCGTTGTTTATGCCAAGATTTGCAGCTGCATATCGTTGAGTATACGTGTGCGCTCGTGTGAGTGTGTGTGTGTCTATAGCTGTAGCTGTCACTATGTGTTTTGTGTGTGTGCCAAGAAGGTTATGGCCTGTTCCCTCTTGACTCGTGAAATAGACATTTCTCGGCTGTCTTAGCCCTTTTACTGTCCTATGCGTGCGTGTGTGTGTTTGTGTGTGTTCTGACTTTGGCCAGAACGTATTCCCCCTGGCTCAGTGTCCAGCAGTGAGGTTGAGTTGTTTGATCCATTGACGTCAAGCAACTGAGGAATGGTCAGATATCCATAAAACATACGCATTGGCCATTTGGGGCGAGCATGCTGCATGTGTGTCTACGTGCCCGCACAAAGCCATTCAAATGTCAAATATCCTGAGAGAGGAAACTGTCCCCTCCTGCTGACCCCCTTCAGCCAGCCCTGTGGCATCCATTCCATTTAATGCGTCCCAAAACCACAAAGCTAGACTCTATGAAAACTGGCTGTCAAAGCACAGGTGTTTGCTGCCTCATCTTTTTTGGATTCTGATTCCCTGAAGATGTCACCATTGATTATTATCCATCATAGTACTGAGCCAAAATATAATAATCTGTTTCTTATCTGATTTACACTCTAAATAGTACTATTTGTTGTCTCACTTCCTTTTCTACATCTTTTATTATCTCTTATAGATACCCGTTTAAATGTGCTGCCGTCTAAAAAAAAGTAAACTGTTTGGTGTGGACTTATCTTCGCATAAAACAGTGTGTGCAGAAACACACTTCAGTAAAGCTATACATAATGAACACATAACTCATAGTACAACAACATAATATGGTGAGCCAATTAACATTGGGAAGATAAAGTGAAAGCTGGGTACATGCCTTACATGATGGCTGTATCACTTGTTATAACCTCATCTCTTGAGGCCATTCAGATATGTCACGGGGAACTCATCAAAAATAGATTGGCACACATCAGCATGATAAAAGTTTAAAATCCACCGCAGCCATTGGTGAGTTTTGCCTAAAATATGAAGTCTCGCGTAGAGATCTTTTCTGTTCTGACGTTTTTCATAAAAAATAAGATCTTAGCTATCAGTCTTAGCTTTATTGTACATTTGTATTATGGGAAAATCCAAAACCTTCTAGGAGCAGACATTCCCACTTTTACATTTGGTAATACAATCATTATAATAACTCTAAAACATATAAAGATCTAAATGTGATGATGTGATTATATGTTTGTATGTATATATATATATACACAGTATATAACATAATTCAAACATGTGTGTACTGTCAACATAAAACAGAAACATTAAGGTAATGTATTCTTATACCACATCCTGCATGAGGCCAAATGTGTTGATGAAAAGACATAAAGTGTAAACTAATGAGAGTGATGAAGGAAACCAATCAATTCAATTCAGTTTATTTTGTAATATTATCAAAAATAAAAAAATTGCCTCAGAGGGCTTTACAATCTGTACACATACGACATCCCTGTCCCAGGACCTCACATCGGATCAAATATGAGGCTGTTTTTTTAAATGCAGACTCCAACATTATATCACATTATGTCTCTGCATTCTCACCAGATATACTTTTTTCGCCCCCAATATATATCCTTATATGTGTGTTATGAACTAGGTCCTAATGTAATTTCATGCTTCAAGATAAAAGTGACTTCTCCATTTAGTCTGTTCAGGCTTTTCTATTTGATTCAGCAAACTAATCTGTGCTTCCAAAGGAGATTGTTTCCCATTCACTCACTGTTGTATTAAGCTGATGATAATACAAAGGCAGACTCCTTGCCCCCGAAGATGTGCTTCAGGAACGTCTTCTGCTGCAGCAAGCCTCTGTAGGAACAAATAGATGTGGCTTTGGTGGCATTTTTTGTGCAAGAAATGAATATTGTGTTGATTCAAATCACACATCTATGTATGTTACCTCCAGGAGGGGAGGCTGTATTGCAGGACTGTTTCATTACGCTGTATTTGTCTCTGGCAACTACCAGTATATGTACCCAATGCATACTGGATTTCCTTCATGCACCGTACATACACATACACAGCAGTATTGGCATTGTGTACTGTATTTGTGCTGCATTAAATAGAGGACTATTGTATTTTGTAAGGGCGCAAGCATCGAGCCAAAGCTGCAGCGTTGCTGTCATCCTGGTGATATCTCAGTTACACCAGATTGCTGGTCCACTCTCCTGGGGACCGAGCAGCTGTAAGCCTGGACTCTGGCTAAATGGACAGATATACCCACAGAGCACAACAGCATGGGAAAAGAAAAGCAGGGACAGGGGTAGACAGATGGAAAACGAGTGGAAAAGATTCAAGAGAAGGCCCTAGTGTGGTCCACTTGCATTATGAAGATGTTTTTTGTCAGGTTTAAAAACAAATAAATGAATTACACTGAAATGTGGATAAAAAACAATTACTTTATCAAGCTCTTCTATCAACCAGAAATGTTTCATTAAAAAAAAAGGCTGAGAGGGCATGATGTGAAAGAGTGGACCATGGGAAGTAGGAACTCTGCTTGTGTTTAGGACAAACAAACACTGCCCTCTGGATGTTCGGACGCACGCATGCTCACGCACATACGCACACACAAAGACAAAGACACATACGTATGTTGCGGTGGGAGGATGAAAGGAGTCTCGCGCAAACACTGCTCTTGTGTCGACTGAGCCGCTCTTATTGTAGAAAAACACAGAGACGTTGGCGAGGACCAGACAAAAATGTGGGCTATAATATGTGTGTGTGTGTGTGTGTATGTGTGCTTAATTCCTCTTTCCATCGTTCCGTTCCATCTGCTACTTTTTATGTTGTCTCTCTTTCTTTCAACTTTCAGCATTGTAATTAAAATATTTATTTTTTGCTTTCATCCATGCAGGCATCGGCAGCTATTGCCAGTCATCCATTTTCTCACATTATCTATCGTAACTGTTGATCTCATCTGCATCTCAAGTATCGTTAGCTTTCAAGTGTTTGTGAGGGCAAATCACACATGCTGTGATGCTGTGAGGTGAAATCTGTGGAGCTCTTACCGACTCAACCCTTTCAGGAAGTGAAAATAATTTAGTTGTCTTTGCTTTTAATGTGAAAAGCATTCAATTAGCCTTGGTTCAAATTGGTTTAATTTATTGTGGGTTGTACAAGCTCTTGGTGAATTATCTGTTAAGATCACAGTTTTAAATAGACGGCTACAATACCAATAAAGATGCATTGTTCATTCTGTATTCCAATAGACAAAATAGATTTAAGTTCAAATTGAAAACCTTTGCAGCGACAGAACTGGTCCTCTAATGCATTGTGAATGATGAGCCTCCAGTGTCATAGAAAACTGGTCGGATGAAGCACGCTGAATAATACATTAGGCTACAAGTAATCCTGCCAGTTTGCATTTAGAGAGCACTTTTTGAAGAACACCCCAAATTACCCCAAAGTCTTTGTCACTAATCAAAGGTGTAAAACTGGTCTTTGATTCTGGATTGCGTGTCCTTTAGCCACGGGAAAGCATGCACACTCTGAAACACCTAGTTTATGTTAATGATACTACGAGGAACTTTTATTTTTCTATTCTGAATGCCCCTGTGGACAAAAGCGGGAGTGTTTACGGAAGCTCCGGAAGCCCTCTGTGAAACCTCAATGATTTTACTGTAGCTAGCCTAACATTCTCAGACTGTACGGGCTTGCTTTCTAGTTATGATGTTATTTCAGCTTCCATCAATCCACAATGACATTATCTGCACATTTGTAGAGCCAGTACGAGACAGGTGACATTTGGTACTTGCAAGTCATGAACATTGTTAGATAGAATTCCGTGCAGTACAGACTCACGCTGAAGCAGCCAACCTGCAGCACAAACCATTCCTTCAATACCTTGTGGATGTATTTGTTAAGAGGCACACACACACACACATGCACAAATGTCTGTAGTTGTGTGATAAAGTGAGATTAAGTTTATCAGAAAACTCAGAAGAGAAAAGAAATAATTTCAGATTTCTTTTAAAATCTCTGGAGGGGAAGTTATTGTGTGCTAATCAGAGAGAAATATGAAATCATCAAAGCAATATTACAGTCTACTGAGTCCGCCTGCATCTCCATGCTCAGTTTGCTTTCTCATTTCTATCTCACCCTCCCTCTGCTTTCTGCCTCTGTCTTCTCCCGCTCCTTCAAGCCTCTCTCTCTCTTACACGCCTTTCTTTGTCATTCTCTCAAGTGTCTTTTCCGTCAATGTTTCCTTTACTTTGCCTTAGGTTTTTTCCATCATCTTAGGTGCAGAATGTAAACTGCACCTTTTAGATGTCATAATTTATGAAAATGCAGCCAACAAGGGATTAGCATAGACCTAGACAGATACAGGGTATGTTCTGCTGTTGTCATTGTTGTTGTGTTTCGCACTTCCTGCTCAAGAGATGCCACAAAAAAACTAAAATAAAAAGATAGAAAAAACAAATTGAACGTCCTTGCTAATCTGGTGTTGCTGGATAGAAAGTGCGCGCTTAGACAGCATTTACACACTCGAGTAGTTCCAGTGACAACCAATGTCATTGTGGCAGCAGATGTTTACTCTGTGTAATCACAGAACACTCAATGATGTTATTTGCAAATTACAATGCGGACATTCCGTGCATTAAATTGGATTGGTCGGCCTTCGTCTCTTTTTCTACATCTCTATTCTCTTCCCCTTCTTATCTTGCATGGACTATCTTTATATTGTCTATGTCCTTTGCTTCTTTCTCCTAATTATTTCTTTATATTATTAATTAGAATTATCATATTGTATGTAATTTATTTTCTTAGCTGAAGCAGTCAATTGAAAAAGTCTGTCTTGCCTCTGCGGTCCTGTTGCAGTATCTTAGTAAAGCTTATTAAGACATAATTAACCTAATTCACTTTTGCTGCAGGCAATGTTTTTTCATAGTACTGACTTACAATGAAAGGAGCGATAGTTGACAGCGTGAAAATCTTTTGGGAAATGAGGACAGAATTATTAATAACATTGCCCTGTTGCACTCGGCGTGCAAGTTATTATTACTGTGGCGTGAATCTGGAGTATTGCTTATTTGAAAGACCAAGTGAAGGGGGAAAAATTAGTAGGCAAAGAAAAATAGAAACGTTGTATAGAACCGTGAGGTGTGAAAGACAATTTAGTCAATTCCTCAACTACTACTCAGCTTCAGGTGGTTACATATCAAGGAATTGGATCAAATACAGTATGATTGAGCTAGAGTCAGTGACAAAGGAGGACATGTTGTGCTATTTGTCCCAACAGGACCAAACGTGTTTCCGCTGCTCCTCCAACCAGCCTTTCATTTCCTTCTGTCCATCTTTGCGCACTGTTGATAACGATCTTGGCAAGCCCCAATGAATAATGTACACTTACCGTAATGGTCGGAAGAGGTTCAGAGCACATACACAGACTCACACACATACAAGGGCCAGGCACACACACGTACATAAGCGCACACACAGAGAGACATGCAGTGACATGCTTAGACATTTACACAAACAAAATATGGACACGCTCAAACACATGTGTTTTTCAAATATTCTTGAGTACAATTAAGCAAATACAACCACGTACACAACCGTATGCGCACAAACACACACACGCACAGCTGAGGGTAATTCGCTCATTTCTTAATGATGGGCATCAGAGAGTAGGTAATGTGAATTATTAAAGCACACAGCAATTAGATACATCACACTCCCAGGGAGACATACACTCACTCACCCTTACACAGCCCCCCCCCCCACACACACACACATGCACACACATACACACAACAGATAGTGGACACACACAGTGAGTAAGGCGCACGATCACGATGCACACACATTTTAAAACATTTATAAGTATATTTTAGGCTTATGAAGGCACATATGTATTAATCGTTTCAAAGCCACGCTCAATGTGAACACACATGAGCATGCAGCTGGCATGTTTTGATGACAGTTATCATATCAGAGCTAACTAGAATGGGCACTCGGTAGAGCGCATACCTTCGCATATCACAAGATTGGGCATTGAATTATGAACATTTTGGCATTAGTTGCATGCCAATTGGACAAAAATGTATCGTGCTATGGTAAAAAAAAAGATGTTGACCTTTCCATGACCTTGACCTTGACCTTTGACCCGATTGATCCCAAAATCTAATCAAATGGTCCCCGGATAATAACCAATCATCCCACCAAATTCCATGTGATTCAAGAAGATTTGACCTGTTAATGACCTTTGACCTTGACCTTTGACCCGATCGATCCCACAATCTAATCAACTGGTCCCCGGATAATAAACAATCATCCCACCAAATTTCATGTGATTCAAGAAGATTTGACCTGTTCATGACCTTTGACCTTGACCTTTGACCCGATCGATCCCACAATCTAATCAACTGGTCCCCGGATAATAAACAATCATCCCACCAAATTTCATGCGATTCGGTTCAATACTTTTTGAGTTCTGCGAAAGATTTTGACCTGTTCATGACCTTTGACCTTGACCTTTGACCCGATCGATCCCAAAATCTAATCAACTGGTCCCCGGATAATAAACAATCATCCCACCAAATTGCATGCGATTCGGTTCAATACTTTTTGAGTTTTGCGAATAACACGCATACAAATAAATAAATAAATACACAGCGATCAAAACATAACCTTCCGGCATTTTCAATGCGAAGGTAATTATAGGTGTACATTTCACCTGAAGCAAAATGAGAGGGTCTGACTTAATGTTTGGCTCGGAAATGTAAATCATTTCTGAAGATGAATACGTCTCCGAATGGACGGTTAGAGAAAATGTCTAACATAGAAGTGGACAGCACAATGTGCGTGCGTGCCTGTAATTAGGGTATTGCTCAATTTTACATTCTTACCCAAAAAGTACTGAAGTCAAGCGACAATTTAAGTAAAACTAGCAATCTCACGAGTTAAAAAGATAAGAAAAGAAAAAAGATTGTACAATTAGAGACATTAACATTTAATGAGGTCATATTTGGATGTCAAATTGTTATCCACAAACTGACCATAGGAACTATATCTGTAAAATAAAAGCAGCGGGGATAAAAAAAATCTATGTCTCGTCACTGTGACAGTGTTAAATGACGTCCCCGCCATGTGCAGAGAATTCCTGCTCTGTTCTCACCGTCCTGATCCCGTGACCTCCAGGTTAATGGCGGGCTAATGTCAAACACCTCAAGGGTCAAATACCCTTTTAGAAAAGGTATTAGAGCAGCATATTAGATCTGGACGTTATTGTCATTACAGAATTCAATCTCAACGGTCAAACTCGTTTCCAGGCTCGAGACACATTTCCTGGGAGACAATGCCCGCTGTCCATTGCAGTTTGAAAAGATGAATTATCCATTTGAAGTTTCTACATGTCAACAATTTTTCATATCTTTGGAAATCTATGGACTTAAGAAGCCCATTATACAATTCATAATGGATGCTTTAGCAATGTCAAGGGCTTTTGAAACACATGTGAAGATCAAGCTTTCAGAGAACATTACTTACCATTCTGTCATTAGAGGTGGAAGCTATTACAGGCTTCTGAACGTGAATTTGGATGCAAAGTTAAACCGTTCAGTTGGGATTAATGGCCCCATGGGTAAATGTTACAGGAGTTATTCGATTGCCTGCTGGGCCATAGACTGAGGGCACCAGGGTGATGTGATGCAGGACGTCATTATTCATTTCATCTTTGGTTCAACGGCTGTTCAGACTTTCATGGAACACAGTCCAGTTGTATTTCTCTTCAAACATGGCTGGTGAACTGCTTTGCATTGGCAGAGCCACAGATTTTTCAATCGCGAATAGCGCAACAAAACAGGACCTGGGGGACACACGAGAAATAGCTTTAAATTGTGACGCTCGATTGCCTTATACGAAGCCCGTTTCCAGATAAAGTTTATCCTGTAAGTCCTCATGATGACCACTGATTGCACCCTAGCTCACATTTAGCTTTGACAAATGTCGTCATATTTTCAACCTCCCTCCTACTGTCAAACGTGTGTGAGCCGCACCAGTGTCGTGCATCAAAGCCACCGTGCAGCCTGTGTACACTTGTGTCTTCCTTCCTTGTAGCCACCGTGTCACTGCTCCACCTCCTCTCCTCTTGGCTTCTGCTCGCCAGTTGGGAAACGGCCCGCTCGCCCCCTCGCCAATAGAAAAACCCAGCTCTTGAAGAATCACTTCAAATTGCTCTCCCCCACCGCCCATTTCTTAACGCACCTGACCTTGCTTTTTGCCTCTGGAGGAAAAACCTTTTGCTCTACGTTCCAACGCGCTCATTAAAGTCACTCCGTACATGAGCGCCTGATGAATGTAGGGAATGCTAATACAAAATGTAAAGGAGGTGGCTGCCAATTTAAAGGATTCATCATCACTTGCACTTCACTAATCTTATACAGTAGCTCTTGCAAACATGTATGAATATATGTAAGCTGCGGCCATTCAAGAGTGTGTTTTTGATAATCATGTTTCTTCAGATTATTTGATTTCCTTTAGAAATAGAGGTCAAACAGATAACAGTTGTCAATAACACAACAAAATAACATGCAATGTCTGTCATGGTGAAAGCAATCCATTAAATTGTTTTCTGTGTGTTTGTGTCTGTGCATGTGTTCATGTGTGTGTTGTAGGTGTGGTTATGAGCATATTTGTGTGTCTATTTAGGCACAAGCAATGATAAATGCATAGCAACATCTGACTACCCCTAAAACCCACATGAAAATGGATCTGTGTATAATCTAACTTCCCTCGGCAGTATCAAAACCAGTCATTTACCCTTCACACAACGGTGATGTGATGTGCTCGCAAACACAGTGAAGCAACTCATTCTAATGGCAGCTGTGCTGATGTGTGCTCTTTGGTTTTTTTGGACCGCGTTCAAGGCTAGTGTTTCGCCTCAGTGTTGTTGACCGTTTATAAAAATGGGATGTGGTGGGATGTCTGCATGCTAATGATGGGTGCTGCCTTTGGTTCCGCCACACGAGCGGAGGAGAGACGGATGCGGCGTCCCAAGGAAAAGCCGCATAATGTGCAATGCATACTCAATATGTGATACTTTTACATGAATAAACAGTGGTGTGTATCTTTCCCGGAGGCACAAAGCAGTAATTGCCACATCACTTATTGATAGCACCCTCGCCAGTTGGAGAAGCGCAGCCATGGTAACCTGTGCCAACCTTGTGACCAAACGATGAGTTGTAAAAATCCCAAACTCTGAACTCATTTATAAAACGTACCATGCCGAGCAAAGTAAAGTCCCATACTTACAGTGTCATGTCTGGTGTTTGCATTCTGTAATACTTCACTGAAAATATCATGCAGTTCATTTACAAAAGGCAACTAGAACACATCATCTTGAAGGTCACACGTACTGTAATACACGATCAGCGCTGCTGTGAGTTGGTATCATAAACATGAAACACGAGCAGACTTTATCATAGTCCCCAAATGTATTTCTCTGCTCTCTCATGTCTCTCACTTTCTGCCTGCCTCTCTTTCTTATTCATTTGCACTCTCCTTGGTCTTCTATCATTTCTCCCCATTTTCTTTTCTTTTCCCCCCACCAACCCCCTCCCGCCCCTCCCACTCTATCTCTAAAGTGATTTAGTATCATGTGATTAATGATGGCCATTAGAAGCTTCAATATCAACGTCTCAGAGTTCACCGGATACGGACCTTGTAGCATCTGGCCATCCGTGTGTGTGTGTGTGTGTGTGTGTGTGTGTGTGTGAGTGTGTGTGTGTGTGTGTGTGTGTGTGTGTGTGAGCGTGTGTAGGTGTGTGTGTGTGTGTGTGTGTGTGTGTGTGTGCGTACTGTATCTGTGTCGCTCTGCTTGTGTCTCCACAAATCACGCACAAAAGCATAGAAGCAAATAAATACAAAATAAATGCTTTTCCTACTGGGTAATTTGTAAAACAAACACATACACACAAACATCCATATGCATGCATGTCAGGGAGTTTATTAAAACATTTAATTAGGGTTCAGATACCTTGAAATGGCACTGACACCAACTAAATTATCATCATGTTTCTTCTTAATGGCAGACAAGCAATAAAAACACAATAAAGGAAAGCTGGCAAATTGTGTTCAAACTGTTTAATGGTGCGTAAAGTCTGTTTGGGTTGAAAACGAAACACATTTTTCTCACAGATTTTTGTAACATGGACACTCACCTGTAAATATATTTGACAGAAGACATTTTGACGAAATTACTTTCTTTGTTTATTATAATAATCTGTTGTGCCCCACATGCTAGCTCACGGCCGCTGCTTTGCACTGCGCTTATGTGGCGATTGCAGCTTTCCAGAGCCACGACGCATCCCCAGGACCAACAACCCCTTCCGTTCCCCCTCAGCCATTGTTAGCACTGTTAGCTTCTAGCCGTCTCCATGTCGAATGCCGTGCTGAGGTAATAGATGTGCACTGACATGCCTTATTGAGCACTTTTATTAGTGATGATGTGATGATGTGAATAATCTAAATGTGAATAATAAGACTGCCTGACTCCACTGGATGGCAGGTTTGCATGTTGTACTTTTCAGATAACCCTACAGGAAAATAAGCTTGATACAAATACACTGAAATATCTCACAGTAAGCTTGAGAACAAGATTTTAAAAAGACACTAAACTTCACAGCGACGGTGTATTATAGCAGTGTTTTACCTGGGAGGCTGTTGTTTGTACATCATAAAGAGCAGTTTTGTCCTCTGTGTGCATCTGATAAGAGGATTTGACAGCTATAAGGCAACAATGCTATGCACGTTCTGTAAGCCTCACATTTATTCTTCACTTGTTTACCATTATCCCACTTTGCCTCACCACTCTTTAGTTATTTATTGAATCAACCCTCCTGTTATGTTCGTTTCTTACATACAGCCGTGATGTTCCCGGGTCAATTTAACCCGGTTAATGTTGAATCATCCAAAAGTGGTCAGAAACCAAAAAATCCTAAAAACTATAGTTTGTACCTCATCACCAACAACATTACTAACAATTAAATCAGTTTTTAGTGGAATTGAGTTATTCAGCCCCCGAAAGATCAGAGTTCAATCAGGAGAACTCAGTCGTTTTAATGAAAAATACATGCTCAAACATTTTTGTAGATCCATTGAAAAAATCTAAATCTAAATTGCATAACATGTATTGTCTCCTAAATTGTATTTGCATCTTGTAAGTTTTTTTTTCATGGGGTGATGTAGATAAATAGAGATGAGACACCTGTGCTGTTCAGGGTCATATTGACCCGCCCACTAAAAATCATGCCAAATGAGTCATAAAGGATTGGTATTGAAAGTAAACTTTAGTTATGTTTATTTATAGTGTTAAGATACATGAATGATATTATAAAAGATAAACAAAGGCCAGCACACAGTCATCCTCCTGGTCCACTCGTATGTATCTGCAGAGTGTAATGTTGTATTACTTCTCAGCAACCATTTTGTATGTTTGGCCCCTCCCCTGATAACTGTGGGTGGAGTTTTCCCACGGGGAAAAATAAAGGTTCCCGTCAGAATAATATCTGAATTTCTCTCACAGGTGGGGTCGTTAGAAAGAGAGAGTGTGTGCGTCTGAGATTGGGATGAAACAGGGTGTGTCACTCTCAGTCAGACAGACAGTCTATTAGAAGTACTATAGTACATATTTATTTTGAGAGACATGAAAGAAACCCTCACATTAGTGTCCCATGTCCAATAAAGGTTTCCTTAGGGGGAAAGTGAGAAGATTAGAAACATTGTTTAGTCTGTAAAGTGTGCTTCTCATGTGTGGTGATGGGCACACAGCAGGATAGAGACGGTTCCCATGACAACCACATGATTCTTTTGTTTGAAGTTTGAAATGTGTACAACTTTATAATAATAATAATAATAATAATAAATTTTTAATTATAACTTCTTTACCATGGGACTATGAACAGGGGTGTGTGTGTGTGTGTGCTGGTGTGTATGTGTTGGTGTCTGTACGTGTGTGTGTGTATGTGTGTGTTGGTGTGTGTGTGTGTGTGTGTGTTGAAACTTGGTGGGAGGGAGTAAGTAAGACTGTCCCACATTTACAAAGAAAGAACTGCTCTAAACGTGACTCTTCTGACCTCTTTTAGCCTTCACTTTCACTGCAGGGTCAAATTGACCCGAACACCATCTCTGTTATATAAGCCTGCAGGGGGGGGGGGGGGTTACGTTGATTACACTAAATAAGATAAGCAGAAGAAGCGTTATACAGAAAAAGTACTTAGAAATATTTTTCCTAATTTTTCAAACTTTCAAACGGGTCAATTTGACCCGCAACATAACAGGAGGGTATTTTCCTTCCTGTGATAACACAGAAAGGATTAACTGGAATTCAATAGGACAAACCCTGTTGTGGTTTTCATAAGACAACTGTGCCAATGGAAGATAGGTACATAAAACACGGTTCATTTATTATGTTGTTTCTATAGTGCAATCTCATATATCTGCTGCTCTCAATTAGTGTGGTATCACTGCAAGAAGATTATATGAAACGGTTCAACCAACGAGAACAAAAAACTGAAACAAAATCATATTACGGGTGCATATTACACATATAAATCATCTTAACTTTTGCATAAATTATGTTTTCAAATAAACTGAAACATGAAGGGAATGAACTTATTTTCAATTCTGAACATGTGGTGCTGCCTGGCTCACTAAGTGCGTAGTCCTTACTTCAGTCGTAAACAAGTTGCTGTGGATGTGAGCTCGCCGGTCCACAAGCTTAGTCAAGATTAGCAGATAGTGTTTTGATTTATGTCGAGTCTCTTTTAAAAAATCCTTAAAACTGCCGATTCGCAAAATCAAAAGGAGCCCTGTTTTAACATCACACGGCTGCACAGCGCTTTAACAGATGATACCAACTGTCAAGACATCCTAATCACGCTGGAAAATGTAGCAGGCCACAGAGTCTGACAAAACAGTGCATGTGTCAGCTTTGCACTTGGTCTCGCATGATGCATCGGAAGAACCTCTTTCTCTCTTCATCCCCATGACAGCGCATTACTCTCCTGCTCCTCCTTTTCCTCCGTCAGTCCTCTAGTTTTACCGCTTGATTCAATCTGTCATTTATTGTACCATCAGTTGCATGGACCCGTAGTCACATTGCAATGAGGTCATGTACTGGGTTGAGCAGAGTAGCCCTTATCAGAAAAAGGCCAACCCCAAATGATACACACATTCTCGAAGTGTGTCTCCTGTTTTCCTACGTATCCGAGAATGCCTCGCCACAACCCTCTCTCTAAACGGTGTACATGTATTCCATTCAGCAGTGGATTTTATATTTAACTCCCCCCCCCCCCCCTGAGCGATACAACGTTGTTGTTGTTTTCACTTCAAGAAAGGCGAAACAGCAAGTGGTCCCTCTTCCTCCGTTATGATGGATTTCAGTGTAAAATGATAAACCCCATCTTATCTGCAGTGTATTTATCTTGTCGCCACAGTTGGCTCGAGGAATATTATTACGACAACTACTAGTATAACTACTACTACTACTATGAATACTAAATTAGACACTGAATGGGGAATTTATTTGTATAAAATTAAAGTTCTGAGATTCAAAATGTTGCTTTACTTTGCAGCTGTCTCCCTATTGGTCGACAAAAATCTATTTAATCTTTTTCCCGTTCCATCTGCTGTTGTCGAGGGGTCACTAAACCCTCTGTCCCCCGCTTTCTTTCCTTCTGTGTTGATCTATCACTCTCTGGCTACGGACTGTCACCTTATGTTTCGTGTGAGGAGCGATTGAGAACAAAAAGTGAAGGGGAAGCTTGGGAGAGGAGGAAGCTATGCACGAGGGAAGGAAGAACAAATAACATGAGAGCAGTATGGGAGTTGGGATGGGTTTGGGCAGTCCACTGCAGGGGGTCATTCATGATTTCATCACCCAAGCGATGCATAAAGCTTTCTCAAACACTCTTTGCTTCTTTCCCATGCTCCCCTTCTTTTTCATGTCTTTCCTGCAGCTTTCTTCACACTGCGTTTTCTCTGCCTTCTTTGCTATTTTACAATCCTACGGTCCTCAATGACCCCCCCACACCTCAACCCCACACTCTTTCTTCCTTTTCTCCTCTGTGAATTTGCTCCACTTTTGCCCTCATCTCCATCTGGTTTTGAGTTTGTCTCCACACTGGAATCATTTATTTTCTCTTGCTCTCTCGACTCCTATTTCTAAATGTTTGATGGTTGTTTTTTGTCTGTAGGGTTTACAAATTGAACCTTGCTTTTAAAACCATCATTGTCATTATTAGATACACGGCCATGAATACACATGCACACAATCACGTGGACACATGTGCATGAAAATCGCCACACATGCACACACAAGCACACACTGCTGGTGAGGGAGAAAAGCAAATAACAAATATAACTTCTTTTTTTTTCTTAAAAAAATAAATAAAGAGCAGATGGAAACGGGAATGACAATATGTGCTGTATATTTAGTTTCTGTTTTTAAACAATAGATCAGATATGATTTGAGAAGCTATTGTAGATCGAGTGATGAAAATGCTTTATGTTATCCATGGATGAAAAACTCAAAACATTTAGGTACACCTTTAGTTGACTAACTTTCATTACGTTTTCGTCAACTTTTAATTCTGACTTTTAAGTGTTTTCTCTGTTTATATTGTAACGTCATTTCATAGGTTTTTCGGGTCCTGTTACACATTTTCTGATTTAAGCATGAGGTTATGTTGAACAATTTAGTCAAACTATTTAGGTCAAAACATTTGAGTCAAATAAGATTGTATGTTATCATGATGAACAACACAAATTGAATGAATACAAAATTGGATTATCCTCACCTGTAATTTAGTGACCAGAAAGGTCAGTATACGTCTGGGGTCCAGATATATCTTAGATACATAACTAATCTGGTGTCAATCACAGCGGTAAACTGAGCCGCTGGCTGTTTTTTTTATATTGGAAGAATAGAGACTTACTGAACTACTACTTATGGTTTACTTTGGATGGTAACCTTTATGGAATACCCCACTTCGGTAATGACAGCCTTTAGTGAGCCATGTACATTTGCATGTTGATTTGAGTGGCTGGACCTCATCCCTTTAATTAAATGCTGCAGGGTTCCATTCCGGCAGCTATCGGACGACCACGGAGATGCAATCAACGAAAGGGGAAAGATTTTATATTTTCTGCAAACAGTTTTTTTAATGACAGGTATTGGACAAATCCCTTCTTAACCTCCCCCACTATATACTGTGTTATACTCAATTTGTTACCTTATTTTCAATGATATTCTGTTCCTGCGGTTACATTTCCTCTGGTTAAAGAATTCCTATTAGATTGTAACATTGTGTGATTGGAACCACGTTAGTTCTAGGAGACACCTGCATCTGTGCCAAGGTTACATAAGATTACTTTTAGCAGGCAGTCACAAATGTTTTCAATGCTAATATTACGCTCAGCTGTCATGAAAAATCTAATCTTATCTCATCCAATATTTTTTCATGTTAACGACCCTGTGCTCGATCAGCATCCCCACAAAACTGAAAAACATGAACCAAACTACCTTACTTTTTCAAAGTGGAATATGAAAAAAACGTTTAGATGATTATTGTAGATTTAAACAAATGACAAAAACAATGAGTCTTGCAAGTTTTGTAAAACTTGTTTAACTCACTGAAGTCCTGAAATGCATTTACCTTGAGATTTAATAAAAGATCTACCTTATCAGTGACACAGTCACTCCAAGATGAGCTGGTATCTCTCTCCTGAAGTTGTGTACATTTTGCGAATTTTTTTCATTTATTCATCACACTTAAACGTCTGTTGGGAAATGATGATAGAACTCTCTTAATATTATATGTGTGAACAGCATCTTAAAGAACAGACTCTCAGAGATGATGGCGCCTGTCAAGACATCACATATCCGAATCTCGCTTGAAAAAGTAACGGGCCATGGAGTCAGACACACATTGCGCTTTTCGGCTGTGCACGTGAGATCCCAAGATGCATCGGAGGAGCATCTTTCTCTCTTCTTCCCCACTATAGCGAATCACTTCGCTGCTCCCCCGTGTTCTTCCCATTGTTAACTCCGTTAATTACCTATTTTGTGAAGGAGTATGGGAATATAGGGGGCTCTTTTCTCTGAACTGTAACATCACATGTCGGTCTTCTTGGAAAGCTTTACCACCTGCCTTTTCTCTCTCAGCATATTGCACGTACTGAGAGGACAATAGGACTTGAAGATGATGGACGGGCTTCCTTCATCTCTCTGCACTAAATGCAAACACACTCTCTCACACAACTCATCGGCATGCCTATATGCCTGCACATGTCCTGTCAAGGCATTTAAAACACTAACAAGGCCTCTGTTCACTTTGGCCTCATGCCAACCTGTGACACACTCGCATGCGTCCACGCACGCACATACACACACACACACACAGAGAAACCATTGAGCCTTTACAGACAAGCGCTTGCAGGTTATGCAGATAAAATGAACACACACACACATGCGCACGCACGGCTCCGTTTGCAGAGTTCTACAATTACACAGGCATATTTTGATTGAGAATTCCCCAACACCACAGGTGACTGACCCCCTGGTGTTGAAAAAATACACACTCCCGCTCACGGACTCGCACATACGCACACGCAGGTTTCCGTCGGCCAGATGAAATTGCCCTTCAAAGTAACCGCACAATCAACAGCAGCAGAGTCCCGACCGAGGACTCTCCACAGCTTTCAGATTGTTGCTATGAGATCCTACTGCTGTGTGTGTGTGTGGGGGGGGGGGGGGGGGGTTCTGTGTGTGTCGTTTACATTTATTTCTGTGTGAATCTGCAGACTGGAGGGAAAAGGTTCTTCTCGTATGTGACGTCGGTGCTATTTGTGTGCCAAAGCATGCAGCAGTTAGTTGTGTCACATTCCATCCACATCCAGCTAACACCGTAGACTGCCCTTTGATACTCTGAAACACACACAAACACACACGCACACACATGTGGCACACGTTGATAAGGGCATGACTTGGTCACTTGTTTCCCTCCAGCCAAAATGTAATAAAAAAACTAAATTGAGTTCACCATTTAAAAAGCCCATTTGCTTTCTAAAAAACATGTCTTCCTTATCTTCCAACTGTCCCCATGTGACATTAAATAAACAATAAATAAAAACACTTGGAAGTGAATGTCGTGTCAAATAACTCCATACATTTTATTAATGAAAGCAACAAGTTCCAAGAGACTGTGTACATGTACATCACGCTCCTGTCCAATGTAAAGGGCAATAAGGCAAATGTGTCATGATGTTCCACTAGTCTACAGGTGGCGGAAGTCACACACAAAGCAAAGTGGCATTGTGCTGGGGAAATGTGGGGAGCCAGAAGACTGCTGGCCGATTTACACGTGATTTCAAATGATGCTGGTATCAAAATATGTAGTTAATTGCTTCCATACTTTTGCTTTTGAATCTGCTGTCCCTGTAGCCTTCCTCTCAAAGTTCTTCACCCCTCTCCCATCTTTTTTTTTTTTTTTAAACCTCTTCTTCACTGTCAGATTAAAGCCTTGCAAAAGTACACTACGAACATAAAACCTCCTTGAATATGTTCTCCCTGCATTTCTTGAGAACAATAGTTTCAGTGTAATGGAGAGCAGACACAGGCCAGCTCTCAACCTGCCAGAAGAACACTAATGTGTTTATAATGAGGAACAAGTACATTATGACTAATGTCACAATGAATGAATATAAAAGGGAAACGCCTAATGCACTCCTTTCTAGTTTGCTCTCATGTTTACGGACATATTTTTCAAAGGAGCCTTCCTTTGCGATGAAGTGGATAAAACATTTCATTTTGTTGTTTTATCCAATATTACATTTCACATTTTAATTCTGAACCAAAATAAAGAAACTACAGGTGAAAAAAAGTAAACTAACTACTGCAAATGGTGTGTAGTGTGTTGATGTGAAAAGCTATTCAAAGCCACTAATGTGTTTTATATAACCACCAAAGGCTAGATTCTCTGCATTTCAGGGACGCTATAAGAAGCTCTGGGATATGTGACAAATGAATGAAAGTTTTTTTTCCCCTCAACCACAGACTATCATTTGTTGAGACTGAGAAGAAATCTTAACCGCAGATATCCTGTGTGAAGCCAGACAGAAGGTTGTGTTATGTTATGACAAGCAATCCGTTAGACCTGTGGCCTCGGCCTGGTCTGCCCATGGCCTTGTCCAGTCTGCCGCTGTTTGGTAAAACGATTGGACAAATGTGCATGCGTGCGTGCGTGCGCATGTGCATGTGCTACAGTTGTAGTCAATGGTGGCAGGTATAGTGTTTATCCACAAGGGCACGGAAATCATAAACCTCAATATATTCCAAAACCAACGCAGACTTTTGAACGCTGTTATATTATTGTTTTCCAAAATCTGCACGTAGTACTTCAGCAATACTCCCACACACACACACAAACACATGCACACACAGAAAGAAAAAGAAAAACTTATGAAGATTTAAATAATGATGAATATTAAAACAAGGTCACTTCCTGTTGTATTGCCGCAACACAATATGTAGTTGTTATATATAAGCGTGCCAGTAAAGAGAGGACACAGATTAGTTGGATTCCAGGATTGCGTAGTTGCATGTTAGACCGGTAGGGATGGCTAACTGTTAAAAATGTGATAAGACTGGAGCATTTCCATATGTCTTCTTATCCCCTGGGCAGGGAGAAATCTATTTTCTTTCCCCCACCAGCCCGTTGCTGTTTGCGCTGAGGGTTTGGTACATTTGATGAAGTATGACGGGTGTTCTTAAATCCAGGTGCAGTGCAAAAAAGCTGAATCATGTCCACCTTTAGAATGTTATCTGGGCTTCACTTCAATCAAACTGCAGTGGGGGTCCCCTGGGGCTTCACACCAGATGTGAAAACCACTGCATATGTACCAATGTAAAAAGTCTTTGATAGTGAAGTGCGTGACATTATCGTCGTCATCACTATTTACAGTGAGTACATGTCCATTACTTTGAAAGATATCACCATGTTGGACGTTGTCATTGGGACGTCATCCATTTTTTATTTTGCAGTTTTGTGGTTTTGTAGCCTCAACTTTTTCTAATTCGGGTTTTGGTCGTCGTCATCATGGTGTGTGGGAGTACAACAGCGTGCTGAATAAAGACGTATCGGGCAACAAAAATATCTTGTCTTCGGTTTAATTTATTTGATCGCATCCTTTTATCTCTCTGTCTCTAGCATAGAGCAGCCATGTAATCTACTGTCTAATCTGTTGATCCCATTAATTATCACACAACTATTATTCCACAGTCATAATCACCCATAGAGACCCCACGCATACGTACATGTGGAACCCAATGAATGCCGCCTAAATGCATGCACAAAAAAACACACAAACATTTGAAAGCAAATTCAACTTCATTCCAATTGCTTCACAGAGAAGATGCTAAAACATCAACAAATGGCACAACACCAAATCATAAAACTCCCCAAAAGTAAGAAATATGATGACACTTTTGTCAGAAAATGTGTTTGAGTAAAAAAGATCAACAATATTTTGAGTTGCTTATTGTTGAAACTGCTCTATGGGCAACATAGCTTTAAGATTTAATTTGAAAATGTCAGCAGATTGTGATGAACGCAAACTCTTCAAAAAGAGAATTCCATAGATGCAAGGTGTTGATCCTCCGGGGCCGATGTTGGAGAAGCTCAGAGATCCAGAAGGAGCATGCTTCATTCAGACAGCAGCTCTTTGAGTGCTGTCGATGTCCAACTCTTTACATATGAACCACTCACCAGGAAAAGCTTTTTTCAATTGATGGGTTAAGGATGCATGTGTTTTGCTTTCATTTATGTAACATCATTTTTAATTTAATGACCATTAATGCTCAGCCTCTCTGGAGTTTCCCTGTCGGATAAAACCAGTTGCATAATATTAGTGGCAGCCTTCTGCTCATTATGGAGCTTCCATAAATAGCTTCCATAAAAACCCCTCTTCAGAGTGGGATAATACATAACTAAAACTGTTTATTTAACACTCTTACTTTTTTTTTTTTAAACAGACATGCATTTTACCACATTGCTGCATCTACAGTGGAGTTGTTCCGGCATTATATTTGAATTATTATTATATAGGATTGGGTGTCACTTGCATTCGTGAATGTGAGTCTGGCGCATGTAAATGCCCACAGACAGCACAGAGTATGACCTCTCGTGGGACACACGCTTGTGAGCATGTGGATAAATGTACTGAAAGCTTCAAAAATGAGCTGATGCACAGACCATAATTCATTCGCCCAGACCACTTAGCCTTATTAGTCTACAACAAAAGATGAATATTTCAAAACCATAAACAACCAAAACAAATAGAAAAGCCACTGCAGCACCATAACTCATGCCCAGGCCACTTAACGTTATTGTAAACCAAATATTTAATATTTCTAACCATGAACTAAAACAAACAGACAAGCTCTTTGTCCAGCCGGAGTGCCATCCATCTTCACCCCTTTCCTTTACTTGCTTCTCCCCCCAACCCCCACACAGAAAGCGAAGAAGGAGAAGGATAGTGGAAAATGAGAGAAAAGCAGATGGGAGAGGGTATAAAAACTAGAGTGTGCAAGTAAGTTCAAACAAAGCAGGGCAAACACGGGATGTGGCGGGGATGGAGAGGGAGCAGCAAAGCAATTAACAAAAAGATAGGCATTAAGTGAGTCAGAAATAACACATGGAGATTGCATTTTGTGTGTGCATGAAATAAAATAAAATAGAGGACCAAAAGAGGCAAGCAGAGAAACTGAAAAAAAGGCTATTAGTGAATGTCGAGGTGATCAGTTCTTTTTGCCGTTATTGCATCTTGGCCCTGATGCAGACCAGTCAGCTCAAACATAACACACTATCAGTCACACACTAATGACTAGCCAGCTCAGTGTTTCTATGTGTGTCTATGTGTGTGTGTGTGTGTGTGTGTGTGTGTGTGTGTGTGTGTGTGTGTGTAGGTGTGTGTGTGTGTGTGTGTGTGTGTGTGTGTGTGTGTGTGTGTGTGTGTGTGTGTGTGAGTGAGATTGTGTTCTTGATTTGTTATCTCTCTTTCTAACAGTCATCACATGCCTCTCTCTAAGTCTTTTTTATTTATTTATTTTTAAGTGAAAAGAAACATCACTTTTTGATGACCGTGGCGATCCGTGTCAGGTTTTTATCTTCATTATGAAGAGCCACATGACGACTTGTCCTTTTTTGCAGCACTAACACAAAACATTTTGTAATCTTAAACTACATGAACCTTTTCAAACACCCCGAGCCTGCTACTTGTGATTCGACTAATATTGATTCACTGGATACCTTTAGCGTGTCTATTGTAATAACAGATTTTCTAATTGACTGATTGGTATTGTCATTCTGGTTTCCTACGTAATTATTGTTATCGCGTAGTCGTCCATACGCTGTCTGAAAGCTGTGTCAGTCTTTTTTTCACCCGGATTTATTGAGGTTTTAATGGACTGGAAATGCTATTGATTTGAGAATGAAGGGGATCTGGTTTAGATTATTCCTGCTGAATCTGGATTTCATGGACTGTATTGGTTCTTAATTTCATTAGCTGATGGCGTGCTCGCTATGGGTCTAGTCACTGTATGTAAACCTCATCTGTGGTTACACACACACACACACACACACACTCACACACACACTCACACACAAACATATCGTATTTACCACAATTCAATTCAATTCAATTCGGTTTATTTGTATAGCCCGTTTTCACAAATTACAAATTTGTCTCGGAGTGCTTTACAATCTGTACACATACACATCCCTGCCCCAAAACCTCACATCGGATCAGGAAAAACTCCCAAATAACCCTTCAGGGGGGGAAAAAGGGAAGAAACCTTCAGGAGAGCAACAGAGGAGGATCCCTCCCACAGTCCCCTTCGCTTGCTTTTGACAGAATTCTCCATAATTAGCTTGGCCAAAGCTGCTCTGCTGTTTTTAAAGGGGTGAAATGATTTCACTGCATCAGCACGGAGGTTTGTAAAGTTCATTCAACCACTCAATATCTTTCCAACTCTGTCCGTGTGTAGATACTTTTGACTACCCTGAATCTGTGTTTGTGTATATCTTTTAGTTTGCAACTCTTGTGTTTTGATAATGACTTATTGATCTCACGACAAAGCCATTTGTCACCACGCCTGATGATTAGTCCGCAACGCCTTTTCTTTCCATCGTTCACTTTGTTTAACTCCAACTTTCTGAAGCCCCTGCAGGCTCCAGTTTCACTTCTCATTCCTCCGACTGTCTTTCTCCTCCTCTGTAATTTCTCCCTCTCTCTTTCTCTCGGTCAGAATGACAGACTTTGCCTTGATGTGGCTGTGCTGTGATATCCCAGGGAAAGCAATCTGTCTTGGGTGATTTTTGCGGTCAGAAGTTAAAGTTTCATACAGTGTTATCCATTGTAGAAGTCCCCACATCCTGCATCTATCCCACTTTTCTCCTCCTTACCATGTAACCGCTGTGGAAGGCCACCATATCCTCCAGCTATTCTCCGTGACTACCGCAGCTGTTTCCAAATGATTCCTCACGGGGGAAAAGTTAGGAGGGAGCAGGATTGCATTAAATACAGCAATTCCCATTATAAGATTTGCTTAAATCATTTTGTTTTGTTGGCTTCCAGTCTGACTGCATTTTATTTTAATAAGCACATTTAATGCTATCGTATGGCATCCTTTTATGTTACCTTCCCATTTAATAACATGAAGTGCTTTTTTGACAAAGTTTTTTTTTTCCTCAGGCACTATATAAATAAGTGGATTTGACCTTTTAATGGCACGTACCCACCTTGATCTTGCACTTTCTGTGTATGACGTATTTATTAGGTTTGCTGTGATTCATGCTAATGTGTTCACACAGCGTCTCCTAAAAAGCTTCAGTCGCTCAGCATCATGTTGAGAACATTATCGGAAATTATAAATGTTGAGCAGCATTTTGTGAGTGAAACAGCATCAGGCAAGACTGGGAGATCAAGATAGCAACTTTGGGTTTTAATTCTCCTAAAACCTGTAGGCTAATCTGTAAGCTTGATGTCGAACAAGTTCGGACTTTTTAGGCTTTAAGTCTATTTTTGTTGCGTTTAGTTCGGCATAATCTGCAAAGACAGCCGTTTGAATCGCACAATACCCCACTGTATGTTTTTTTTTAAGTTAAACGTATTGACCGTATTGAGTGCCGCTACCAGTCTGTCTGTGAGCTTGCCTGTTTCACTGCAGGCAGATTCCCCTCACTTTCTCCCCTCATGAAATCAATTAATACGAACAAACAATGTTGATTTCTTCCAATGTTTCGACTTTTTTAGTTATTTCACAGGACACTTTCCAGGTGAAAGTCCTATGTTTTTTTTAACCAAACTTGATTGCTCTGTATATACTAGTTCACCTGAATACCTTTGCATTATTACAAAAAAAGTAATATCATGCTCACACAAAAATATAGATTGTGTCACGTCACGGGCTGTCCCTAGTGCCGTCGAGGGTGGGGCAGTGCAAGGGATGAGTAAAAACAGGCAAAATGAACAGGAAGGTTTATTCATTCAAACAAAATAAAAAAAAGTCCATTCCTCAACAAAAAGCATCCCGGGGGAGAAAAAGGTTCCTTAAACAAAAACTTATCTTCAGCAACGTCCGCTTAACAAAGTCCTCCTCTTGCTCGTTCTCTTGGGCTTGTCTTCGTCCTGGAGGCCCTTCCACTCCTGGCTTGTCCAGCTCCTTCCCTTCATCTGCTCTCCCCTCTGTCTCCTCTTAAGCTTCCCAGCCCTGCCTCAATTAGCTGTCCTAAACACCTGCAGATGGGTGAGTGGTGAGGCAGTCTGGTTTCCGCCCGAGCGGCCATTTTGACCTGTGGCCGCTGTACTTGAGTGGGAATGTAGCGTCCCTCCACTACCTGAGCCCTTGTGATGCCACAATTGTTATAATACGGGGAGATGAAATCAAGCATTCTGATTGGTTGAGAGTGAGTCACGAGGTTTACTTTAATCAACCATAATGTCCAACAGCTGTTTACAATTAAATGAGCGTTCCATGTCAATGCGCACTCAAATTAACAAAAACGGTAGATTTTGCGCGACCGTTAGTTGTCAGTTAAAGCTGGACAGTTACAAACATGTTTCTGTGAACTTTGATATTTTGGGTATGACTTTAGATGAGTGGTTAGACCAGGATGCATGCGGCTATTTGCCTGGTTTCATGCGGCTCTTACGTTCATTTCGAAGTTTGTCTTTTTTTTATGTGCGTGTTTGCTTCGCTTGAGTTCAATACTCCCCAATATTCCCCCCATAATGCGGCGTTCATGGCGTAAGTGCAGCGTTAGATTTTCGGACAAATATTCTGACACTCATGTGAGAATCGCTTTGAGTGGCAACAACGAAATTAAGCCAGATTTGAAGAGGATTGTTCAAGGAATGCCAGAAGTCCCACTAAGCAACATGCAGTAGTAAAAGAAAAACGCTATATTGTAAATTCTTATATTTTTGTTTGTGGACTTGGTTGAACTGAGAAAGTAGGTGTGTGTGTGTGTGTGTGTGTGTGTGTGTGTGTGTGTGTGTGTGTGTGTGTGTGTGTGTGTGTGTGTGTGTGTGTGTGTGTGTGTGTGTGTGTGTGTGTGTGTGTGTGTGTGTGTGTGTGTGTGTGTGTGTGTGTGTGTGTGGCCAGTCATGTTCACAGTTGAACATGACTGGCCTGTGGTCTCGCACGCAACCGTATCATAAAAGCAATAAGGATTTTGTCATCTTCAAGGGTGTTGTTAGACAAACCCTTGAAGCGGACATTATTGATGACAAAGTCCTGCCTCTCGCACCTTATGGCTTAAGTATTATAAGACCATCAAATAATTATTTCATTAGAGTTGTAAATAATTAACCATATAACTGAAAGTAATTTGGAAGCAGTATTAGTTGGGTTAGATGCAGAAAAAGCATTTGATTGTGTAAATTGGACCTTCCTGTTTAGAATTTTAGACACATTTGGATTTCACAGTAGCTTTATAAAAACTATACAGGCTTTATACGATAGACCCAGGGCGAGAATCAAAATTAATGGAGCCGTTTCAAATTCCTTCCCATTGGAGCGGGGAACGAGACAGGGCTGTCCAATTAGCCCTCTCTTGTTTGCGATCTTTATCGAACCTCTGAGCCAGTGGATTATTCAAAATAACAGTATCAAGGGAATAGTAATGAATGGGGTGGAGCAAAAGATCTCTTTATTTGCTGATGACATATTGGTGTATCTATCCAGTCCAGAACAATCTCTGGTCCAGTTATTTTCAACTTTAGAACAATATGGATCCTTCTCTGGATATAAATTGAATGTTTTGAAGACACAAATTCTGAGTTTTAAGTACTGCCCCTCAGTAAATATGAAGAAAAACTATACATTTGGGTGGGATGCTGAATCCATTAAGTACTTGGGAGTAAGTATTCCAATAGATTTGACAAAACTTTTTTTACTTAATTATCTACCTTTGAACCAAAAAATTAGGGAAGACATAAGGAGATGGGACCTTGTTCCTTTTCTCAGTCTTATTTCACGCATTGAATCGGTTAAAATGGTTATTTTGCCGAGACTGCTGTATCTCTTCCAGTCCCTTCCACTGGAACTATCTGACCAACAATTTCAGGAATGGGATAAACTTATCTCAAGGTACATTTGGCAGGGACGAAAGCCAAGATTTAAATATCAGAGTCTACAATTGGCTAAAAACAAGGGTGGTGTCGCACTCCCATGTTTAAAGGATTACTATATTGCGGCTCAATTGAGACCATTAATATGCTGGTGCAATCCAAAGTACGTTGCTAGGTGGAAGGAGATGGAGAGTGCTATATCAGAGGAATTTCCAATTCAAGCTGCGATTGGGGATAAGGTCTTGATGAATAAACTAATCAAACTAAAAACCCATGGATCTGTCTGTCGCTTAAGGTGTGGAATAGACTGGTAACTCAAAAACACTTGAGGGAGGCTGTAAAGGTTTTAAGATGGTGTGTGTATGATCCAGAATTTCTACCTGGAAGATGGGATGCAAGATTCAAGTGTTGGTCTTCAAAAGGCCTGACAGCCTACTGCACATTTCTTCACAAGGGGTCCATGAACAGCTTTCAGAATCTGAAGGGGCAGTTTGATCTGAAAAGTGATGATTTCTACAGGTTCCTTCAAGTTCGACATTACATTGATAAAATACAGAGGGAGAGCATACAAGTGCACTGGGATAACACTTTGTTAAAAGTTTTTAAAGATGCCTATCTTGAGGGCTCCAACAAGAAAGCTGTTTCAAAAATCTATAGGAGTTTACAAGAAACAAAAGGTAACTCGCTGTATGTAAAACAAAAATGGGAAAGGGAAGGAAATTTAGTTCTGGAGGAAGAAGACTGGGAGAATTTATGTGAGATGCAATGGAAAACGTCAAGTTCAACCTCATGGCGAGAGTTTTGTTGGAAAAACCTCATAAGGTTTTTCATTACTCCAGCTCAGAAGAGACATTACACTAATTCCTCTGCATGCTGGCGACAGTGTGGATGCATTATGGCAAACCATTTCCATATATTCTGGTCTTGCACATCTTTGAATCCTTTCTGGCAGCAGGTTCATGGAGTGTTAGAAAAAGTTTTTCGGGTGGATATTTCATTTAAATTCGAAACGTTATATTTGGGTGTTTTACCACTAGAAATGTTTTCCTCTAAAGACAGATATCTGTTTAGAATCCTGAGTGCTGCTTGCAAGAAGGCAATCACCAGAATGTGGTTAAAACCAGGAAAACCTACTTTGGATGAGTGGATTGATATTGTGTATGACATTTTTAAGATGGAGAGGATAACCTTTGCTTTGAGACTGCAACAGGGAATCTTTTTGTCTAGATGGGAAAAATGGATAATTTATGTTACACCAATACGACCATCATTTGTCTAGAAGGGACTCTTTATTTATATATATATATATATGATATATATATATATATATATATATATATATTTTTTTATATTTCAATACCCCCCTTGTTTGAATAAGTTTCAGGTTCACCCCATAATTTTGTGTGTTTTTTTTTCATTTTTTTTATTTTGTGTGTGTTTTTATGCTATAGCATGTTTACTTGAAGGTCAGTGAGGCCTGCCTCTGTATTACCCAAAAATATTTAAATGTGATCTGACGGTTAACTACAGAAGGCGTACAGAGTTTGTCTATGATTGCAAACATGTGAAAAGCTGAATAAAAAGAGAATAAAAAAAAAAAAAAAGAGTTGTAAAACAATTGTGAAAAAACCTGTACTGCTTTTTGACTAGCAATTTATAGTTAGAGATATTAATTACTTATACAATTATATTTGTGATGTGATGTTATTGTCAGTTTAGAAACCCAAAAGGTATTTACTTTCAAAATCCATTTGAAGAGCTGGAAGTACAATAGTATCATATCACTGTTGGTGTCAGAGCTACGAATAAGTTCAAGACGAGCTCTTAAATCTTAATTTAAATGTATGGAGTGGTTTGTTGAAGTACAGGATTAAGATCTATAACACAGGTGTATTTTTCATTAACTCATTCAGTATGGCTTTTGTCTGACCTATCAGGACGGAGCGAGATGCTACATGTGTGAAAACTTTCTCCCTATGGGTTTGTGGAGGGGATGCTGTTGTCTGATTCCTCTAAAGTAGATTAATGAAAGTAGCACAAACAGACTGAGGGATGAGAGAGAGGGAGGGGGAGGGAGTGAGGGAGTGGACGTCTAGGAGTGTTGTAGTGGTGGGAGGTGTGTGTGTGTTGGTTGGGGACTCCTCTGTGAAGTCCATTCATGCCCTGCTGAATCAATGGAATTCTTTCTCCCACTCTCTGGTTTTTCCCTTTTTCTTTCACATTTTCTGATTCCCTCACAGACTCTCTCTCTCTCCCTCTTTTATGGTTTCTATCCCTCTCTTGCCCCGCATTCCTCCTGTCTTGCCTGTCACAGCCTTGTGTCTGTGATGTCATTCAGGACAAAGAAGCCAAGTTTGCCTGGAATGTGAGACTGCCTGAGAGAGAGAGAGAATGAGACGGTGATTAGGGGAGAGAAGCTCGGAATGGGTGAGTAAAAGTAAAAAAAGGGAAAAATGGAGATAAAATGGTGAGAACATTTTTTATTTTTTTTATTGAATCAGTCCATCAGGCAGTATTTTATGTCAGAACATTAAGTTTTCTCCGGAAACACTCCAGTAAATATTTGAGTTGTTGACACATTGTTGAGAACATTTTTTGCTTTGAATCGGGCAAGCTTTATGGAGACACGTGAGGCAAAGAGGTGTAAGGGACAGATCCATGTTGGTGTTCTACACCAAAAACTGCAAGTGATTGTAGTTACTGCGTTGATTCATCCAGTTTACTGGCTTATCGACCCAGTTAGCAGTTGAAGCTGTAGCAAAAAGATGTGAAACATATCCCGTCGAGGTTTTAAAGATACTTTGAAACTGCAGGTTGTGTCATTCGAATCCTTGTTAGAGTCATAAGAGTCATAAGAACGTGCCTTAAAATCATCACGTTTAGGATAGAAGGCTACAGTATGGGTGACAGTGTCAGATTAAAAAAAACACCTGGTTTAGAAAAAGAAAGCCCTCTAAGAAGGTAAGGAAGATGCCTACTTTCTAAGATATAGAACAGATCATTTGTTCGACTATATTATTATATAACGGTCAGTAGTGCATGGTGAGCAATAACAGAAAGACTGTCTGGGGTGTGTAGAAAATAGCAAATGATCCCAGACAGGTTTATTAGATTTTTAGCTCATCTAAATGCCATTGAATATCATCTATTTAGTCCATTAGAATGTGTATCTTTCTCTATCTATTTCTGTCGATTCATGTCTAGTTTCAAATAACATTACACCAGATGTCGAACTTTTTTTTTTCTCTGACACGTGGAGATTCACGTATACTCTACATATAACATTATAATCGTCTTTAATTATATGGCATTTGAAAAGGTTGCAAAGTGCTTCACATAAAGTGAAAGATGAGGGTGAAAATCGAAGAAGAAAATGGAAAATGGATTCATATTTTTTTTAAAGATGTGAATTGGACAGGAATAAAATGAGCTGAAAAAAATCACATGAAATACTTTTTTGCGACAACTAAGCTCTCAATTAAATGTGGGTTTTTAAGATTGGGTGTAAGAGATAGTACTCAAACAGCCAGTCTTGTCTACTTATCTACTTACGTATTTTATTTCCCTGAATAGTGTCGCCAACAGTGAACCGATGTTGTGGCAATTTGCCACGTGACAAATTCTGCAGGTTGGAGTTTGGAGTTGATGGCCTACGAAGTAGATGCGATTGTTAGTGAGCTCATATCTCTGTTAAGTTACTATGGGACCAGATAACGATGTGTCAGCTCTCTTCAAAGGCATTGTTTCGCACTGACAATGATGCAACTGGTGTGAATGCATCATGTTCCCCTAACAAACTTGTTTGTGAATAGGAAAAATGCATTGAAAGATCTTTAAAAAATGTTGGGACCATTTTGTCCAGAAATCAGGGGTCAGTCTCCTCTCTACTTCCTTCAGCGGCTCCTGTTGCCAGGGAGCACTTCCCTGTTAGCTGTGACAGCGGTCTTTATTCCTACGCCGCGCTAGTATGCATGTTCTTACATACCGATGCTGTTATTTGTGTGCGCCTGTGGTTAAATGGATATGGAATATAGCAAAGTTCCCAAGGTTGTCAGGCCGCTGAATGAATAAACAGTTTTTCTGCCTGTTGACGGTGTTTTCCCTCAATCCTCAATCCGACTGATTTCAAGGTGAGGAAGGATAAAGCAAAGGTATGAGAAGAAAAGTGGTGGAAAGACTAGCCAAAGAGGAAGATGATCGGAAATGACAAATGAGACAACAAAGAGGAGGCAAGGACAGGAAAGGTAGACCAACAATTTAGGACAAAATTGCAGATATGTTGCTAATGTTAAAGGCAAAGCAGAAACCGACAAGCCCATTAAAAGAAAAATAGTCTTCTCTCACACAGGCTACGCCCATCAAGTGTGAGCAGAAAATGCCATTCATATTCTGACTGAGGTAGGGCGACTGTGTGTGTACCAATTGAGGAATATTTATATATATTTGTGTGTGTGTGTGTGTGTAGGTGTGTACGTGTGTGTGTTTGTGTATCTGTATTTGTGATTGTGATTGTGAGTGGAGTGTGACCTCTCTACACAGGCATGTCCTTCAGACAGACATGCTGATGGATGAATCTGTCACTGCCTCTGGGTCTCGCCTATCAGGCAGTCAAATACCCCTCTCTTTAGACCACACACACACACATACACAAAGGCATGCATCTATACACATACAAGCACACATGGAGACACTTGCAAAGTTGAGGGAATAGCCAGTAACAGATAAAAGGTTGAGAGCTGGAGAAATCAGTTAGCTGGAGAGAGGAGAAGAATGTGTCTCTCTGTGCTGACCACCTGCCGCGATCGCCAGTTGAACTCAGTGATTCTCCTTTGTGTTTGTTTAAAGAGAAGAAAAAGACAAAAGCAGAGAAGGTTCTAGCCTGGTAGACTGAAAGCACACCTACCGCTTATCGCCAAAGCTGCCGCCAAAGAGAACAACGCAGAGATCCTTAAAATTGTGACTTCAAACACTCGGGGCATTCTACTGAGAGGACGGTGTGATGTGCCAAACAATAGAGGTACAACAACAACAACAACAGTGCAGTGTTTTCTTAGCAACACGTGACAGGAGTAAGGAGCGGTTTAGGGGAAGTTCCTCAAATGTATTCAAATGTTTCACAAAAAGGTGGAGCTAGAGAAGTGGTGGATCACATGATATGTGCCGGGTCCAGAAAATGTCCAGCTTCAGAGACCCCTCGATGTCAAAGACACCGGTGCAGACAAGCGAGTCGCATCTACTCTGTACTTCCATGGAAGAGTCCACAGTAGCAAGCACCTGCATCGCTTAGATCAGATTATCTGAAAAGAGAGACTTCAGGTGTCGTCTTTTTTTCTTTAGAAGAAGATTTTTGGTTGTTGTTGCTTGTTTACATCCACCTTGTGTTATTCACTCTGGGTTGCAGTTTGCTCAATTGTAACATATATTTTTTTATCCAAGGAGACCAAGAGTTAAACATCCTGGACATGTTGTAGGAATGGACTATATGCTATAAAGTAACAGTATATATCACTTGTTTCTTAAAATTACGCATCATGAGTGATGCCCAGCGGAGACGGCAAAGTTCTTTCCAATATTCCAAGTGAGTGTTACTTGGGAGAGCAGAGCAAGACTCAGCATGCTCACTCTTCTTATCACTCTCAGGTAGTTGGCATGGGGCTCTCTGTGTGTGTGTGTGTGTGTGTGTGTGTGTGTGTGTGTGTGTGTGTGTGTGTGTGTGTGTGTGTGTGTGTGTGTGTGTGTGTGTGTGTGTGTGTGTGTGTGTGTGTGTGTGTGTGTGTGTGTGTGTGTGTGCATGTGAGTGGCTCACCCACACAGTCGTAAATTCTGTTATCCTTGGGGGTCCGACTGGGCAAGGATTACACTGGCATCCCACTATGGTTTTTAAAACCCAAACAAAAGCACTCACAAATAATAATGCGCACAAATACACGCGTAGACACACATTCTAAAGCGCACCTGCACAACACACACTCATACGTGCGTGCGGCAGCTTGGCTTTGCCACGGCTCCGCTTTTCAATTTTCAGCTCAATTACATTCCACTGTTACATATTCTAAACCAAGTTCCATCTCTTCCCTCAGGACACACACGCAAACACTTATTTAACAAAACTGCATCCCACTTAAGCCTAAGATTGTGTTGACTGCTCAACTTTCACTGAAAGTGAGATTCATTGGGTTCTGCAGGGTCTTTTAAGAACTTTTTCGTTCAGCTTCTGAGTGAGGCAGCTGACATTTAAGAAAGCTGGATGGTTCAAACTCCCTCTGTCGCCGTACCTCGAATGCATATCATGTTCTGTTACAGTTTTTTTCGATTTGCGCGACACAGCGGCAACTGAGAGTCATGTGCAAAACTCTAACCACAGTCTGCACTACCAACAGTCACCTGAGCTAAACAGTTCACATCACCTGCAAAACTCATTCCAAGCAACACAACTCTTAACACATGGCTCAAATCACCTCAGTGCACCCAAACATCACTGAGGTAACACACACTGTCACTCAGAACACACTGAGAGTAAAAACACTAGCATCAAACACCAATACAGAAAATACTAACTTTTCATCTTTACAGTTTGAACAATTTCAGTGACTTCAAACAAAGTAATATTTTCTTCAAAGAAAAGAGTGACATTCTTTCACATGATTTATTAATTTTTTTAGAACATAACAATTCTTTAAGGCAAATGAAAATTAGCAGTTTGCTTCAATAGTCTGTAGTAATTTACGGAATTACAGTAATGAGAAAAAAGAAACTAAAGTACATACTGTAAATCGAACAAATAATCGAGGGATGAAACTAAAAAGTACATACTGTAATTCGAACAAATAATCGAGGGACTAATCCTGCCTCTCTCCAGCATCAGGCCACATGTTTTCATCAACATCACATCTCATGTTCTCTCTTGCCATGCACCTGGGGGAGTGCCTTATCCATCCCTGGCAGTCCTCTGGACTCGTGTCCTCACAAAAGAGACATTTGGTCATGTGGGTGGTGACCAAACACTTTCCACCTCCAGGCAGAGAAAAACTCCTCTATTGGGTTGAGGAAGGTGAATATGCAGGCAGGTACAAAACCATGAATCTGCAATGTGCTGCAAACCAATCTCTGACAGCTGCCGAGTGGTGCAATGCAACGTTATCGCAAACTATGACAACAACCTGGGGCTCCCCCTGTTCTGCTGGCACTAGCTGAGCATAGAGCTGTTCTAGGAAAGCTATGAGCCTTGGGCCAATGAGTGGTGTGTTGAGAAGCAAACCATCATTGGCCAGTGCAGCACACATGGTGATATTTCCCTTTGGCCTGGAACCCCCAGTGGCCCCTTTGACCTATAACATTCCTTCCTCTACAAATGAATGTGGTCTTTCCAGTGCTTCCACCTCCATTACTCTCTGAAAACAAGCAACAGTTTTACTGTAGAAATGCAGTGTTTTTTTAACTGTAAATATTTTTATTGTGATAGCTGTGTACCTGGACACATTGGATTTTTTCTTTTTCTTTTTTTTCCGCTTTCTCTCTCCTCTAACGGTACAAGTATCTGTTTCATTGTAACTTGGTGTTTTCTTTAGGACTCGAGCATAGTTTGTTGTGCTGCAGAATTAACATTTTCAAATATATCATTATCAGCCAGCACTCTATCTTTCCTCTTTAGTTTTATTGCATTTTTTTGAATTATGTCAACAATACAAACAATTTTTTCCTCGCATCTGAAAAATTTTTTTCTTCCCCCTTGGGGGGGCAGCCTTGGGTCCTGTTGTAAAAATATATTTTTAGTCAAAATTTACTGTAATATATCTGTCTATATATTCTATAATTGCAATACAAAATAGATTCCTGTAATGTTTTCATTTACTGTAAGGATGTAACTCTCACCTGTTTGTATGATGGAAAATTCATTAAGATGCCCACTGTGGATCTTTGCAGATTGGGTTGCTCTCAACCTGCCTCTCTCAATGAGAGACCATGGTTCGACATGGGTCATATAAGGTAGCCCTTATTTCATCTGGAATAACAGCTCTTTCTCTTGCATCCGCCCTCTCTCTCTGCCACCTTCCTCCACGAACCCGTCTTCCTTGTTCCATTTCCAAAATGAGTCTTTCTGACCTCTACCTATATATATACTGTAATATATATATATGTGTGTGTTCACTAACAAGTCTAAAACAAGACACCTGCTTAGCCTTTCAGCTGAAATTGCAATCAGCAGTGTTTGAAAGGCACCAGGCTGAAATGTATTCCGTTTTGAATGTGTGGTTCACAGTGTTGACAGCACGGTGTTAGCATTTGAACAAAGTGCTGTAGATCCACAGTGTTGTGCAGGTTGTGGTTAAAGTCATGGGATAAGTGTTAGAGTTTTGAAAACTGTGTTCAAGCAATGAAAAACAAACTAGTGTTTGGTCGCAGACTGTGGTTAGAGTTTTGAACATGTGACTCCAGTTGTGCCCACTGTCGCTTAGCAATCGAAAAAAACTGTAATACAATCATAAGGAACAGAATGCACTGAATCCTTCACAGTAAATGCCCTCATGGTCAGAAAATCACAGAAAATGAAATCCCCTTATTTATTTGCTTCTAAAGCTAAACTTTGCCCCTTTAAGGTCGAGAGTAAAGCCTTCTGCTATTCCATGGAGCATGGATCATAGTCCAATATATTTTCATTGAAAAAGTCAATTTTATTTTATTTATAGAAACTTCAAAGAAAAAAGAAATCTTGCGGCACAGAATCAGTATAAAGAAAAATGACAATATGTCTGAATATATGAAAAATGTGAACCATTCAAAGAACCATTCATTAAAACCCAGCCAGAAGTTAAACAACATTTTTCATTGCTGCGGTCTCTGTATGAGTACACAGTGTGTGCAAGATTATAGGTATATTCCACAAAAATAACTTTTCAAAAGTATGTTTTAAAACCGTCAGATGACCGTCAGATTGTAATCAGGCTCAGTCTCCCATTTACAGAAAAAGACTTCTGGTCAGAATATGCACACACAGACACACACACACACACACACACACACACACACACACGCACAGTCTGCGGCCCTAATAGCATTGCAGGAGAGTGTACAAAGAGAACAAACACCCATGTAATGTGGCGGCTCCCTCTCATTGACACCGGGCTCTGGAATGTAACACGGGGGGTGGTGGCTAGGGGACGGACATGATGTGTGTGTGTGTGTGTGTGTGTGTGTGTGCCATCCTGTCAGATTAACCTAATGATTAGCATTACTGAGAACTGACAGCAAGAGGAAGGAACAATGAATGTCATTTATCCTCTTTTTCTCTCTCTTGCCCACTCTGTTCCTTGCTTTTAATCTCCGACCCCCCCCCCCCCCCCCCCTCACCCCTCACTAAACCCCCTCCCTCACTGTCTGCCTCCCTCCCTCTGAATGTTTTTATTCCTACACAGAATAGATTTGGCTCAGTAAAAGTGGATAGAAATAAATTGGATAGAAATCCTTGATAAAAAAGACTTTCTATTCCTGGAATATGTTCAAATTGACATACACACACACACACAGACACACAAACACTTACAATCACACATGATTCTGCAATCTGACACCATCAAAAACCTTCTAACCGAATATAATGACAGGTTGCCACCTCAAGGCCCTGTAATATAGTCGAGGCGCTTTTTGCCAATGAAGGAGTTTGTAATCAACTAATGATAGGTTGTGAAGGTTGGAGCTGGTTGACGATATAAATCGCCACAGAAAAAGGAGGGTTGAGATGAAGTGAAAGAGATAGAGATGAAAAGTAATGATTAGGGAGACTATGGTAGGCAGAAATGGGACATAAAAGATATTGAAGGCGCGACATGACATACAGAGCATTCTCCCCTGCCTCCAGCCTCTCTCTGGCTCACTATTGATCTCCATGTGAACATTGGGTGCTTTAAAAATGATGCCACAGGTAAATATAATTTTTTTTATGAAATCAATTCATAGATATCACCATGAAAGACAATATATCTTTCTGAAAATGTAACTTGAAATATGCTAATTGACATACATTTCCAGAACCCAAATCCTAACATTGGATTAAGCCAGGTTCAAATGTAATGTATTTCATTTTGTTGACATAATTGAGACAGAGGGTTTTTTGCAGATGGGAATTTTGGATACCTCTATTTAACATAAAATACTGTCAACAGTCATAAAAGAAAATCAATGTTCACTATGTTTTTGGAATAAACTATTTTAGAAATCAGGCTATGAATTATATGAACAATACATATCTGTAAATCCTCCAAAATACAGATGGGAATGAAACTGTGTGCTGTTTGATCATTCTACTGAAGTGGAGAAGAAAAGAAGAGAAAAGAACACAAATTATGTTTTCTAATACTAATCTGGCAATGGAATACCGCTCACTGGTTAAACTGCATACATGTCACATGGGTCCAAGCATTTGCTAAAGTGTCTAAGGTATTGAACAAATAATAAAAGAAATTCTCCCCAATTTTGTGATATCACAAAATCAACTTCAAGAGGGGGAGTCGGCTGAAGTCCGAGAGGAATGAATAAAGGATGGAAAAAAAATCTTAAAACACAGAGGCATCAGTTTGTTTGTTTGTTTGCTGTTAAATTCAAACAGCACTCAGAGGATAGATGTGATGAGAGCATCCTTCGATGGTTGGGCCTACGCCAAAATGCTGCTGAGGGACTGAGATCACTGTTTGTTCCTTCATTTAACCATGTAGACTGACTCCTACCTGCTAAATTGCTTCCATTTATCCCGGCTCCTCGACCGTTCCTGCCTTCAGGATTGAAAAGTTAGCAACATTTCTTCTCAAGAACGATGGAATTGTATGATTGCCATATCTGCGTTTGGAATCTTCACAAAAGGACACAATACAGCACATTAGATTGGAGATGCATCCTTTATTCTTACTCATTGCAGTCATTTCCTTGCTGTAAGGCCTACACCTTATTGTCAAGCAGTAAATCACAGCGGTGATGCACAGTGAGAATTCATCAACTGAAGGAAAAGTTAACATCTAATTTCAGCATCTGCAATAACATGGGGATATTCTCTCTTGTCTTATTTTATTGATACAGCATATGTATGCAAAGATGTGTTTCACTGAACTGCCCTGCATTCAAAACAACCCCTGAACCAGTATACATTACAAGCTTCAGTTACACCCTTTGTTAGTTTGTTAGTGATGCATTTTAATCGTATCACCATGGGATGGTCTTCCCAGGAAGAAGTGGCAAAGCCCTCTAGTGGCCGTAGTAATTATGAAGGAAGCAAAGAAGGAGGTCAGGTGAAGTTATTACTGTAAGAAGGATGCAACATGGATCTCACAGAAGTAGGTGAAATTACCACAACCTCTCAACCTCACGTGATTTAATGTTTAACAGGACGCCTCTACTAGGGAAACAATTTAACACTGGACCTAAGTATACACAAATAAGTAAATGACATGAATATGGGATGAATGTCACTTCATAATTACTCAACAACACTTGCACACCGATCTACTGGTTGAAAGTCCTGTATTACTGCCTCGAGAAAAATGCCTATTTTACAGATGTGCTACTATTTTAGCCCGGTCAGGTCAAAAGCTCCAGCTTCCCCTTTGGATCCAGATTTGAATGAGTTCAATTGAACCAGTATGCCAAACCAAAAAGGAATTTAGAGATGTGCACTGATTGACTGGCACATGCATTATGTGAATGGCACTGGTGTAAGCCGTTTCTTGTGGATACTGCTGAGGTGAGTTATATTTTGCAGGCAGTTCATCTCTCTCTCTCTATCTCTCTCTCTCTCTATCTCTCTCTCTCTCTCTCTCTCTCTCTCTCTCTCTCTCTCTCTCGCTCTCCCTCTGTCCCTCTATTATGTTGCAAACTGTTGAGATCTTCCAGTATGGCTGGCTGGGGGCCTGGGTTAGAGTGGCTATGGTGCACAGCTGGTGTGTGGAGGACCTGATGGAGCTTTAAGTTTAATGCAAACATTCCATTAAAATAGCATTACAGAGCTACCAAAAATAACAGTTGTAATTGCCCCAAGGTGTACAGAAATGCAGAGGATACCATCGCTCTGTGTGTTGTTTAGTGTGTTCGTTGTGTTGCGTATGTGAGCTTTTTTTAATCCAGGCAGTCGCATTGTGTGTGTGTGTGTGTGTTCAGCTGCCTGTTTGCCCAGTATATATGTGCATCTGAAGGTTTCAGACTGTGCAGAACGACACCTTTCATAACTGCATGAAAAGAACACGGTGTATAAAAAGATAGCGCAGAGTGCTCCCGCACAAAGCAGCTGGCTGAATTCACAATAATGGCCTCAAGCTTTTCGATATTTGAGACACTTTTGATTTCTTTCTCTCTTTCTCGCTCTCTCTCTCACGCTCTCTGTGTGTCGCTCTGTCTATCTGTCCATCTGTCTATCTGTCTCGCTTTGAATCTGACAGCTAAATGTAAAGCAGTTAGCTGTTGTGTTTCAGACGTCAGGGATTCGGGTTGTACCTGTCTGTCTCATCTCTCTCTGCGTGTGAGTGATGGCAGTTAGCTGGTTGTGCACGTGGCCGCCTGACACCACTGATTGGTCAATCCCAGCCTGTCACTCATTTCACCAGCACGGCCCCCTGAGCTGAGAAGCAATTGTCTCGGCAGTGACAGAGCCTAAAGCTATTATTGCCAAGTTGATACAGAGATGTACCTCTTAGTGAGACTAGAGACATCTCAAGTCAGCGTTAACACACTCAAATTTCAATATGGGTAAAACGCTGGTAAAGCCCTCTGAGGCAGATTCGTAATTGGTGATATTGGGCTATATAAAATAAACTGAATTGAATTAAATTGGTAATACCGACTGGAGTTTCTGTGATAAATTGGCAATTTCTAGCTTCATTAGTATGCTGGCGTTATCTCAACCTCAAAAGCCTTGTTCATTATTCCATCCCCTACAGCTTTCTCCACCAACATCAGGGTTTTCGGCCTCTCTTGAAATCCCTGAAGTTGTTATTGAGGTGGGACTGGGGCAGAAAAAGAGTGTTGTGTTTCCTTTGTTCAAGGTGCATTGTGCATTTTACCTCTCCTACTGGATCCATACGATCTGCATTTACCGTCATCAGTTGTAAAGATTTCTAAATAAGCTAACTACTTACTAACAACAGGCTAACAATACACACAACAGCTAAAACCTTGACGCTGGTCAAAATAACACTGTCTTCTAATAACCTTCAAAATCCATACTCCCCCAGGCTCTGCATGGTTTGCTTGGTCAGTATTTGCTCTGCTTCTGGTAAACCAGGAGGGTTTGAGGGTTCCGAGTCCTTTTTTTCTAGTTTCTGCGACTTTCCGTAACCCTCCTGTTATGTTGCGGGTCAAATTGACTCGTTTCAAAGTTTGAAAATCTAGGAAAAATACTTCTAAGTACTCTTTCTGTATAAAACTTCTTCTGCTTACCTTATTTAGTGTAATCAACGTTAAAAAAAATACAAAAAAAATATCATGTATTTGCAACCCCCCCCTGCAGGTTTATATAACAGAGATGATGTTCCCGGGTCAATTTGACCCGGCTGTGAAAGTGATGGCTTCTTTGTAAATGTAGGACAGTCTTTCTTACTCCCTCCCACCAAGTTTCAACACACACACTCACACCAACACACACACACACCAACACACACACACACAGACACCAACACACACACAAACACACACACCAACACACATATCAGCACACACACAAACACACATATTAGCACACACACACCCCGTTCACAACCCCATATATAAAGTTGTACACATTTCAAACTTCAAACAAAAGAATCAGGTGGTTGTTATGGGAACCATCTCTATCCTGCTGTGTGCCCATCACCCTACATGAAAAGCACACTTTACAGACTAAACAATGTTTATCATCTTCTAACTTCCCCCTAAATACACTTTTATTGGACATGGGACACTAATGTGAGGGTTTCTTTCATGTCTCAACTAATACATATGTAGTAGGCCTATAGTACTTCTAATATACTGTCTGTCTGACTGGGAGAGACACACACCCTGTCTCATCCCAATCTCAGACCCACACACATTCTCTTTCTAACGACCCCAGCTGTGCGAGAAATACAGATACTATTTTGACGGGAACCTTTATTTTTCCCTGCGGGAAAACTCCACACACGCCTTAGCAGGGGAGGGCCAAAGATACAAAATGGTTGCTGAGAAGTCCTACAACATTACACTCTGCAGATACATACGACTGCAACAAGAGGATGACTGTGTGCTGGCCTTTGGTCATCTTTTATCATATAATTTATGCATCTTAACACTAAAAATAAACATAACTAAAGTTTACTTTCAATACAAATCCTTTATGACTCATTTGGCTTGATTTTTAGTGGGCGGGTCATTATGACCCTGAACAGCACAGGTGTCTCATCTCTATTTATCTACATCACCCCATGAAAAAAAAAAATTACAAAATGCAAATAAAATTTAGGAGAAAATACATGTTATGGTAGACTAATGCAATTTAGATTTAGATTCTTTCAATGTTCCTAAAAAATAGTTTGAACATGTATTTTTCATTAAAACGAGTGAGTGCTCCTGATTGAACTCTGATCTATGGAGGGGTAAATAACTCAATTCCAATAAAAACTGATTTAATTGTTAGTAATGTTGTTGGTGATGATGTACAAACTATAGTTTTTAGAATTTTTTGGTTTCTGACCACTTTTGGATGATTCAACATTAACCGGGTCAAATTGACCCGGGAACATCACGGCTGTATGTAAGAAACGAACATAACAGGAGGGTTAATTCCAATAAACAAACTATGGAAACGCACACTGACCGTGTATGTATTATTGATAACCCCCTCAGTGACACAACAATAACACTGTTACCTCGTCACATTCCGTTAATGATGTTTTAAACTCAAATTCTTGCCAGGCCTCACCGGTTGCCCCTCTAAGTACAATAACCATGGGACAAAGAAAGGGTTGGTGACTCAACAAGGCATCTGACACAAAAGGTGATTGTCAAATGTGGCAAGGGAGGAGCAGAGGGAAATAATTGGTCTGACCTCCATCCTCCACTTGGAAAGTGTAAGACGATTACTATTGATGCCTTAGGTTATGAGTGTCACCCTGTATTACTCACAGAGTAATGCGGTGCTCCATCCCCTGTTTGACCTGCTGCAGTGCCTCCGACAAAGGCAATTTAGACTTAACCAGGAGCCCTTTTCAGAGGGAGTATAAGACCATTGAATCTCCAACGTGCCCATCAGTTATTTATCACAATAACAGAAATCGAAAAACTTTTCCGGGGATGTTGTTTGCTTTTGTTTGTCCTTGGGACGGCCATTGCCAGATCTCATGGACTAAAAATGGAATTAAAGCAAAATGCTGAGAAAGGTGAAGCCACAGCTTAAAAAATGTAATTCCCTGTTTCACAAAGAAGATTATTTTAAATGAACAAGTCACTCATCAGTGGCACTGTGCTGTTCCTCAACCTTCCTGGCAGTTTTCACTGCCCTGTAGGGACAAATAATTAAATATGGCAAGAAGGAAGTAGCACGAAAAGAAAGCCTGGCCGGCGTCTCATAAGCTTCTGGATTCAGTGCTGCTAGTTTGTGCAGAGGTCTGGGGAAAGTTAAGCAGAGGACCACCAGATTCATTGCAAGTATCAATATGCAAACTGTAAATGCCTTTCATTTTCTGAAGGAGTTTTGGCTTAATTATGTGTTTTTTCGTTTTCCCTCATTATATACAGAGCTTTATTCTCTAGCTGCACTAAAATGTAAAACATTCATTACCATGACTATTGAACAGTACAGGTGAAGAACAAGTGGGAGAAAATGCATGGAATAATTGAAAACTGCAGAGATTGAGAGAGGGATGAAAGAGAGACAAGTGGGAAGGGAGCACGGGGCAGTGAAATAATGTGCTTTCCTTCTAAGAGATAATAGGTGTCTCTCAAAAAGCAATCTAATTAATATTCCCATAATGTAGTTTGGACTTTGCAGCTATGTTTTATTTGAATTCAATGCAACAAGTATGCGATGATGAAATAATTTCTTTTGGAGACGAAAAACAATTCCAGTCCATATAGTATGCGTTATCAAATCAAAACTCAAATGTATGCATGTACTCAAATTCCGAGTGTTGAGTGGATCAACCAGTCGGTCATAAAATCCACTTGGTGGTCTTTTCCATCAGATGTTTTTGTGGGAGGAAGGAAGCGGTTTAAAAATCCAAACCAGTCAGCTTAAGGTGAGATTGTGTTTCGAGGTGCGAAGCGGCTCGGGAATCTTGTTTTATTTCCTGTGAAACATGAGATGTTGTTCCCGAGCTTTGAGAAAGATTTGTGATGTCAGGTGGCTAAGTGAGCATCTGTGTATGAGGGAGAGTGAGAGACAGGACAGGCCAGGGGGGGTGGGGGGGGGGGGTTGATCTAAGTGTCCAGGTATAATGGTCGTCTTCCTGTGTCTGACCTCCAGAGCTGTAGAGGTCAAACCTCTCAACAATTCCTTCTCTTCGTACCACTCTGCTGCCTTCAATGAAAATGGTGGTTCATTGAAAATTATAGAAATCCTATTTATATATGTTTTATCTGACCTTCTTGGTTATGATTATTTATGTATTTAAACTAATCTCTAAGATGTTCTTCTTTCGTTTTTTGGAAGCTCTCTTTGTCTTTGTGTCTGTCTCTCTCTCTGTCTCACTTATCAACTCCTGATGCTCTCATAAGGTATTCATCCTTCTTTCATTCATTCATCTCTCACACACAGCTGTTTCCAATTGGTCCAGAGTTCATTCCTGGAATGCCAATGCAATTGTTTTGTGCACTGTGTGTAGTTGCTGACATTTACACTCCCCTATGTTGAAGAGCAGCTTTGGACAAGTCAAGAGAGATTGGATGGTTACAGTAATAAGAAGATAGCCACAGAAGAAAATGAGAGAAAATATCACTTGATGTGCATGTCATAGATGTAAATTATGCCCTGTTGCATTTAAGGCAAATGGACAAGAAGTGATGTACAGTCAAAGTGACTTTGAAAAAAGTTTATGTTGATGGCGTAAAGGCACTCCTCAGATATACTTATTTTATTTGGCACTATTGCAGGCACATGCTTTTGATTACACATTGCAAGTCCACATACTGTGCAGGCAAATGTGTGCACTTCTAATTTAATTAGTTTTAGAGAATATTGCATATTCACATTACAGATCTTCCTACACACACACACAGACACAGACACACACACGTGCGTTTATGCTTTGGGATAGAGCACTGGATAAAAAATATTACACCACAATTACATTACAGTTAGCCACAACAGCTGGTCTGGACAAAAAGGCACCACAGCGTTTCTCTTTAACTTTGTCCCACAGAGTTATTTACATTCCTCTTTCTCCCATGACACATGATCATAATAATAACCTAATCTGAAATGCATTGGCAGGCCGAGTAGAGCGGAGACCGAAGCCATCTGCCTGAACGAGTTATGCCATTCAGAGTGGCACAGAATCCAAGAGGATTTACATCTTCCCCTCGGAGAATGTCTAATACGAAGAAAGTGTTTTTTAAACCAAATGAGATTTGCATGATGGATAGACAGGCAGACACGTAGATGAATGGATTTGTTCGCTATTGGCAGTCCCTTGGTTTGCTATTCAGACACGTAACCCTCCTGTTACCTTAGGGTCAATTTGACCCCATTCAATGTTTAACCCTCCTGTTACCTTTATATTTACTGACATATTTTACCCTTGGGGTCAATTTGACCCAGCAATTAAAACCTCCAGAAAATTATTAGAATTAATATTGTTTTCCAAGTTTAAGTGTGAGGTACTTTATGTTTGTTTGTTGATGACCTAAATAGCCCTTTAAATATATAAAAAAGTTGATATTTCTTATATGTTTGACAGTGAAAAACAGCCTGGGGTCAAATTGACCCGAAAGAACACCGACATTAAACATTGAATGGGGTCAAATTGACGCTAAGGTAACAGGAGGGTTAACTGTGTCCAGCAAAAGATTGTGGCTCGTCAGCTTGACTCCTCATCATGGAAGGGAAAACTGAAAGACAGCATGAATAGGGATTCGGACCCAGGAAAGTTCGGGAGCGTTTGAACATCACAAGCTGAAGAAAAAAAAAGTGAGCCAATGGAGAAATGGGAAGAAACAGCATTCATTGTTGTTGTCATAGCAAGAGAATCCACTACAAACACACACGGGCACAGAAAGACGTGCGCGCACACACAGTGATGCCTACAGACAAACGCACACAAAGCAACAGGGAGGCGACTAACCCCAACAAATAGCAATTACAACAGCATCTGCAGCCTAGCAACCAGGGCCACTGGATGTCCTTATCCCTCATCATGTGCATGTCTGTGTACGCCGCTCTGTGACAAAGATCCCCTTTCGCCAGTCCCAGAATTTTTGTGTGACAGGTACAGAATAGTGGGACAGCAGAAGGGAAAGTGTGTGTGTGCGTCAGAGAGAGAGAGAGAGAGAGAGAGAGAGGGAGAGAGAGAGAGAACTGCAATATCAGTTTATTTCGAGCAAAGCACAGTAGAGTGGTGCGGCATCAGGCTGGTGTGACAACGCGCTTTGCAGGATTTATTTCACCTTTCACGCACGGCTAAAAGCATGAGGAGATTCTGCGTACACGTTTGGAATTTTGAGGACAATGTGTCATGCTGCGTATTGCATGACACATGTGAAGAAGAAAAAAAACATTGCATTTTAAATCCGGTGTCAAGAAACTTGAAATAGATTTAAAGCCCGGTGCCAAACCACGGCTCCGCTTTGGTTTGCGATTGTGGTCTAATGAATAAAAAGTGTTTCTTTTCTTTTCTTTTCTTGTTGATCTCAGTATTCATGAGCCACAGTCTGCAGTAAATTGTGTCTCTGACTTATTAGCATATAAAAGTAACCCCACTTACCTCTTCGGTCATGCACACATGTGCACACTAGCAGGTGTGTGTTTCATGAGGCTCTCAAAGGGCTTTTTTAAAATCTCATTCGGTGTTTAGCAATTCAAACCACATGATGAAAGTGCACTAATTCAAATAACATTTATTCATGAGCGGTGTCCTCTCTGCCACTGAATCAGGTGAGGTTGTTCACCAAATACAGAACATACACAATGACATTTTAATTAGAGCTGTTGTTATATGTACCTTAATATTCATAAAGCCTTTGTTCTCTGTTTAGTCTACAGGCACATTATCTCTTATACTGTCGTCTCCGTCCTGTTTCAACATGTATTTTCATTAGATCCCCAGAAAGCGTTTGATGTTCATTGTTTTTGAGGCAACTGGGCACCATATGCACGTTCCCGTCTTGTGTGTCTGAAGGTTTTCAATGTTAGATTAGTAAAGTCTGATGAAAAAATGCCGTCTTGTCTCATCTCCTACATATACACCACATACAGTAGTATTGTTTTTTTCGGGTCACATTCTCCCTCCTAACAAAGCACATACTTCAGTCCCCTTGGAGGAGCTCAAACAGTGCGCTGCAAGGGACCTGCACTACGAGGTTTTGATTGAAGGCCCTCACACATGGCAAGATAAACTAAATTAAAGAAGGGTACGAACAAACCACTCCAAACAAAGCTGGCGTCAACACACATCAATTCATGCCTGTATTCCTTTGCCTTCCCTCTGAAACCGCAATGTTATCATTGAACTTCTCCAGATTCTTATTAAGCTGGTTTGATTAATCACGCCAATTTTAAATAGCCAATAGGAATATCTGCATCTCCATTGTGTGCGTGTGTGAGGTGTGTGTGTGTGTGTGCGTGTGTGTGTGGGTGTGTGTGTGTGTGTGGGTGGGTGGGTGGGTGTGTGTCGGGGTGTGAGGGTGAGTGTATGTGTGTGTGTGTGTGGGGGGGGGGGGGGGGGGTGTGCGTGTGTGTGACTTTGACTGAAGTTCTCAGATGAAGAGCCAATTGATTGAGATGGCCCCAATTAGTCTCTCAGATTAATTTAGTGTGATTGGATATCGTCGCTGGCAACTCCTCGTTGGTGTTATTGACAGGCAAATTATTTGCCGTGGTGACTGCTTAAACACAGCTTATTGTGTGTGACTCTAAAATGACCCTATAGCAGCCAATCAAGCCAACTCTTGGTGTGTGTGTGTGTGTGTGTGTGTGTGTGTGTGTGTGTGTGTGTGTGTGTGTGTGTGTGTGTGTGTGTGTGTGTGTGTGTGTGTGTGTGTGTGTGTGTGTGTGTGTGTGTGTGTGTGTGTGTGTGTGTGACTTTGACTGAAGTTCTCATATGAGGAGCCAATTATTAGACAGGAATTGGCTACAATATGTGGAAATGTTTTTATTGTTTTATTTTGCCATCATGAATACAAAACATAGGATTTCCCATATTATTTGTCTATGAGAGAAGCTTCAGTATCCAAGGGGGTAAACTGAGAATGACAAAAAAAAGACGAGCCACACCAAACTTACCGAGTGCCAGATGCAAGTGAACCGATCTTATCATCCATGATTAGAGGAATACTTGAGACGTGTTGGATGAATTGGGCCTTGGTTATTTCTCTGGATCTCCAGCAAGAAAACACATTGTGGCACTTACATGTGATGTCGACGGGAATTGTTCCATCTGCTTTTTGTAACTCCAACCCGCCCTTGAGGGATTGCCTTTCCATTTGTGCTGTTTTTTTTCCGCTGTTTGTTTTTTCCCACATCGAAACACTTTGCTTGTTGCTTATTTTTTCCCAATAAAATGACTTGTTTGTGATCAGTGATATATCTGGTCAAGAGCATAGCTTTCTAAATGTGTGCTCAAGAGAATCGATCCTTTATTAGATGGATAACAATTGTAACATCATAACTACATTAATGGTTAACTTTGTATCTCACACACTGAGGACATATACCTTGTTATTACCTTGTAAGTTTAAGTAATATATAATTTATTTTTTAATCAAAGTATATTTACTTATTTATTATAGATATATCCTTCTAGTATAATAATATAAATAATAATAACCTTCAATTTTATATAGCGCTTCTCTAAATACCCGAAGTCGCTTACAGAGTCCAGAGTCCAGAGTCCAGTAGTCATACACACACACAGTCATACCGGTGGTGGTAAGCTACATCAGTAGCCACAGCTGCCCTGGGGCAGACTGACGGAAGCGAGGCTGCCAATCAGCGCCTACGGCCCCTCCGACCACCACCAACATTCATTCATCCATACGAACCGGGGTTAGGCTGCGGTATAGCCATATAGTAATCATAATGCACTTCAAGCATATAGTGTGAATATAGGGAAAACTACTTTACTCAATCGGTTTTAATTTCCAATTTCGATTATTATATACGTTGTATACTTTTACTCTACATAATATGAATATATCATTCAATCTCTATCCAGATCAACATTCAGGACATTCAAAATATAACTTCAAGCACTTCAAGATATGTGACCCATTCCAGGGTCACATATCTTGAAATCTTCATCATCCCTTGAATTTAACCCCTGAACTATTAAAACTATACCTAAACTACTGAAAATACCTGAAAATGTTATTTTAAATAGTCTCTCCATGCTGTTTAGAGTAAGGTAGGGTCTTCTTTCATCACTGTTCTGTAAAAGCATTACCTTTCCTTTTTTGTCTGGCCACACCCTAGAAGTCATGTTCTACAAAAACATTGGGAGCGATCCTTTTTCTCACAGGGGAGAGACATCCTGCTCGACTGAGCAGCTCATGGAGTTTTTCCCATGTCCACATAGAATGGGTTCGTGCCTCCTAAAGGCAGGATGACCCATCCCACCCATAACTGTGCATTACTGGCCATAAATGAAGAATCAAAGTGTGTCAATGTAGCTGTTATCAGTCAACATATCTTATCAGGAGTATATAATGCTTACTGGCTGCTATCCAATATGTAATATTTAAATTTCAACGCAGCCATATTATAAAAGCAATACACTTCAGCAATCCTAACCAAATGAAGGACCATGTGTGAATTGAAAAACGCTGCAATTTAGATCAAGAAAAGCTAAAGAATAAAAGAGGGTGAATTTGGAAAGAGAGAGGATGAAAAAGATTTATAGGTAAAACAGAATATAAAGAAATGTGTTTCTGTCATATCGCACTGAATACTCACTGTACGCCACATGCAGCAAAGATAACAAGGGTAAAAGGGTGAGAAGCTTTGGGGAGGAAAAGAGGGGGGTGGTAGACAAGAGTTGACTAGCCTTGAAGAAAATACTCTAATCTTGGAGGTGGCCAGAGTTGGCGTACTTTTTCTGGCCAACGTCTTTTTTTCTTCTGTTGCTCTACCACTCAAACATCCTTCCTTCTCCACACACCCTCTTCCCTCCCAGCTTCTTGACTTTTCTTTCTTTTTTTTCTCCAATATCTCCAGATCTGCTCTTCATCGCCTTATGCTTTAATTCAGGTTTTCCATTCACTTCCTCTTCCAACATGCAGGCGGCTTAGGGGACAAAAATCAATGCAAATACAGTCAATTTGAAAATAATTGCCTGCAGTCACAAGATTGTACCCTGCTGCAGTCATTAGATGAAAACAAGAGGAAGCAGATATGCTGCTTACACGGTGACAGAGTGAGCAGAAATTATATATTGATTTGAATCCGCTGTTGAATCTGACCTGACATTCTATTAACAAGATGGCCTCTCAATACAAATTGACTCAAGATATCCATTTTAACACGATCTTAACCTAAGGTTGAGGTTTATAGAAAATATAAGTGATACTGTGAAAGCTAAAGTAAGTTATTTTAGCATCCAGGTATATAATCAATCTTAATCCCTCCCTCTTAATGAGTCTAACATACATTTTTTTGTGTAATAAAAAAATGCATTACACAAACATATCTCATAAATCATAACCAGAGACGCATATATAACTATTTTTAAAGTGAGTAACTGTGACGTGTGGTGTGTATGAAATACTCAATCAAGATTGAATAATTCAATGAGGAAACGTCTACTTAGAGACAGCTGCTTTGCATTTGATTAATGTGAGCTGTGCTATTTTGATATTGCTCTGGTATTTCTTGTTTTTTCTTAAAGCCTCTTTTTCAAACTCGTAACTCTTAATTATATAAAGCAGTATATATGTTAGCTAACAGTTCTGCCCTATGTCTTTCTTTTTTTGTTCTTTCTCTAGTTCCCCCTCGGGAGCCCACAGTCACCTGTCGATCCAACACCTACCCAAAAGGCTTCTACTGCAGCTGGCACCAACTGCACCCGACGTACATCCCCACAACCTTCGAAGTCGACGTGCAGTAAGTGCATTGGTCTTTTGTCTGGGTGCGACATTTGGAAGTGCATGGTTCGGTCACTATATATATACATATATATAAATAAATGTGTCATGCTAAGACATAGCTTACATTAAGCAGCATGACTTAAAGTTCCACCACAACGTAAGCAATCTTATATTTTATTTGACGCACGCAAAGATGTTGAGGGATCTATAGTTCTAACCTGAAAAGGGGGGGCGAAGCGAAGATTATGCAAAGTCCCCTGTGGTTAGGGGCATTTAAAATGTTGGAATTTTGTGTATTCTGGACATTTTCTATCCCTGGCACAGGCCCTAATTTATGTATGATTTTAAAAATGTTAACATCAAAAAGTATTGGTGGCGAGTGCTGATGGAGTCCTGTTTCTGACCTTACTGAACAAAAACGTTACAGGCTATTCAACTAGATTTAAAATTGACAATACCCCAAATGTCAAGGCAATCAGAATCCACATCAGTCAGACATAAAAAGGTTGTTTTTTTATTATAAATTTGGTTTATAAGAAAACATGGTGGTTTTGGTCTGTTGTTAAACAACTCTCTCCTTCGGTCGCAGCGAGTCCGTCTCCCTCAGGTTCTCTTTGATATACCCAGATCACAGAGTCCCACAGCTGGTGGACTCTGCCTTCACTAAGTTTGCACCACCAACGTCATTTTGTTTGAATAATGTTGACAGAGAGACATATAGATGAATAGGACAAATGAGACACTCACAGCAGGAGTAGTTGGTAACGACAGCGTTCAGCTCAGCCAGTAGGTGACTCCACATTTTTCTGAACAGCGTTTCTTTTTGTGTCCTTTTTCAACCAAAAAATTACTTTACTTTTTTTCCTATTCTATCTGTTACTCAATTTATTCATTTCCCTTTTCCACTCCAGACACAACCAGCGATCACTGGAGGTGCAGAAAGATCCAGACCACAAGAACCGCTGTCGTGTACGTTTTCCCGAGGTCTTCTCCAGCTTCCCCTACAAAGTGAATGTGACGGCAGTCAATGCTTTGGGGAAAGCCTCGACCACATTTTCTTTTGAAGAATCCAGTATAGGTAAGATAGATGCAGTGTAAAGTGTTCTTATGTTGTGGTGTTCTATTACACGGTTGTAACCAAATTTGATACAAACATGATGCATGTGCACAGTGAAGCACTGATGTTTACTGGCGAGGTTTTAAAAAGGATCATTTTAGTTCCCTCCTAACTCATTCAGGCTGCAGAATATCAATGGTTTTCGTTGACATTTACAAGTGGCTCTTTATTTAAACTTAGTTCAGGGAAAAACGTTAGATCCTTTTAACACACAGATTGACAAAGAACTGCAACAGAAATATGAACTAAGATGGAGAGTGTCGAGGCATCTTTTCGAGGATGCCAACCCTTGAGCAATGTTAATGCATTTGTTTGTGCACAGATTTCATTGACTTCTTGTTATCTTCGGAGATTTGTTGTAAACACAGTTATGCTCGGTGCCGATAAGACAAATAAAATTGGAATTTCACTGGCCATTTCAATATTAGCGAGCTTCTTTTTCTTTTTTTCTTTTTTGCTTTAACCTACAGCATAGTCCATTAGCAGCAAACCCACTGACTGTGCACCCCTGTCATTACCAAAGGCACTATATAATAAACACGCTACCTCTGAACCTTTTCTGCAACAAACAGCATTTAGTTGAGGCTCCGATGGTATGTGACCGTCATAAATCAAAGGTCTGCTTTTTCACTTAATGTGCCAGATAATCCATACACCAGCTGCAGTGGAAGTCTATTTCTGTCATATTTAATGTAAGAATTACCAGAAAAGTGTGTTACTTCGTCTGATTTTTTATTTAATAATGTTCTCAGATAATAACCTTCATGTGTTGAAAAAAGAAGTTCTTGGATTGTACATTCTTTTGTTCAGTTAGGCTGCAGAAGGCTACATAATAATAGCAAGACTTATAATTCATAAGCGACTCAGGCTGGAAAGCAGTGAAGAGGAGAAATCCATTTTAAAGAAGGAAGGAGAAGTACTTTAATAGATAAGGGTAGTGCTGCCAGCAGTCCTCAGCTCTGTTGTATTGCTCAGAGCGCGATATGGGTGTGCATGACGCATAAACACACACAGACACCAATGGGCCGTGTGGAGTGTCGGCCGAGAGGGTTTTGTGTGTGTGTGTGTGTGTGTGTGTGTAGGTGTAGGTGTTTGTGTGTGTGTGTAGGTGTAGGTGTAGGTGTGTGTGTGTGTGTGTGTGTGTGTGTGTGTGTGTGTGTGTGTGTGTGTGTGTATGTGTGTGTACATAAGTAACCAAACGAGGCAGTGACCATGCTCTGCCGAGCCCTGGACACACGACTCATGAAAATGCTAATGCTAGCCGGATTAGCGTCTTGGCTGAGGAAATATCCCTCTACTATTGGTGATAACAAAACACCCCACTGCTCCTTTCTTTTCCTTGGCTTTCTCCTTCATGCCCACATGCCCTTCATGTGACTTTGTACTTCTTCTCTCCCTGTAGAATTCAATTCAGTTTATTTTATACAGCCCAATATCACAAATTTCCCTCCGGTTTGTTTCCTCTTGTTACATCTTCTCAAATGTAAAAAAACTGTCTAAATCATAAATTGCAGCTTGGAAACAATACAATGGTGTATTATCTCCATCACTTATTAGCAGGCTAAAGCAATGTGCTCTGATCGCTTGCTGTTCACTTTAGTATAACTGACAACACAATGCAGCTGTTGTGATTGATCACAGGGAGAGTTGAAAGCAACATAAACCTATTTTCTAATTAGACTTGAACACAAGAACAGTATCGTGCAAATAAAAAAGACTTTGAAAAGATCAGTGACTTCATTTTAGAAATTGCTATAGTTGAAAAGCAAAAACCTAAAAACATAGTTTTCAAATATCTTGCTATGTTCATCAATAGTTTTCTAAGTGTTTTAAATAATTTGCCTTCTCTTCCCCCTCTGGCTCTCATCCCCTCTATCTCCTCCTTGTTCCTGCATTGTTAAAAGTCTTTCCCATGCCATTCTAAGTTGTAAGCCACATTCATTATCAGTGACAACGAGGCAGATCGTAAATAAATAAAACAATTTCATGCTTCCTGGTGCACTTCTGAATTCTGAGTGGGAGTAAGAAGATCCGCAACTGTCCTTGTTCATCCGACCAAAGCCGGGATGAAATTAGAAGAGATTATGTGTGCATGCATCCGTGTGTGCGTGCAGCCGTGTGTGCCTGCGTGCGTGCGCGCATGCGTGGTCGCACGCGTGGTCGCGTGCGTGCTTGTGTGTGTGTTTCAGATTCAACACATGATAACTTAAAGATGTCCTGTGCCAGGATTATCAAACAATGACTGATCTTGTCTTAGTGTAAATACTTCTAAAGATAAAGCTTTTTTTATACCTACATTGATTTTCTTTTTCATCTCTGATACTAGTCCACCTGAGCATGATTGAGGAATATATTATTAATGAATTGTAATTAATATGAATATACTGTAGTCTAATTTGAAAGGGGGGATATAGCTGCAGTAGGTTTCAACAACACCATTCAATCATCTGTCACTTTTATCCTTTCAATACTATGTGTTCATATTCTGGTTTCATTTGTGGTTGTTTTATGTGCAGCTTCCCGGAGGAGCCAGCAAATGTTCACTTCAGTCAATAGAAGTGAAGTTAACTTAAGAGGATAATAACAGTGTAAAATAATTGAATGCAACACCCTGGATCTATGTACAGTTGGGCCCACTAGGACAGCAGTGGGCTTCATCCTTCTTCTTCAGTCCTGCTTCATATTAATAAATACCACAAGGAAGAGATTAGATTATGTTTGGTATCCCTATTGTATTCCATCTTATCCTATTGGTTAGTCGGAAAAAAAGGGTCGTCAAGCGTAGTCTGCGTATGGTATGGTACGGGTTAAGTACGACAAGTGTAGTCTTAGTTTTCCAGATATGAGAACATTTGCAGTTATATGACCGTCACCTATTTTGCAAGAGAAAAAAACTGACACAACTTTCCGATGTGCTTTTTGTAATTCTCATTTATTCTCTTTGCCTATTGTAGCTTTGAAAAAATAGCACACCAGGTGAATTAAGGATGTACCACTTCTAGTCATTTAATTATGGAAGCAAGAGAATGTGTGTAATTTCATTTCAGTGAGTCCATTAAAGGAAACCAATTTGTGCTCTACTACTGCCATGCTTTACATATTATTCAGTAGGAAATAACATCACTAAAGACATAACATTGACTGTACACTAACATAATTTGTTATTCACATGTTACTTGATACACACTTCGTGTATACAGTATATACCTCCTAATAAAAATACAGTCTGCTTCCAACAATGAGTCGTAATCCTGTGGAAGGAGGAGCTATTGTGCCATAATTCCATGGCAACAGTTTATAAAAAGAGGACTTTTTAGAAAAAAAGCTTTAAAACAATTCACAGATTTTACTTTTCTTCTTTTTTTAAAGTCAATTTATTTTAAAGGAAATCTGGTGTAGTGTGGTGTGGTGTAGAAGAGCTACAGGGTTTCTAGATGTCTTCTTTTTTTTTATATCATGCATACAAACCTGGCTGCATTCAGTACAAGTAGATGCTCCACAGTCATGTTTTAGAAACACTAAAATCAGATATTCAGATGATGTACTACATTGGTAAGACTACAGATCTCTGTTTCTACATTACTGCTTGATTGCTGCACAGTCTGAGCCACCGGGACAGCCTTTTAGCTACTCTGCCTCCCACTCTCTTGTTCCATTTTCAGCAGACAGTGAACATAATGTCCGCTGAGCAATAGCTGTTTGTAAGATTATACTTTTTTGTTACGGCATACCTGTTCACTTGCATCATCACACGAGTGCTGCTGTGACTGCTGCAACATGAGGTTGAGAGGAGGAAAGAGGAGCGGTAATGTTGACGCAAATTTGAATGAACAGTCGAGGGAGTCATGACAGACGTTTTCAGGCCAAGCATGAAAGGGTCAGGCAGAATCGACCGGCACGATCCTGTAAGTTTAATGGACAAAAGTCTTTGAGCCCAATAATCTGCTCCTCACAATATTTGCTTGAAATCTGTTTTGGTCAGTGAATCCCGGGCTCTTATTGTCCCACTCTTCATTTAAGTCCTTTCCGTCCTTTAGCTCTAGTATTAATAGAAGTGCTTCAAAAGAAAGATGTGTTCATAACTCATGCAACACAAAGCTCATACTCCATTACAAGTCAGATGAATACTTTAAAAGCCTTTGGGACTCTCCACCCATACAGATTTCTCTCTGTTTTGTTCTGTCCTCGCACATGTTTCATTCTGTTATGTACTGTTGGACAAATCGTATATGTGGACAAAGAGGATGAGTTTCTGATCTCTAGTCTCCACTGACTTCACTTTGGTTTCATTCTGCCTATATGCACTGTTCTTTATTTCTCTCTCTTTCTTTCTATCTCTCTCTCTCTTTCTCTCTCTCTCTCTATCTATCTTTCTCTCCTTCTTTCTTCCCGTCCCTATTTCATCTTTTTACACATTTACTAGAAGAAGGTCACAATGAGATTAATATCTCTTTCTCAAGGGAGAAAGCTGTCTGTCTGCTCTTATCTTTCTTTTTATCATATGCAACGATCTTTCATATTTTCATCATTCATTTCATGAAGGTTGTACTGAGAGAGATGCCTGTGCGTTTGCTGTTGTCTGTCTGTGTGTGTGTTGTCTGTTTATTTGACCTTGTGTATGTTGTAGCGAGTTTTACCCAAATTGATTTCATCCTCACCATCTGTATATGTATTATCATTTATCAGACATGTTGGTTGTTACTGCAGCTATCCATTCTCTATTGTAATATTATATGTGTGTGTGGCTGAGAAAGGTTTCATGTTGCTGAAGTGGCGGGCCGGTTTGTTCCCTAGTGATCCAACAAAGGCTGGGTCATTCAATATCTTGTGAAAAGCATTGAATCGAATTCTTTCATTTTCTCCGTCTGCATGTCTTTCTCAGTTGACAGGTATTCAGAAACACAACAGGTATACAAAACTGTCCATCGGGGACCTCGTGGCAAAAATTTCTTTCAGTTGTACTCTGAGCCAAAGCGGCTGTGACCGCTGCTTGAACTGAAAAGATGGACGAAAACATATGTCTCTCAATCTCCATAACTGCAGAATAACAAATTGGCCTCACATCAAGTAAAAATATATATTCACATGGAAACGTTTCAGCTTTCAGATGCAGCCACAAGGTTTCTTACAAAATCACAACGTGAGTTCCTGAAATGTAGAAAACGAATGCTAGCGGCATTATCATTATAGCTAAAGTGATAAGCAGCAGTTGCAGGGTGGTAAACTCTGCTTTAAAAATGCTGAACTTGTATGTGCTGAATTGGTAGGGTGCCCCTTTGACTAATTGTTCTCATCCACCGCACAGTTAAACCGGACCCCCCGGAGCGTGTGACAGCGACCCCGATTCGTTTCAACGCCCGCAGGCTGGAGGTGTCCTGGCACAGCCCCGCCACCTGGCCCGACATCGACAACTTCCCTCTGAAATACTTCCTTCGATACCGGCCACTCATCAAAGAGCAGTGGCAGCATGTGAGTAGCCCTGCTGTGCGTGTGCGCGTGTGTGCGCGCGTGCGTGCGTGCATGTGAGAGAGAGAGAGAGAGGAGCTCTCACAACCTTATGGTTGAATAGTTGGTTTTGAGGTCATGATTCAACACATTGAACTCTAGTGAAAACTGAACACATGGACATGACTCACACATTGTGAAAATGAGCTCCTCACTTATGAGTAACACAGGAAAAAGTCTGTTTGACACATGTAACAACTATGCAGCAAGTAAAGGGAGTTTTAAACGGTCAAGAGTGTTCGTCCAGATACAGCTCCATTACTAAAAGCTATAAGTCAACATTGAAAAACACCTGTTTGATTATGATTCTATGCTATTTGAAAACCTCTGGTGAGCAAGTCTTTACTTTTTTTCTGGAAGTGGTGTTCTTAAGAAAAAGACTGGCTTCTCACCATTTTGCAGATTGAGTTTCACCTCAATGCAAAAATATTTCTCGAAAGGAAATGGCAAGTAGGATAGATTGTTATGAAAAAGTTACATTTTTACAATGTTGTTGTCATATATAGAGAATTAGGGATGTTTTTTGAGATAAAGAAAAAGAGACTACAGTTATTTTTCCAAAGAAATGCCTTTGAGACTATAGTTAGCAGTTAGATGTGAAATGATCCAAACCTGTATCTGTTTGAGTTTGATCCCTAGTCGGACAGAAATAATCGCTCAGCTTCTTTGGTTACTGTATCTTTTTGAACGTTCAGATCCCTCAGGTCATCATATAGTAAAAGCATATGTGTCCAATATAGGATTCCTGGGATGAAAGCTCCCTCTCAGGTCTAACGTTGCAGTGTTATTATCATGCCTGTCAATGGTTCGCAATGGTGTTGTTCCAAGATCTATGGTTACAGACCATTACATAGAAAAACACATACGTATTATGGAAAGAGTAGACATTTTCTTTTACGGTCTTTTCTCTCGCTCTTTCCATCCTTCAACAAGTGTCTCTGCTATTACCTCACAACGTCAATATGTCCTCCCTTTGTTCTCCTTTTTCTATGTATTTCCATTTCCTATAAGAGCAACTTACACACCTTTATGTGAGGGTATTTTCATCTGTCGTTTATGTCATTTGTTCAGTATAATAAACGTTATAATCACAAAACTAATAATAAAATGGGCACCACTTGGTGTTGCTTTCACCTGTAGTTCAAACACAGCTGAACTAAAGATGTTAACGCACCTGAGATGAGTGACAATTCTTGATTTTAATTATTCTCCTAAATAGGCTGCTTGCAGTCCGTTCCTGGGGCCTCATTGTTTAAATTAATTACACCAATTAAATGCATTGATTTATTCTTTCAAGTAATTTATCAAGTACAAGGAATAGCTCATTCCTGCTTCTCAAAGGGGTTGCTCAGTTGTATATTATTAACCACTGAATAGTGTTTACGTTTTTAAGTGTTCAAGCTAAATGCTCAAACTAAAAAGGTTATTTCGGCCTCAGGGAACATGTGATAGGTATTTGACATTATGTTTCAGACATTTTCAAAACAAGAAATGGAACAATATGTCACAGTATACCTACATGTTAGATATATGCTCAGATCTTTGGTCATACAATCACACCTACGCTTATTATCTACTCATACGTCCATTCAGTATCCCTTTTTCTCATTCTTACAGCAGTTAAGAAGATCATAATACCACAAAGATGTGTGGTATAAATTGGTGATTAAACCTGACACATACTCCTACCCCTTGACGCCCTCAACATTAATCAATCAATATGTGAACTGGTTTTACATTTTACAGTTGCATTTCTGCCCTTTTTATGAGAAGTTGGCTAACAGTGTTAGTCCTCACTCCGGCAGGGAGTGCTTGTTTATAGATATATAATTGTCTAACATGAACACATACAGTCGAAATGCAAACAAAATGGCAACAGACAACCTGAATGTGTTTGTTCCTAATGGCCGTTACAACAAAATAAAAGTGCCATGAAACCAGCATGTCCACGCATCTGGCCGCTCTTGAATAACTGTGAACCAACCCAGCCTGTGCAGTTTTAATATATAAATATCGTGCTGTCACCATCATATGAGCAGAACACTCTGAATAACTATCTGGTGATTAGAGCAGCTTGTTGCTACTGCCATTATACTACAGACTGCATATTTAATGACAAGAGTAGCACTGGTGTGCAAAACATTTGTGTTTAAAACTGTGACATAAATCATTAGATATAATTAAATGAGGTTGCCAAAATAAGATGCACTGTTTATTGGCCCCATATAAGCCTCATTAATTACAGCCTTAAAGGTTGAATACTAATTGAAGTGGTTAGTATTGCTGAGGAATTTACCTTTAGTTAGACACCAGAGCTGGGTAAGAATGGCTTTCATATGCAACATTTTGAAAATATGTTTTAAGTTACAAATGAAAGCGCTGGCATGATCAGATTGATCTTTTGAGGAAACCATCCATCCTGCTGAGGAATGAAGGGATGACTGGCCCAGATACTCAGGGTGATTGAGATTCAGACAGAAGGAGGGAAATAAGGGAAAGTTTAGAAGTTGAGATGAATGAAGTGCATCAGAGAGGGAGAGAAAGGTGAATGGATAGCAGACTCTGTGAGAAAGCATGAAGAGAAAGGGGCAGTATATATAAGTGAGATGGACACTAATAGATAGCAGGTTGTAAAATGGCAATCTCCAAATGAATGACAAAGAATAGAATTGAGAGAAGGAAACTCAGATGTTGTGTTAAATAAAGCATAGAAAGCCTCACGCTAATTTGATTATAAATGTTGAAAGACGATTGATTGTGGATGAGAGCGGTATGGAGCGAGAGAAAAAAAGATGAGATGCTTATATGTGTGCAGTGAAGTGTGTGTGTGTGTGTGTGTGTATCAGGCCCACCACCACTGTGTTGGAGAGTTGACCTCAAATAGATGGATAAATAAATGAAAATGTGAGAGACGAGAAGAAAAAGGGGAGACATTCCGCTGAAAGTAAAGTTTCAAAAGCTATTGATTACAAAGGGTTTCAAGTTAAATAATGATAGATGATGTTTAAGGGAAGATAAGAGGGAGGAATGAGAACAACTGCTGGAATATGTTAGGCCGTAAAACAGAGAATTCAAGAGAGGTTGATACTTTAGATCTAACCAACATAAGACCTTGTTCTTCCAATGAAAGAGATGTATCCAATATAATATACTTGAAACAACCTTTATTTTCAATTGGTTCATACTTTAAGCTGCTTAGAGTAGCGTCAATAGGACTGAAATCGTAGCTCAGTTTAATTACATGAAGGGCAACACACACACAGGAAGTGTAAGAGACTGGAACCTGGACATGCATTGTGCTCTTTGACGCAACACGAAACGCCGTCTTATTACCGCATGCATCAGAGGATGTCATTATTGTTTGCTCTCCAGATGGGCACATAACACCATACCTCGACTACTTCTGTATTCAATGTGCGTGCCACAGTGGTACCTGCCACCGTCCCGTTGTTCACTTAAGTAAAACTTAAATAAGGTGATGTATTTCCTTTAGACTGCGAGAGTCTGAAACATACCTTGGCAGGCCTGACTCCTGTAATTCAGTCAAATATGTGATAAAGACTTATTCAAGATGTCGGAAGAAAAATCACCATTTGAAAATGCATCTGTATGCATGTAAATCAGTCCAGTCAGTGAGTTGTTCTGTTTCCCATGGCCTTGTTCTGTTTCCATCCCGCCCTCAAACTCCCTTCACTGAAACGTGAACTCAAACTCTTGCTGCAATTAAGGCGATGGTCCAGTAACTGTGATAAGAACAATTTCAAATTGCTCAATATTCTCCCCGTTGTATGAAACTGCATCTGCTGCGCTGTATTTGTGCTTTGGGGATGAAGCTGAATTCAACCGAAAACTCACACGTTTTACAATGCAGGCACTCTCACGCAAGGAGAGGAATGCGTACATGCACATACGGATGCATGCGCGCTCCGTAATGCTGGTACGCATATGAACAAATACCCACGTGCACACAAACGCACTCGCAAGTTGTTGTTCTTCCGATTACAAAGATGAAGATACATGCATTTGTAATCCGAGAGCTATAACACGCACATATGAGTGTGCATGTGGAAATACACACGGTCACAGATTATCCATATTATGTTAACAGACATTTGCATATATACAGGCAAGTGCACAGATAGACCCCTAGTGGTGCTCAAGCACCAGCCCTTTTGCCCTGGATGAGTAAAGTGCCCTTTCTGCTGGAGCCCACTTTTTTTTCATTCATCAGTATTTAAGAATAAAAGTTACTCTGTCATCAACTCCACACAAATGTGTTTTGATATCCGATGGGGCATTTATTTGAGTTCTTGTGAGAATTTCGCCCCGACATGCCCGTCATTGTTTTATGTGTTATCTCTTTGTTTGGTCTGTTCTAGTCTTACAACGACCAATCTTGTAGAAAACGGACAACACGGCTCAGCTAAGATAGTTTTAATTGACAGTAAGTAAACAACACAAGTGATTCAAACTATAGTTTCTAGTCTTCATCATTTTCAATAAGACATTTTCGCTGCTTCTGAATTTCCTCTTGGCTGTTGATGTCTATCAATATCGCTCACTTTGAAAATGAGGTCAGAGGGCAATACGGATCCATATCAGACTGGCGAGGAGGGCGATAGTGGCTGGCATGACGACCCATTAGCCAATGAGAACGCTTGTACTGTTGTTGCCATATATCGTTCCTCCATCTGCCTGATGGATTGTGGAGGTCTCCATCGTGGAATATGCCTACTACGAACAATTCATACACTCTGTCATATTCATTGAATGTATTTTAACTCTAAATCTGTCCTTCTGTACACATTACATCTATTGCACCTGTCCATCCTGGAGAGGGATCCTCCTCTGTTGCTCTCCTGAAGGTTTCTTCCATTTTTTCCCCCCTGAAGGGTTATATGAGAGTTTTTCCTGATCCGATGTGAGGTTTTGGGGCAGGGGTGTCTATGTGTACAGATTGTAAAGCACTCTGAGACAAATTTGTAATTTGTGAATTTGGGCTATACAAATAAACTGAATTGAATTGAATTGAATATAATAATTCATCTTTATTCATAAAGAAAATGTAAGCTAGTTTACTAATCCTGCCCAGAGGAAACGCAGGTTGAGGACAGCATCATCAGTGTAATGCTGCTTATGCTTCAATTCTGTCAGAATTTCTTTTTGGCAATGGGTGCCCTTTTTTGAGTTTGAGCACCTGCCCCCCAAAATGCAGTTTGTCATTGGTTTGATTTTCTGACAAAACATCACTTCATCTTCGATCATAGAGCTCAATGGGGAAAAATACATTGATAATCTCCATTTCATTAAGTCATTACCGAGCCCTAAAACTCTGCCAAAAAGGGAAATATGTTCAATGTTTTCAATGACTCTGATCTTGTTTCAGGAATTTAAAAGAACTGTAAAAACATCTGTCAACCTTATTCTCTCTTGTAATGGTTCTCGGTATGAAAATAATTATTAGAATTTCAATATAGTAAAATAAATCAAAATGTGTAAAGATAACAAGACTTTAGAGGCTAAAAAAGTTTTGATGTTGGAGATTTTATTATGTATTTTTTTGCAGGCCACGCGCACTGTGTCTATCCACCCATAAGCTGCCCATGATGCACACACATATGTCCAAATGTTTACAAAAGAGAAGAGAGGTAGAATATGTCAGCATCGTCAACACAGCTTAGCCCTTCATTCATCTATTCATCCCACATTGTCCTTCTGTCTGAAATGCTGCATTCCCCCTCTCCCAATCCATCTCCCTCAATTCAATTCAGTTTATTTGTATAGCCCAATTTCACAAATTACAAATTTGTCTCGGAGTGCTTTACAATCTGTACACATAGACATCCCTGCCCCAAAACCCTCACTTCCTCTCTCTCCACCTCACCTTCCTCCTCACTTTCCTTCTCACTTTTTTTCCCTCCCTCTTATCAATTTTCTTCTCTTTTTTTCCCTTCATCCTCATCCCTCCTCCTCTTTGTCAATATTGCCATGTAATAATGGCATTTGTATGTTTGCCAAATGTCACTTTCATCCTGCAAGCACTTAGATGAATCAATAGCGAACCAGGAGATGTGCTATGTGTTTTTGTGTGTTTTTCCCTTTTTTTGCCCCTTTATTTGTCTTATTTTCTACATTTGTCATGGTTGTTGTGGTGGATAACGATGTGTGTGTGTGTTTTGTGCATAACATCTTTATCACGGCAAAAGAAAAGCCGAGATGGACACTGAATAAATTGACATTGAACTTCATGAAAGCCAAACAGTGACTCTGATTCCGTCCTGTTCATCTTTTTCTACCTACCTCTAGCCCCCATCCCCCTTAGCAATCTACTGTTGTCCCACTCATTCATCCATCCACTCTTCCTTCCATGCATTTAGCCAGCTATCTAACCATCCATTCTTCAAGCCAGCCATGTGTGTCCGTGGCTGCACATGATAAATGTTTAGACCTTGTTTGGGGAAAACATCCCATATAAAGGACACTGCCACAGACAGCTAATTTATCAAATATGTCTAACATACACACATACACACCAGACAGTTTCAGTCCTGTCACATGGGAAAGTTATCATCATTTAGTTCTGCTGTCAAAAATACATCATAGTTGAATTGTATTATTTATATGACATATGCACAAGGATACAAACTTTAGGTTTTTGTTTATGGGTTGTGCAGTCTGTTGGCTTTGACATAATGTAATGAAAGGTATCCTGTACATCATTTTCTATAGATCAGATTGTTTTACTTAGCATGTTCATCAAATGAGAACTACTAATACAGTAGAAGAACATATATAAAAAGAAAATGGTCATACATGTCACCAATCAAAGAAAGAGGCCTCTTATCCTGTGTGTGTTTGCCAGATTGGAGTTGTGTTATCTACTTGTGTGGTGCTTTGAAAGTCTGACTCTGTCATTGTGAATGGAGATGATTGCTGGCCTCTCCTGGGCCAAGAGTGATTTCTGTATCATTATGTCAATCTTTGGGCACATTCATAAACTGGGTGCCTGTGTCTCATGGCCAATACAGTTTGGATAGAATGAGCACAATTTGATTTGATTTCTCCAACCAAGAGCTGAAGCTGGAAGAAACCAGTGGCTGTCTTGATCGGAAAAAATCCATTGGCCATAAAAATAAAACAGTCTGCCTTGGGAAAACTGTCAGTATTTGTTCAAAATGTAGAACAAATAAATAATTGGAGAAACTTTTTTTGATGAGCAGCACAGCTCACTTTGGATGCCCGTGGTTCAGCTGGCGCTCAGCAGTTTTTCAACACTCACCATGTTCTGTCAGGTTCGGCTTGTATCATGCGTCGCTCTGCGGCGGACAACACGGTGGTCCATCTGACGATTTCAGTGAGTGACTGATGATCCAACTAGAGGCTTTCCGACAAACAGCTCATATAAGGGGGCAGCCTTCGAGAGTGTTGAGCGGAGGTAATCAATGAGCGCTCGCTCAGCAGCAGAGTGCAGATTACGTAACGCTCGCTGCGCTGTGGCGAGCAGTTTTCATTGGATTCTTTCCGCCAGCTTTGACAACCTAGGCTACTACTCGGCAACGTCGATAACAATTAATGATATTTGTCATTGGTTTGATTTTCTGACAAAACATCACTTCATCTTCGATCAGCCACTCATGATGTCAACATCCATTAATGTGCAAAGCAAAAAAATGTTGTGCACCGACAGATATGCTAGAGAGGTTCAGGTCATTTATGTTCGCTTTCTCTCATTCCAGGCTTCCTGATTGTTTTCACCTGTCATCACACCTGTCTCCTATGCTCATCAGTGTCAGCCCCGCCCCTGATTGGTCCCACCTGTGTCTTGTTACCATGTGCTTAAATTCCCCTGTCTCCCAGTGTTCCTTGTCAGTTCGTCTGGTCTTTTGCCATGATCAGGTCGGGTTATGTTGGGCTCTTGAAAAGTTTTGATTCCTCACTACGTGAGCGCTTTCATTTGTTCACTGCAGAACCGAAAAATAAAGTACTTACAAATACTTTATCTCTGTCTCCGGTCGTGCAATTGGGTCCTACTTCCTAAGTGTCTGAGATCGTAACAGAACGAACTGACCACATTATGGACCCAGCCGACCCAAGAACGCTTCACGCCGCTCTGTCGGTACAGGGCGTGACGATTTTTCATCACGAGGAAAGACTGGACAAAGTCAGCCGGAAATACAAGAGCTGAGAGGGCGCCAGGCCGGGTTCAGGAAGAATTATCTACACAGATGCAACAACTGGTTGCCCAAATGAATAATTTTTCACTCATCAACAGACTGCTCCTCCGGTGGCGTCATCCACAGCTGAGAATTTGCCTGTCAATACTCCAGCTGACGACCCAGGTCAGGCTGTTTCCTCCCCGTTACGGCTGGCTCTTCCGGAGAGATTTTCCGGAGACTCTTCGAATTGCAGAGCCTTTCTGGTACAGTGTGATCTGCATTTTCAACACAACCCAGCAGCTTTTTTATCTGAGCATGGTAAAGTGGCGTTTATTGTGTCTCATTTAACGGGAAGAGCTGCAGCCTGGGCTACTGCAGAATGGTCTAGAGACACCGAACTATGTTACTCATTGGCGTATTTCATAGAGACTATGAGGCGCATTTTGACCACTCATCGCCTGCTACGGAGGCCAGCAGAAGACTGTTTCAAATACGTCAGCTCAACCGTCAGGTGGTTGATTATGCCATCGAGTTTCGTACAGCAGCAGCGGACAGCGGATGGAATGTTCCGGCTTCGTGGCGCCTTCGCGGCAGGACTTTCGAACCGATAAAGGACCAGCTGGCTCCACTGGAGACACCGGGATCTGGAATCCCTCATCGCTGTGGCCATCCGGATCGATAACCGTCTTGAAAGAGAGAGGGCGTCAGCGCAACCGAGATGTTATTCCCAGCTTCCAGAATTCGCCTCGGAGGGTCGCGCCGCCAGCGGAGGATTTCCAGCTCATGTTACGGACCATCAGAGGACTACACTTCCGAATGACTCGGTGAACCCATGCAGCTTGGAAAAACCAGGCTTTCTCTGGAGGAGAGGCAGCGCCCGTCACGGAGGTTGCTGTTTCTACTGCGGCCAGCCGGGTCATCAACTCGCTTCATGCCGGGAAAAGATCGTGCTCACCAGTCAAAGGAGGCTGGTGAGCAAGTTTTCCGCAGACTTCCCTCCTCGACCTGTTACTCAGGTAGACATTTGTATTAACAATCAGACCATTGACCAGGGTGTGTTAATAGACTCAGGGGCTGACGAAAGCCTTATAGACTGGGGCCTAGTCAAACAGCTAAAAATAAAACTGTCCCGCTATCTCATCCTGTTAGTGCCAGTGCCTTAGACGGCCGCTTGTTGTTCACAGTTACCCATTGCACTGAGCCCATACGGATTACTATAAATAAGGACCATACCGAGAGCATGCAATTTCATATTTTTGAGTCGACTCAGCACCCGATTATTTTGGGGTTTCCTTGGCTGAAGATCCACAATCCTCACATAGACTGGCCTTCAGGGAAAGTTAAGGAATGGGGAGAGGATTGTAAGGGCAGGTGTAAACTTCGCAACCTGTTAATGCACCAACAGACTCTAGTAGGATCATTATAGATCACCCTGACTATCCTGATCTACACAAGGTACCTTCCTGTTACCATGATTTAAAGAAGCGTTTAACAAGTCTAAAGCCTTGTCGCTACCTCCTCACCGAGATTTTGACTGTCCCATTGATCTCTTACGGAGCCCCCATTCCCAAGGGGAGACTTTACTCGATTCGAGACCTGAGAGAACAGCAATGGATGAATACATCTCCTCTTCACTCAAATCAGGGATTATCCGTCCTTCATCGTCTCCAGCCGGAGCGGATTTTTTGTGGGAAAGAAAGGCGGGTCTCTGAGACCTTGCATAGACTACAGTCCACTAAATGACATTACGGTGAAGAACCGCTATCCTCTGCCACTCATGTCATCTGCTTTTGAACTGCTTCAAACGGCCAAGATATTCACCAAGTTGGATTTAAGAAATGCATATCACTTGGTTAGAATAAAACAAGGGGATGAGTGGAAGACTGGATTCAACACTCAGAATGGTCACTATGAGTACTTGGTAATGCCTTTTGGACTGTGCAATGCACCGCTGTTTTCAAGCTTTTGTGAATGAGGTTTTGCGGGAATTCTTGAATATTTCAGTGTTTGTGTATCTGGATGACATACTGATTTTCTCCCCAGACGCTAAATCTCATGTTAACCATGTCCGCCAAGTTTTGCAGAAACTACTGGATAATCAGCTATATGTCAAGGCAGAGAAGTGCGAGTTCCACACAGAAGAGGTATCTTTCTTAGGATACATAGTCTCACCTAATCACATCCAAATGGATCCTGCGAAAGTCAGTGCAGTATCCCAGTGGCCCACACCAGACTCCAGGTAAAAGGTTCAGCAGTTCCTAGGATTTGCTAACTTCTATAGGAAGTTTATTAGGAATTTCAGTTCTGTTGCTGCTCCTCTGCATGTTCTGACTTCTCCTAAGGTTCCCTTCAAATGGACCCCCCAGGCGGATCTTGCTTTCAAACTTCTCAGAGATAGATTCACCTCAGCTCCCATACTCACCATTCCAGATCCCCAGCGCCAGTTTATGGTCGAGGTGGATGCTTCCAATGAGGAATTGGAGGAGTACTGTCTCAACGTTCTGCAGAAGACAACAAGATGCATCCATGTGCTTACCTGTCGCGGAAGTTGACAACGGCAGAGCGGAATTATGGCGTGGGAAACAAGGAATTGTTAGCTGTAAAAGCTGCCCTCGAGGAATGGAGACACTGGCTGAGGGTGCAGAGCAACCGTTTTAGTCTGGACAGATCACAAGAATCTAGAATATATCTGAAAGGCTAAGCGTCTCAACTCCCGTCAGGCCAGGTGGACACTTTTCTTTAGTAGATTCAACTTCACACTCTCTTTTCGTCGGGTCTCAGAATCAAAAACCCGATGCTTTGTCTCGTCTTTACGATCCCGAACCACTTGCGGTGAGCCCAAGACCATCCTTCCACTTAACCGGTGATCGGAGCCTTTTCCTGGCAAGTGGAGTCAGGCGTTAAAGAGGCAAATGTCATGAATCCAGCGCCTAGCAGTGTCCCAACAATCTGCTGTTTGTTCCTGAGGCTCTTCACTCCAAGGTCATCCACTGGGCTCACTCATCTGTGCTTTCGTGCCATCCGGGAGTAGCAAGAACAATGTTCAGGATTCAACAACGTTTCTGGTGGCCATCCATGAAGAAAAATGTGGCAGTATGTAGCGGCTTGTCCGGTGTGTGCGTGTAATAAGACCTCATCTCAAGTTAAGATGGGCTTGCTCCAGCCGCTGCCGATTCCCCATCGTCCTTGGTCACACATTTCGATGGATTTTGTGACAGGATTTCCCTCATCCAGAGGCAAGACTACGGTTCTAACAGTGGTTGATCGATTTTCAAAGATGGCTCACTTCATCCCATTGACCAAGCTTCCCTCTGCCAAAGTCACCGCAGAGGTCATGATGAATCACGTATTCAGGATCCATGGATTCCCTAATGACATTGTTTCCGACAGGGGTCCACAATTCATTTCCGCCTTCTGGAAAGAGTTTTGTCGACTCATAGGTGCCACCGTCAGCCTGTCATCAGGTTATCACCCTCAGTCAAATGGACAGTCGGAGCGTCTGAACCAAGAACTAGAGACTACGCTACGTTGTCTCGTCTCCCGGAACCAGACCACCTGGGTGACCACCTCACATGGGTCGAGGTTGCCCACAATACCCTTCCTACGGCGGCCACAGGTCTCTCTCCATTCCATTGTGTCAATGGTTTCCAGCCTCCACTTTTCCCTAACAACGAGGAAGAGGTGATGGTTCCATCGGCACATGCCATGATCAGACGTTGTCGCAGAGTTTGAGCTGGTGCTCGCCCGTCTCTTCTCAGTTCAGCTCGGATGAAGGCTGTTGCGGACGTTCATCTCAGGGTCGCCCTCCTACAGTCCAGGCCAAAAGGTTTGGCTCTCTACCAAAGACTTACCACTCCATGTCGCCTCAAAGAAACTGGCTCCGAGATTTGTGGGTCCGTTTCCAGTGTCCAGAGTCATCAACCCGGCGTCGGTCGCTTGCAACTCCCAGGACCTTGAGAGTGCACCCAACGTTTCACGTTAGTAAAATCAAGCCGGTGTGTGAGAGCACACTTGTTCCCGCCTCAAGCCCTCCACCGCCCCAGTTCTTTGAAGGGGTGGCGTTTACAAGGTCCGTAAGCTACTGGAGGTCCGTAATAGGGAGGGCAAGCAATTCCTGGTAGACTGGAAGGGTTACGGTCCTGAGGCTAGAAGCTGGATAGCTGCTTCATTTATCGTAGACAAGACTCTTATCCACGACTTTTACAATCAGCCTGGGCCATCAGGAGTTGGCCCTAGAGGTACTGTTGTGCACCGACAGATATGCTAGAGAGGTTCAGGTCATTTATGTTCGCTTTCTCTCATTCCAGGCTTCCTGATTGTTTTCACCTGTCATCACACCTGTCTCCTATGCTCATCAGTGTCAGCCCGCCCTGATTGGTCCCACCTGTGTCTTGTTACCATGTGCTTAAATTCCCCTGTCTCCCAGTGTTCCTTGTCAGTTCGTCTGGTCTTTTGCCATGATCAGGTCGGGTTATGTTGGGCTCTTGAAAAGTTTTTGATTCCTCACTACGTGAGCGCTTTCATTTTGTTCACTGCAGAACCGAAAAATAAAGTACTTACAAATACTTTATCTCTGTCTCCCGGGTCGTGCAATTGGGTCCTACTTCCTAAGTGTCTGAGATCGTAACAAAAAATCACGGATGTAAACAGTCTGATCAATTCTGTCCATCAAATATCAGATAATTGTTTTCTGATTTCATAGAGTTCTAATTTCTCCTTAATTTTACTTCATTGTTAAAGCTAGCAAATCATACAATTGAGCATTGACAGGTCGACAGGCTCGAGGTTATAGCACCTCAACAGTTTTCTCTTCCAACTACGGCAGTGTAACTCAAGGCTGCTTCCATTGTTCCAATTACTTATGTTTGAAGTACAAGTCGGTTAATGGGAAACTTTGTAAATGTTATCAGCATAAAGAAGCTGTATAAATAAAGTTAATCTACTTTTATAAATCACTGACAAAGAAACACGAATCCCAAAAACCCACCTATCTTTCGGAGGGTCATGTTTTTTGGATTTAAGGTAGCCTACATTTGTTCACATCCATCTCCATGAAAAGAAAAATTGAGAATGAACTACATCAAAGAAAAACATGTTGGTAAAAAGACAGAAGAAAGTTGTCACAGAAGGGGAAGACGGGGAAGAGTTCTCATTTAGAGTTGTTCTTTTTTGGCATGACCCGAGTTAATGTCAAGACACCTCCACCATCGTTTTGTTTTTGAAACTGCCAGTTGCCTGTTAAGGGTGCAAGGTCTAGTTTGGGATCTTCAATTGGCTGGGAGGAGGAGGGGGTGTGGGTGAGCTGCCTTTTACAGTAATTGCTGCTATGGCAGTTGGGGCTTCAAAGAGAGAAATACTGTCTGAGAAATTACCCCTAGTCTTGGCTGTGTGTGTGTGTGTGTGTGTGTGTGTGTGTGTGTGTGTGTGTGTGTGTGTGTGTGTGTGTGTGTGTGTGTGTGTGTGTGTGTGTGTGTGCGTGTGCATGTGTGTGTGTGTGTCTGTGCATGTGTGTCTGTGTGTGTGTGTTCCCAAATGGGAGGAGTGTGCGATGGAAAATGGGAGCTGTCAGTCAACCTAATGAGACCAACCTTCTCAGTGCACACAGAGCGCCATTGGGCCAGTGGAAGTGCCACATGGTGGGTTTCCTTTCCAGGACAACAGACATGCTCACTGGATTAGATCTGACCACCGACGCAAATTTTCTCCATGTCTCTTTCTCTCTGCTTTTCTTTCTCTCTCATTGTCATTTCCATCTCTCACCTACAGTAAATGTATGGTGCCTTTATTCCACAGCGTATATGTCTATATTTAGTATATATGACAACATATGTGATGTAAATATAATCCCTCTGATGCCGGTTATAATTACAATATTTCATGTATATTTGTGGACTTATTGGATCCCTAGTAAGCCCTGTTGGTGGTGGTAATGATAGGAATCAGCTGGAGTTCCTTCCTTACTTTTAATTTCCACAACATCACAGTAAGATTAAACTTTATTGATCCCAGTGGGAAGGTTGTTTGAGGTTTTTGCAACAATAAACAAAAGCACAAAATCAGATATTGAATAACTAAGGAACAAGAAAGAAGGTTATTCTGTTGGCGTTTATGACAAGAAAGAGAGGGAAGAGGATAGGAAGGAGAGGAAAAGAGAGGAAGGAAGGAAGCGTAGAGAGTAGATGGTGGGAAATAAAGGATATGTGAAAAGTAAAGGGTCACTTCTTTTTCCCAAAGTTCCTTATGCAATCCTTGAGGAATGTTCACATCTCATCTCTCTCATTGTCTCGATTCGTCTAGTGGCTCTTGGGGTTTGTGTGTGTGTGTGTGTAGGTGTGTGTGTGTTTGTGTGTGTCTGTGTGGGGGGGGGGGGAGGAGGGGGGGAGTGGGGGGTGTCTGCGCGTGGGATCTTCTAATAATACAAACAATTATTCACTGATCAGAATGACTTTGGCAATGCCATTGTCCTACAGCTATCTGGCTAAACCTGATCGCAGCAGTTGAGTCTTATAGGCCAAGTCAAATGTTTATTCAGCACTACTCTTAAACTGTGGCTTCTGTGGTTTGGGTTGTTTTTGCTGCAAAGCAGCTGTTGAACTTGGTCAAGGGAGGAAGCAACATTGAATTAGCATTTCCATACGTGTTCAAAGGTTTTGAAAGATCCAGGTGTGCTGCCTCTCTGCAATAATACCAGGCGACATCTCTGTTTTCTCCATTTCATCGTGAAACATTCATGCTCACATATGCTGTTTACAATGAACAGACATATGGTGTTTGTGCAGGAAATGAGGATATTTCTCCAAAGTGAGGTTCGGCTTGTATCATGCGTCGCTCTGCGGCGGACAACACGGTGGTCCATCTGACGATTTCAGTGAGTGACTGATGATCCAACTAGAGGCTTTCCGACAAACAGCTCATATAAGGGGGCAGCCTTCGAGAGTGTTGAGCGGAGGTAATCAATGAGCGCTCGCTCAGCAGCAGAGTGCAGATTACGTAACGCTCGCTGCGCTGTGGCGAGCAGTTTTCATTGGATTCTTTCCGCCAGCTTTGACAACCTAGGCTACTACTCGGCAACGTCGATAACAATTAATGATATTTGTCATTGGTTTGATTTTCTGACAAAACATCACTTCATCTTCGATCAGCCACTCATGATGTCAACATCCATTAATGTGCAAAGCAAAAAAATCACGGATGTAAACAGTCTGATCAATTCTGTCCATCAAATATCAGATAATTGTTTTCTGATTTCATAGAGTTCTAATTTCTCCTTAATTTTACTTCATTGTTAAAGCTAGCAAATCATACAATTGAGCATTGACAGGTCGACAGGCTCGAGGTTATAGCACCTCAACAGTTTTCTCTTCCAACTACGGCAGTGTAACTCAAGGCTGCTTCCATTGTTCCAATTACTTATGTTTGAAGTACAAGTCGGTTAATGGGAAACTTTGTAAATGTTATCAGCATAAAGAAGCTGTATAAATAAAGTTAATCTACTTTTATAAATCACTGACAAAGAAACACGAATCCCAAAAACCCACCTATCTTTCGGAGGGTCATGTTTTTTGGATTTAAGGTAGCCTACATTTGTTCACATCCATCTCCATGAAAAGAAAAATTGAGAATGAACTACATCAAAGAAAAACATGTTGGTAAAAAGACAGAAGAAAGTTGTCACAGAAGGGGAAGACGGGGAAGAGTTCTCATTTAGAGTTGTTCTTTTTTGGCATGACCCGAGTTAATGTCAAGACACCTCCACCATCGTTTTGTTTTTGAAACTGCCAGTTGCCTGTTAAGGGTGCAAGGTCTAGTTTGGGATCTTCAATTGGCTGGGAGGAGGAGGGGGTGGGGGTGAGCTGCCTTTTACAGTAATTGCTGCTATGGCAGTTGGGGCTTCAAAGAGAGAAATACTGTCTGAGAAATTACCCCTAGTCTTGGCTGTGTGTGTGTGTGTGTGTGTGTGTGTGTGTGTGTGTGTGTGTGTGTGTGTGTGTGTGTGTGTGTGTGTGTGTGTGTGTGTGTGTGTGTGCGTGTGCATGTGTGTGTGTGTGTCTGTGCATGTGTGTCTGTGTGTGTGTGTTCCCAAATGGGAGGAGTGTGCGATGGAAAAATGGGAGCTGTCAGTCAACCTAATGAGACCAACCTTCTCAGTGCACACAGAGCGCCATTGGGCCAGTGGAAGTGCCACATAATTGGGTTTCCTTTCCAGGACAACAGACATGCTCACTGGATTAGATCTGACCACCGACGCAAATTTTCTCCATGTCTCTTTCTCTCTGCTTTTCTTTCTCTCTCATTGTCATTTCCATCTCTCACCTACAGTAAATGTATGGTGCCTTTATTCCACAGCGTATATGTCTATATTTAGTATATATGACAACATATGTGATCGCAAATATAATCCCTCTGATGCCGGTTATAATTACAATATTTCATGTATATTTGTGGACTTATTGGATCCCTAGTAAGCCCTGTTGGTGGTGGTAATGATAGGAATCAGCTGGAGTTCCTTCCTTACTTTTAATTTCCACAACATCACAGTAAGATTAAACTTTATTGATCCCAGTGGGAAGGTTGTTTGAGGTTTTTGCAACAATAAACAAAAGCACAAAATCAGATATTGAATAACTAAGGAACAAGAAAGAAGGTTATTCTGTTGGTGTTTATGACAAGAAAGAGAGGGAAGAGGATAGGAAGGAGAGGAAAAGAGAGGAAGGAAGGAAGCGTAGAGAGTAGATGGTGGGAAATAAAGGATATGTGAAAAGTAAAGGGTCACTTCTTTTTCCCAAAGTTCCTTATGCAATCCTTGAGGAATGTTCACATCTCATCTCTCTCATTGTCTCGATTCGTCTAGTGGCTCTTGGGGTTTGTGTGTGTGTGTGTGTAGGTGTGTGTGTGTTTGTGTGTGTCTGTGTGGGGGGGGGGGGAGGAGGGGGGGAGTGGGGGGTGTCTGCGCGTGGGATCTTCTAATAATACAAACAATTATTCACTGATCAGAATGACTTTGGCAATGCCATTGTCCTACAGCTATCTGGCTAAACCTGATCGCAGCAGTTGAGTCTTATAGGCCAAGTCAAATGTTTATTCAGCACTACTCTTAAACTGTGGCTTCTGTGGTTTGGGTTGTTTATGCTGCAAAGCAGCTGTTGAACTTGGTCAAGGGAGGAAGCAACATTGAATTAGCATTTCCATACGTGTTCAAAGGTTTTGAAAGATCCAGGTGTGCTGCCTCTCTGCAATAATACCAGGGCGACATCTCTGTTTTCTCCATTTCATCGTGAAACATTCATGCTCACATATGCTGTTTACAATGAACAGACATATGGTGTTTGTGCAGGAAATGAGGATATTTCTCCAAAGTGAGGTCATTTAGGGATCATTACTTTCAAAGTGGAACACTCTGTGGTCATTCCATTTGGGTAGAATCTTTATTATTATCATAATTATGATCAATCATCTGTTTAAAAAATATTTTTACTGGCCAACATTCTGTATGTATTTGTATGGCATGTTTAACGCGACCCAATTTAGTTATATTCTCACTAAATAATCTTGGGGGTTAGTGAACGCAGTGTATTTTAAATTAGTTGATAGAATATGATTGTGGCGTGGTAAATATTTGGGTTTTGGGAGTGGCAATGTATTTGTAACGCTTACCTTTGTGCCGGTGTGCACACAAAAGCATGCGCAAAAAATGAACTAACTTTTTACTTTAGAGCTCGAAACAGCTTAGTCTCCAACATATATCAGCCCTACAGACACATGTGAAGCATAAATAATCACACACACAAACACACACACGCAACAAGTAAATATACATTCCTTCACCACCACAGCCACAACACTCAGGCTTGGTCTTGCAGTGTGAATGATCTGACAGCGCTTTTCTGGCAGCAATGGCAATAGCCTCTCCATCTATCTCCCCACTTCCCATTCTCAATGTTACTCCCCCACGCCCCTCTCTCCCTCTAGTTCGTGATAGTAGCTGCCACTCACACGTCTCCCTATTTAGCCACATCTCTATCTCTGTTCATCTGCAAGCCGTTTACACCATATACAGTACTCCTTCACAGTACTCCTTCACAGTACTCCTTTGCGTATAAACATATTAGTCGTTTAAATTCATGTGCACACACACACACACACAAGCATCAGTTCCAGGTCAGCCCTGCGAACACAAACAATAATGTATCAGACATGTACTGACTTAAGCGTAAACATGTGCATGCAAAGAAACACAAACACAAATGTAGGGAGGAACATTTTCCCAAACTGGTGCACGTGTTTTAGTTTTCTTTCATTCGTATCAAATGCACACAGAAACGTAACTCACGCAAAAAATATGAAAGCACAGAATTACATGAACACGCGGAATCAAGCAGACATACGTGTTTGGCTGATCTTTCTCAAGCTTTCACACGGTAGACATTAGTATGCAAATACACACATACACAGAATCAGGAAGGAATGCTGATAAAAGATATGGTTCGATACACTGGTTGGACGACACATAACCAGCGCAAGTTTGAAACCTTTAAGGCGTCTGTTAATGCATACATGAAGTCTATCCACACATACACACACACACAGCACTTAAGTCACACGCAAACGTGCTTGGACTACTATTGCTTTCCACAAATTAAATTAAGCCTATAAATGTAGCGCTCGGTTTGGCAGATAAAGCCTGAACTTCTTTCCAAATCGAGGGAGAGTGGGGCGAGGGATAAAGAGTCAGAGCTGAGAGAGAGAGGCTGTGAAGGCAAAGTTGAAAACAGAAAGGTCAACTTTACAGAGAGGGTGAGCGATGAGAAACAGATTACAGGAAGACAGAGGAGGCACAGACGCTGGGGATGTACGGAGGGATATTTGTCCGATTAACTCCAGATTTGCACATCCTGAAGAACTGAAAAGGAAACTCCAATCGGAGGCTAGGTTACGGCTTGTGGTTGGCAAAAAATGCTGTGTGATCAAATCAAAGACTCTTCTGAGAGGCGCCGGAGGATGTCAAGAACACTTAAAAGGACAGCTCTGTTTTATTATAACTTTGGTCTTGTTTTTACTAGTTTTGGCCATCCCGTTTATCATTTCTGCATCGTAACATATGAACACTCACTATCAACTGATTTAGTGAGCGTCATCGCGATAATCTGAGATAAATTATCTCTAAAATTGTCCATCAGATAAATCAAATTTGAAGGTACATAAATGTACATTTTTACATAGAAGTGATTGTTTATAACATGCAACCAAATGTCATTCACCGTTACTGGCATGAGAATATAAACATCCCCACGAAGATAAATTCAGAGGATGGATAGAGCTAGATGTGCACCAACAATCCAACATTATAGAGATGACCACGATCAATCACCTGTTTGTGTATATAATATACTGCAGGCCGACACAATAAAAAGTGATTCCAAAAAAGAGTGTGTGTGTGTGTGTGTGTGTGTGTGTGTGTGTGTGTGTGTGTGTGTGTGTGTGTGTGTGTGTGTGTGTGTGTGTGTGTGTGTGTGTGTGTGTGTGTGTGTGTGTGTGTAACCGGGAATTATAGAGGCAGCAAATCATCCTCTCATACACTCCCATGGTTCAAACGTTTTGTTCATTCTCTTTTGCGCTCTGCAAATTAAAGTGTGCACAAAAGGCTTGCAAATGTTGGCATGCATTACATTGTGTTATACAATTATGGGGTATTGATGCCAGAGCTTTCTGGGATAATTGTCAATTATGCCACTGGTATTTTGCAAGTGTGTCTGACTGTTAGTATGTGTGTGTGGAGGCTGCGGGGGCATCAAGGTTCAATCAACTCAGCAGGCACATGTAAAACACTGCAACAACATTGACCTATACACAGAATAATAATGAAAGAAGGTCTGGTAGGAATAAATAAGCAGTGAGTAAAAGTTGTGTACTGTATTGCACAGCTGAATCTACACGTCATTAAACATTAAAGGGTCAGGCCAGGATTGCTTTACTTTGCACATAATGGAAAGACCAATGGGTGGAATGTATGACTTTCTGACCAAAGTTACTTGTTACCTCATACTGCCTTTTGTAGCTGATGTTTATGATTCATCATGTTGGAACATTTGGTATCGTGAGGGTTGTATAATCCTTTCAGACAGAAGGTATATATGTATACATCTGTTTACTTCACTACTATATGAATGGACTTCAAAAATAAAATAGACTTTAACTCAATAAACACACCCCACCCATGGGCTGGTCGTCACTTCTCCAAACTGACCAATTGCTGTCTTCTTTTTGGTGGTTTAGGTGGAGCTATCTGACAGCACTTCCCACACCATCACCGATGCCTATGCTGGGAAGGAATACATCATCCAGGTAACTTGTCTGACCATTTTACCTGATCATTTAGGACCCAAAACGATCCACCATCAGAAACAATTGGATCCATCAAAAACATATAAAATATAATTATATACCTATAAATGTATTTATATATAGTAAAGAAATACATATATATATATATACTGTATATACTGTTTGTACTGTTTACCCATATAAATACATATATACATACTTATTTACATATACTGATAGACTGATATACATCAATATATATTGGTCTATACTTCAAATTATATTTAAGCTTATAAATGAATGCTTCTGATTTGCTGGATACTGTGCTTGTGTTCAAAAGGTGGCTGCCAAGGACACAGAGATTGGAACATGGAGTGACTGGAGCGTTGCTGTCCACGCCACACCCTGGATTGAAGAGCAAATTACTTCCACAACCGAAGTGGACTTTTCTACTGGTAGATTACAGCCAAGTTCCTTTTATTCCTACCTATCGATCACTTTCAAAGTCAGTGACTTAAGTCAGCTGTCTATGTGGCCTTTAGGAAATGAACAGTGTTGTCACTGTACTCTCTGAGCTGAACATTTAGTTTCTGAAAACACTATTCAATTCAATTCAGTTTATTTGTATAGCCCAATTTCACAAATTACAAATTTGTCTCGGAGTGCTTTACAATCTGTACACATCGACATCCCTGCCCCAAAACCTCACATCGGATCAGGAAAAACTCCCAAATAACCCTTCAGGGGGGAAAAAGGGGAAGAAACCTTCAGGAGAGCAACAGAGGAGGATCCCTCTCCAGGATGGACAGGTGCAATCGATGTAATGTGTACAGAAGGACAGATTTAGAGTTAAAATACATTCAATGAATGTGACAGAGTGTATGAATAGTTCATAGTAGGCATATTCCACGATGGAGACCTCCACGATCCATCAGGCAGATGGAGGTAGAGAGGAGGAGTGGGCGGAGTCTCAACAGTGGGCGGAGTCTCAACAGGGCAGTGGCGTAGTCGGTAGCAGGAATTCCACGACCCAGACCTCGATGATCCATCAGGCAGATAGGATCTATGCCGTCTCATAGGGTCCGATGACCCTATGAGACGTGAAGTCACAAGGACTCCGGGGAGAAAGCAGAGTTAGTAACGTGTGATTGAGAGATGAAAATGCATCCCCAAGGAGAGAAAAAAGAGGAGATAGGTGCTCAGTGCATCCTAAAACGTCCCCCAGCAGCTATAAGCCTATAGCAGCATATCAAGGGGCTGGACCAGGTGAACCTGATTCAGCCCTAACTATAAGCTCTGTCAAAGAGGAAGGTCTTAAGTCTACTCTTAAATAAGGTGACTGTGTCTGCCTCTCGGACTGAAATTGGAAGCTGGTTCCATAAAAGAGGAGCTTGATAACTAAAGGCTCTGGCTCCCATTCTACTTTTTAAGACTCTAGGAACTACAAGTAGTCCCGCATTTAGTGAGCGCACCTCTCTAGTGGGGCAATATGGTACTACAAGCTCCTTAAGATATGATGGTGCATCACCAATCAAGGCTTTGTACGTTAAGAGAATAATTTTAAAAGTGATTCTTGATTTTACGGGGAGCCAGTGCAGAGCAGCTAGTGCAGGAGTGATGTGATCTCTTTTCTTAGTTTTAGTGAGAATATGAGCTGCAGCATTCTGGATCAACTGGAGGGACCTAAGAGACTTATTAGAGCAGCCTGATAATAAGGAGTTGCAGTAATCCAGTCTCGAAGTAACGAACGCGTGAACCAATTTTTCTGCATCTTTTTGAGACAAGATGTGCATGATTTTTTTAATATTACGAATATGAAAGAATGCAGTCCTTGAGATTTGCTTTACGTGGGAGTTAAAGGACAAGTCCCGATCAAAGATAACGCCAAGATTCTTTCCAGTGGTGTTGGATTCTAGGGCAATGCCGTCTACAGAAAGCACATCACCAGATAATTGATCTCTGAGGTGCTCAGGGCCGAGTAAAATTACTTCGGTTATCTAATAGAGAGCTACCAATTAAAGGCAAAACGTCTTTAGATTTTACTATCTAATCCACACTGCCAAAAAAGACACTCTCTGTCAGTAAGAACACATTTAAATGTCTGACTGGCTCAAACTGATGGAGCAGATTTACATTGATGAATGAAAATATTTGGTTATACAGCAAAATATTGATGATTGAAAATGTTGACCTGATGATGGTGCGATCTATAAAGTTGGAGGATCACCAAAGTGCTTACTATTCCTCCTGTGGGGGACATGAATTTGTTTACCAAATCTCATAAAAATGCATCTATTGAAACATTTCACTCAAAACCACAAATGCCAACCTCACCGTGGCACAAGAGGAAAAAAGTCAAAAGATTACCAAAACATGAGGATCTTGAAACTATACATGTTTGTCCAAAATGTAGTGCCACTCCATTTCGTATTCCACATTTGAAGTGAAAATGTTTAAATACTGGTGGTGTTGGAGGAAAAGCAATGAGTAAAGTCAATAGGGGTCATCCTCTGGGCACCATGAACGCCTGTACAAAATTGGAATGGCAACCTATCCAATATTTGTTGTGATATCAGGACATAAGTGGTGGACCCCTGCTGACTGCTAATGTGGCTAAAAGGTTTGCGTTAGAAGGATAGAATTAAGATGAGAAAGAGGCTAAATGCAAATAAGTGTCCGACAGTTATGAATAATTAATTATACACTTTTTCATTCCCCAATCATGCAAGTGTAAATTTGACCAGTTCAAAGAGAGAATTGGAAACATAGAGTGACGAAGGAAATAGTGTGTGGCTGCGAAATATCACAATAGTTTACTTTTTTTCCATTATGCTGTTTGTTTTTTGTCAGTAGTGTAGTCCATCAGCTGAGGAAATTAATATGATGGTAATATAGTATTCCTATAATGCTTCCAACATTGTTCTTTGTGCCCTGGGCTGTCACGCAATAAGTTCCCTGAGCCAGTTATGTATGAAATTAAGTTTGGTTAATAACTTTCTTTATCATTAAATTGAGGACATCGTTAGCGTTTGATAGCCTTGAACTTTTATCGCAGCTTAAGCCCACAAGATCCGGCAGCCTCCAGACAAATTGACACACATCAACCTGAGCGACCGAACAAGGCCTCAGGGAAACACTGCCATCTTTTTAAAAAAGCTCACGTCCATAATACACCCTCAGATCACTTTCTTTTTTTTTCTTTCTATTTATGCATTATAAATGATCATTTAAGATGAAATTTACTGCAGATTATGATATTCGGTGTGTCCCTTTGACTAAAATGCACCACCAGGGCAGACAATTATTTGCTTCTGTCACTCAAAGCGTATTTTCTGCTCCAAAGATGTACTAAGTGTTGCTTGAATTAATTCAGTCTGTGGCTTTATTTTAAATGCTCTTTATGAATTTATTTGATTTCCTTTCAAAGCAGGCCTTTATTAAAGTGTAAAATATAAAGTCTTAACTCCAAACCCATACCAATGCATGTCAACTTATTGATCAATTCACTTGAGCAAGCTTTATTTATCAGACATACATAAAGTAGAAAGGCAAAGAAGAGAATTAATATCCTAAAGCTGTGACTTACTGGAATTATGAACCCAATTTGAAAAAGATTGAGTCTGTCTACCTGTCTTTCTCTCTTTCTTTCCTGTTGACGTTTTTTCGACACTTTTATGGTCCAACAGTGACTTCTGTGGGTCATAAGCAGCATTGCACACAAATCATCACAGTCAACACTGAATGTGCTTACACATGCCTTAAATACACAAAACCATGCTAAACAGCTCACATAGAAACATGCAGCATAATATCACAGTCCCTCACACACACATATAAGTATTACACAGTATTACCTTCCTTTTATAACATCTAGAGGACACACACGCACACCCACACATAAACACTGACTCAGTATAGTGTATTATTCTTGTTCTTGAGTAAAGAACAGTAGGTTATTGGGATTCTCCTCATGCCTTCTCTTATCCGGCTGCAGCTTCTCTGCTTCCCTTCCCTCTCTCCTCGACTTGTTCTCTCTTTCCCCTCTCCTCTATTGTCTCTTCTTCTTCCTGGTCTCTCTTTCAGTCTTTTTCTTTCTCTGTTCCTCTCACTTCTCTATCTATTGATCACTCAACTCTCTCCCACTCTTATCTTGCATCCCCTCACCTTTTTTCCTATCTCTATTTCTGGCCTTTTGCCACCTTCTTTACAGATGTTACTTGTGGACGACTGATTAGATATGTTGTAACCGCTTTGTTCATATCAATAAAGCAACTACAGGGTTTAGTTGTCATTCCCATCAAAACTTGCCCCCGTTTTTTTTTTTTTTTATTGCCATCCTCTGGTGTTTAAAATAAGTGCAGTTTTGAAGTAAGAAACAGTAGGTACACAACTTGTTATGCTGATTTGGAATTTTTGCATGAAGAAAAGGGTATACATAAATCCAGACAGGACTATCACACTTTTTGTATTTATCTAACAACTACTTATTCAGTTTACACTCTTTAAAATTGCATATTAATTAGAATCCCATCAGTAGGGAATCAAGGACAATATCTTATTTTCTGTACACAACTGGACAAACTATTTTTTCAGCTGGCCAGCTTGTTAACATCTTCACACTGAGCAATTGGCTGCTCCGTCGAATAGAAAATGAAATGACTTCTTGTGACTTATTGATTGTGTAGCTCACAATCTAAAAACCACAGTTGCGCTTTCTCCATTTACCTTTCTGTCTTTCTCCGGTCTAATGTCTGCCACCTGTTTTCTACCTCCACCTCTTCCTCCTCCTTTCTTTCTTTTTGTTGCTAGTTTTTCTCGGTTTTTGGACGATCACTCAGCGACCGCTTTCCACAAAGTAAAAAGAAGATACAGTCAAAGCTTTAAAAATTTGCAACCATTCTTAGTGCTGCAACCATCTAAGATATAAGTGTCTGCCTCGCCCTCTCTGTGAGACAGAAACCGGACACTGTCAAGTACCAAACACGCAAGACTAGATATCACCTCTAATATCATGTCTCGATCTATTTATACACGCTTAACGAGTTTCTGCTTACTATGCAGAAAGCACAGCTAATTGTTAAAGCAAATGCAGAAGTTCTTTAAAGTGCTCCCTCCACTTCATAGGAACACCACTACTTATTACTACGACATTATTATGCCTTCAAGGTGACAGAGAGACTTGAGACGGAAGGTGTGCTTCCATGCGTTCAGGGTTCTGGAAGTAAAGATCAATCAACAGTCAGTGACTTTGTAAACAGTGTCGGCGATCGACATAGTTAGAGCACTTCAGAGGTTGTAATGGACAGGAAAAAGAACTAGCAGTATAAAATGTTAGTGTCTGAGTTAGAAAATACCAGTTGTTTCATAAAACATAAATAAATCTTAAAAAGGTTACAAGCCTAGAACTCCCAAAGTGTATTTGGATAGAAAATAATTGATCCTAAACTGTGTGCACCAACAAAGCTGAAGTGTAGGAAATCTGAGAATAATTGCCAGTTAAATCAACTAACCTTTTGGAGCAAAGGTCGATTTTGGATGAATGTGGCATCACCGCCTCCATTTTCTTGTTTAATTCAGTTTTGTTTTGTAAAACTCTGATTGGCGCCTTCTTCATACAGCAGGCTCATGGGCATACAGCAAAACATTTTATAGCCATAAATAAGATATGCCTACAGTATTATTTATGCAGGGACTTCTGTCCTGTGTTTGTGAGTAGAAAACCTTGAACTAACAACATTGGCTCCTCGTGCTTCGCTTTAATCTGTCGAGAAGTCTCCATTGACATGACAAGCTCCAATGGATGACTACAGAGGCTGATTGTCTTATAATCATATTAACATTTGAATATCCAAAAGCCTTAGCCTTCAACATTCCCTTAAGACAACTTAAGCTAATTATCTTCCCTTCCATCCTTCTGGTTTTCTCTTTATTTTTCAGATCTCCCCCTCACTTCTCCTCCTGCCTGCTCCGCTCCCTCTCTTCACCTTTTTCTCTACCCCACTTTTGTTCATCCATCTCCTCCTCACATCATTGCCTTGTCTCCCTGTCCCGACTACCTTGTCTTGTCTATCCTCGATGCCATCACATTATGTCTGCATAATTTGTATTTCCTCAACCACTCCAAAGCAAAATGTTGTGTAGCAGGCAGGAACGTATTACACAGAGCTGCTGAACATGGTTAATGTGTCCGAGTTCTCTCTCGCTCTCTCTCTCTCTCTCTCTCTCTCTCTCTTTTACACCTGGCTGCTTCTTGCTGACTCCCAACACAATACTACACAACAGTCATTAATTCGAAGGAGAGGGAAATCATATTCTCTCTCCAGTAAAAAAAAATGCACTGGGTTCAAGACTCAGCTACAAACAATTGAGATATATTGTGCTCCTTGTCCCCGTTTTATGAAACATTTAACTGGGATATTTTTAATTGTCAAATTATGTAAAAACCAAGCGCTAAATTAGTATAATCACGTGGTCACTTTCAGCAAATTTATGTTTGCCACAAGGCGTTAAAAACCTGCCCCATGCACTTTAACATAACCATATTTAGCTGAATGTGGCAAAGGTTTCTTTTCATTTTCTTTTAAATTAATATTATTATTATTATTATTATTATTATTATTATTATTATTTAGTTTTCATTGATAGACTGTTCTGAAATTTTACCAGGACATAACGGCTATTGCTTTTAAGGGTCAATTCATGCAGAAATTACTTCCATGGAATTTGAGATGGTCAAGAGCTCTGGTTATACTCTGTTAAATATATATACGTCTGTGTGTTTTCAAAGTGTGTATTTGACCAACTATTATCAGCAGTATATTAATGCAGATTACCCTTCTTTTTTTTGTTTATACCTCTCCTGCTCTGTTCACTGTCTCATTTACCGCAGAGATCATTCTCTCTTTCTCTTATTTCTGTCTCCATATTTTTCTTTTCTTGCTCTGTCTCTGTCCTTCTCTCTATCTCCTTTTCCCTGTGGCTTTAGTGTGAATGAGATTGTTTTCTTCTTTGTCCAATTCACTTCATAACTGCTTTGACAAGTCCTATATTGACTGCGCTTGCAGATTAGAATTGATTCCACTCTGCACTGTATTTTCCTTTCTGTTTGGTTCTTCCTGGTATGATGAGTGCTCTTCAGTGTCCATTCATCAATATGACATATTGAGTATTTTGCACCTTCGGAAACAAATGATTGGGTATGAACACAGAAAAAGAAAAAGACTTAGGGATTCAGAGGAGGTTCCGTAAAATATGCTCAGGAAGGTTTATTGTGTTTTCTGATTACTTTCCAGAGACTAAGACCTCCCCCATACCATCCTCCAATGCACCACAAAAGGCTGAACCTCCAGTGGGCAGAGCTGCCGGACTCCTCACATTTTTCTCCCCTTTGCTGTTAGGAATGCTGCTGCTTTTCATGTGGTGAGCAAACACACACACACACAAACACACCTAAGCACACGCACACACACACACACACACACACACACACTTCTTGTAAATGAGTCTACAAACCCCTCGTCTTTGAATTCATCAATTTAGTCATTCAGTCACATATTGGCAAGTCCATGCATGTCTATTGATGGCAGGGGCTCGTTTAATAGAACGAGAGCAACACCGATTGGGCAAGTTTGTTTTATGACCCAGCAGGACGTTTTTCTTCATATTTTTTCTGCAGAGCCCCTGAAGCGATTGAGGTCAAATTCAATGCAAGGCTGTCCCATTTCTCTATAAATCATCTCGTAATAGTCTCCTGCCGATGATGTCGATGTTCAACAATTCATGTTAAAATACGCAAACTTGTTATGGTTTTCCACCAATAAATAAATAAATAGCCAAATAGCAACACTATAACAACACTTTAACCAAATGACATTAAACATGACATCTCTAAGTGAACACCTGCAGCTCATTTTAACCAGCTGGGTTTCGTTGGATGAATATGCAAAGGCACATTCTTGGTCATCCTATTGCCCACTCTACGACAGCTATGAACACAGAACAGACCCTGGGAATCTTTTCTGTGCTCTTCAGATCATGAATGACAGTTTGGGACTACAGATTACATTACATGTCATTTAGCTGATGCTTTTATCCAAAGCAATTTACAATGCTTTTACATTCATACACCGTAGACGCGGCTACAGGGAGCAATTCAGGGTTAAGTGTCTTGCTCAAGGACACATCGACTAGGGCGGGGATTGTACCTCCAACCCCCTGATTGAAAGACAGACCTGCTACCCACTGACCCATAGTTGCTCAGATCAATGCTTGTTTATATTTCTGATTCAGTGCGGTAGAGAGGGAAATAGTATGTTGTTTTTCTCCATTGCATTTATCTCACATCTACATTTAGATTAAGATTTTGTATTAATTTTTTTTAATTTATATATTACAATGAAATACAATGCACAGTTGAGGAGTATACCACTGGTTCACCAAAATGGCATATCCCCTCTAGACAAACGACTTACATGATTTAATATATCTATAACTTTTTAAGGCCCAAAAAGATAAAATGTTCAGCTTCAAGTAATTTATTTGTGTTTGAACCGATCGGCATCCTGTGAGGAGGGCTGGCAGTTAGGGCCACGGTTTATATGTGGCGAGACGACACAGAGAGCGGACTCTTTGTTCTAAACAACAATGGCGGCACCTGATGAGGTCAGCGTAGATGCTGCAATAGCATCAGTTCTATCACAACTAGAGAGTATTTGTTCATTGAAAGAATAAGAACCGTGAAGGTTTCTTTTTTTTCTTCATTTTTTAAGTGATTTTGCTCTTCTCCTGTCTCGCTTCGGTAAGAGTTTGATTGAAGTATAGTTCATCCAACCACCTGCCAAGTATATCTTTTGACAGTTCCTACCCTTTTCCGAATAGCTTCCGACGTTGGCTTCTCAGATGGTTCTGTGTAACAAACCATCTGGCACGTCAGTTAACCTTGAGATGACCCGTGGTTGGGAACTGATACTTTTACTTTGGTAAAAAGTTAATGACCGAAGATTGTACACAACCAGACGTATACCAGTATAACTAGTATCTAATGAATGGCAAATCACAACACGATACGCCTAAAACCAAACCAACCAAATAGACAAGTCCGTTGTTTGTTGAGGTGCAGCTTGTGATGCCTAATTTATGCTTGTGTCCTTTTTCTTTCCAGATTTAATTGTCTTATTCCTGAAGGGACTAGGAGGAGGAAGAAGAGTAGGAGGAGAAGGAGGAGGAGACCGGTCTTTTTTCTATTTTGCACATGTTTCCAGGATACAGTGCATTGCTCATTTCTGTCCATCATTCAGTTACTCACCGAGATTACTTAGACATGAAACTTGACGATGATTATACCATTCAGCATTTTTGATAAATGGAGACGAAAAAATTCTTCAGAGGAGCTTTTGAAAGCGGCTCCGTCAACAACAATAGCAACCGGAGCAGCAACAACCCCAACAGCAGCAGCGATATCAGCATAAACAGTCTTATATTACCCCCTTGTGGCTTTGGTTGGCCACAGCAGACTTGGTTTGGTAGACAACAGTTTGGTTTGGGAATCTCCTCTTCAGAGCAAGAAAATCAACTATTCCAATGACATAAAAAAATCTCCCCATTACCTTTTTGTCCTTTTTTTTATTATTGATTATTAATTAATTTTCACTTTCTTCTGAAATTGCAGCACTGTACAGACAAACACACACACATGCATAAGATATGTGTGTGTGTCTTTGTGTGTATAGTAACCGTAGCAGTCCTCATACAGCTAAATCATCATGCCAAAGACTCAACTTCACCCCCCAAAACAAAACAGTTCCCAAAAAATTCACTGAGCTCCCTGATGCTCGTTTCTGCCTCGTGGGTCAAAACGCCCGGAAAGTTATTTGGGCGTGTACACAACACCAAATTGATTACCAACTCAAACAGTACACACATGAAACTTGGGACGAGCTCCCATATGTGTAAACATACCATTTATCAAATACTCAATCAGACTCTGAATCCAACTGACGGAGCGAGTTGTTGTATTCGATATGAGGACTAGACTAATAGTCTGGCCTATTTAGACCATTAGCTTTACACTCTACTTTCAATGACTGGTAAAGGACCTGGATTGTAAAAAAATATAAAATAAAGTGGATTTGAGACTGAACAGGTCTTTGCCCACCCATTTGTTCGACATCGATGAAGTTGGTTATTGAAACATTGAAACGAGCTGTGTTGTTTTTCAATTCTGCTCTGTGCTGTAAAATAAAATAACACAAAACAGTTTGCTTACAGAATTCTGACGCCTTTACAAACATAATTTTGTTTTGTCTTTTTGCAGTTTACATTTCAATAGCCAATATCACCAGTTAATATTATGTTATTCAAAGGAATATTGATGTGTTCTATTGTATTTTTTTATCTTATGGACAAATAATACAAACACACATATAGGATTTTAGTTTTTTTCTTTCAGACATTCATAATGGCTTAATTCTCCTTTCTCATATTTTGTAAACTATGATATGTAACTTTAACATTGAACACAAAGTTTATTATTTAATAATAATAATGTATGTATTAGCAGTAGAATGTCGTAACCTGTACCTGGGGTCTTTTTTATAGATGTATATACAATGACAGGTTTCAACCATTAAATGTGACCATTTCACAATGAATAATGACACACTGGCCTCATATTCATTTCGTCCTTTGGAACTGATACAGTGAGAAAACATCAGGGCCGTTATTCTTGCTGCTCTGACCAGGTGATACAGATGCATTTTATCATTTTTTATTTTCTAGTTTTCCAAACTTGTGACCTTGCAGAGAATGTTTTTTTCTCACTTTGGCTTGATGGTAAAACCATATTAACAGATTCTGTGTGCATATCTTTACTCCCATTGTTTGTTTTATTCTTGACACTTGATATTTTATTATATTACATTTCACAGACAGATGCTAACTGTGAAAGACACTGATTTGAGTGACTTACACTGCCTTCATAAGAAGATGTGTTGAAGCTAGTTTCCCAATGAAAAGCTCTACATGCTAGTTTAGGGTGTGAACATGCTAGTATTTGCTTATTAGCACTAAACACAAAGTACAGCTTAGGAGGCACTGGAAATACAATGAGTTGTGTTAGTATGTAGTCATAGATCAAGTATTGGCTTAATCAAAATGTGGACATGATTATAGTGTTAGCGGTAAAGTCACAGGGTTAGTCTCGTCATAATTCATCCTCCTGGGAACATCAGCGGTCTGCATCAAGCTTCATGTCAATCCAGCAAGATGGATATTTCAATTACGACACAGAACGTCAAACAGATGCTGGGGCTCGAGAAAAGGCGAGAGCTGCAGGTTTCATCATGGGGCTATAAATATCTGAACTGATCTACAGACCGACTTTATCATCAATGGAGCCCCAGCATGTCTAAGAATGAAGTTACTTTAAAAACAAACTCCTGTACAAGTTTCAAGTTTCAAGTTTCAAGTTTTTATTGTCACATCCCCTTTTATACAAGTATAATCGGTTTGTGAAATTCTTATGTGCAAAACACCCGACAGCAGTAGCAGACTAAAAAAAGAATAAGAATGGGAATAAACTATACAATATCCACAAAAAAAAGAAGAAAGTATTCGCAATAAGAAGAATAAATAACAAAAAACTACTACAAAATCCGGGAGCTCGCAACACAGCAGCCATCACGTACGGCACAGTCCATCTGTTCGTGTTTCTTGTTCATTGTTGTTCCAAAAGTGCATTCAAAAAGGAAAGAGATCAAAGTCACTTGATCAGTGTAACAACAATTTGGAGCAACTAAAAAAAATAAAATCACATGGTCTTGTATTGAAAAGGTTAGTCAGTCTGCTCCTACGAAAAAAGAAAAATGTAATGTAATGTTTAAAAAAAAACTCATTCTGCTGCTCAACCAATTTCCCCGCATTGTTCTCCTTCTCAGGTCCGTACAGAGAGAAATGCTTGAAGACATTTTTCACCTACTGACAACCAGCTTTGAGGGAAATCGTGTTTGTCAAACACAATTAAAATACGAGCAGGTGGTGACAGCCGAATGAACGCTTCTCTGTTCTTTTTTTACAGTCTTCATGTTTGTGTCCCAACCTAAGGACATGTTTATACCTCTTGGAAATGTAATGATCTTTCCCTAACCTTAAAGTAGCCCTATAATTTATATGTATTATGACTTTAGTCTCCATTTCTAGAGGTTATGATAACATATGGACTGTTACGACAGTATTTCTACCCTTCATTTTCTTTCCCAAATAAGTTCCACATTCAGAGGGATAAATTCAACAAGAAAATAAGGACAAATAAGGATTTGGTTGGCCAAAACTCTGCTCTTGACCTTTAGCTCTCACTCTCTTTAATCTTTCTCACTGTTTCTCTTGCCTCTCTCGCGCTCTCTTTCTTTCAATATTCTGACAAGTTCTGGCAGGCCGACGTGCAACCGAGGAGAAATCAATACACCATCTAACAGAGTCCTCTGTGTGTGTGTGTGTGTGTGTGTGTGTGTGTGTGTGTGTGTGTGTGTGTGTGTGTGTGTGTGTGTGTGTGTGTGTGTATGTGTGTGTATGTGTGTGTTTGGGTGTGTGTGTGTGTGTGTGTGTATGTGTGTGTTATCTGCTGCCGTTCATTAGTCTTTCCTTCCTCTCCCTTTTCCCTTGCTTATTCCGATGTGAACCCTCTTCATATAAACAAGGAGCTAACAAGGAGGGTTAAGAGAACACATTGGCATAAAACTGGTGAGGACATGTCTTATATTGTCCTTGTTGTTCTTTTCTGTTGAAAACAGTCAGATCAAATATAATAATAGAACCATTTAGCTGATATTTCAAACCTTATTTTAATTAAATGCAATTTAAATATGCCATTAACGTGTGTGTGTGTGCGTGTGCATGTGCGTGCGTGTGTGTGTGTATACCATTCAAAGCCTGTCAGTTCCCACAGCCTCGGTCTGCTCTAATGAATAGCTTGACCTTTCACTGATAACTGGATGAATAACACAATCTTTCCTACCCTTCTCTCCTCTTTAAACACTCAACTGGCTGCCTCTCTATCTTTGCTCCAAGACTTCTTATCTCTCTGTTTTACAATTCTTGTGTGTCTCACTGTGCTTTAACTCCCTTTCCATGCTAGTTGTATTTAAAATTCTCAATCACACTCTTTTTCTACATGCTTTTCTTCGTCTTCTTGTCCTTATTCCTGTTAGCAATTTATTCGGTTTTAAAGCCATGCATATATACATATACGTTTGCATTAAATACATCATAACACGTGGCTCATTGTCTACACTTGTGGTTTTGCTTTTGACAGTGACTGTTTGACTGTTCAAAAGTTTATATTTGTTGATGCAATACACATGAGGAAGTGTGGGTTTTCAATACTTAACTTATTCTGTTTGAATATGAACATATACTCACTGGCCACTTTATGAGGTTCACTTGTAAAATATCATACAACAGCTCTGCCATAAAGCTACCTATAGAAAGATGCTCATTTTCAGTCTGGATGTTAATTTAACTGTTGATTATTACTGTTTATTGAGGTTTATAGTTTGCAATGATGTTGAACTGGACTTATATTGCACATTATTAACTCTGCTTTCTCTCCGGAGTCCTTGTCCTTCAGGTTTCATAGGGTCCATTGGACCTGGTTGGGTCTGATGCCATGACGCTGCTGATGCCCTGCCCACCCCTCCTCTATCTCCATCTGCCTGATGGATCACGGAAGTCTGGATCGTGGAATATGCCTACTACCAACTACGCCATGGCCCTGTTGATGCTCTGCCCACTCCTCCTCTCTACCTCCATCTGCCTGATGGATCACGGAGGTCTGGATTGTGGAATATGTCTTCAACCAACTATGCCACGGCCCTGTTGATGCTCTGCCCACTCCTCTCTACCTCCATCTGCCTCATGGATCATGGAGATCTGGATCGTGATCCATGCCTACTACCAACTATTCATACACTCTGTCATATTCATTGAATGTGTTTTAACTCTAATCTGTCCTTCTGTACACATGGCATATATTGCACCTGTTCATCTTGGAGAGGGATCCTCCTCTGTTGCTCTCCTGAAGGTTTCTTCCCTTTTTTTCTCCGTGAAGGGTTGTTTGGGAGTTTTTCCTGATCCGATGCGAGGTTCTGGGACAGAGATGTCTGTGTGTACAGATTGTAAAGCACTCTGAAGAAAATGTGTAATTTGTGAAAATGGGCTATACAAAATAAACTAAATTGAATTGAATTGAATTATATGTGGCTCAATCTAAATCGAAGATAACAAAATTTGTTCATAACTTTATACGGCTAAATTCAAAACTGTGTTACTTTAATTACCTAGTTTAATTTATTAATGTACTTATTTTAAAATGTCACACTTTAAGAGAAAAATAAATAATAATGTAAAAGATCCTGCATGTGGCCACTAGACGGCAGCAGAGACGATGTCCGCTGACGTCCGCTGTCTCTGGTGCTGAAACGTTCAAACGCAGCCTCTATCTCTGTTCCTCTTACTTCTTTCCATGGTGCTGGATGATTGATTTTAACGCTCCTCTGTCCTCATGTGACTGGCAAACTAATGAAGTCCGCTATCACAATGGACGGTCCAGGGCCCTAAACATTTCTCCTTTTTTCTTCTGAACACACGTGTCGCTGTCGTCTATGAAGTACTTGAGTTGTGAGTCAGTGCTAATAAATGAGAGTTTGTGTGGTTGCTAGAACATGTTTCTAGCAACCACAATGCTTCACTACAGATGGCGCCCTAATTCTCCAAACTGTAGGACTTCCCACGATCGTGTCACTCTATTCGAGAACTGACACAATTGCCATTCATCCAAGCTTGGTGAGTCAGGTTTCCTGAAACAGAACAATTTGGGAACAAACATTTAGAAAAATTAAATCCTATATTTCATTTCAATTCTAGAAAATAGAGTCATTCCACTTGAAGGGATTAAACAGATGTTTGGATCCTTAATAGGTACATTATAAAAATTTTATTTTAAATGACTGGTGAAATGTAAATTTTTTGCATGCCAAATGAACAGACCCATTTAAGAACCTGAGGATTGCCTGATTCAAAATACGGGAACCTATATGTTGTTGCAGTAAGGGTTTAGTATTGGTATTATTCTGTCTGTCATATTCATGTAATAAAAAACAATCTTAACAAAACCGTAAGCAGCTTTTTTTGTAAAACAACGTATTGCTTTGGTTAATAAAATATTAGTCTCAAGCCCATGTTGGATCCTAGAACTGTTAACTTTTTAAAATATGTTTTACACCTCTAAGAAGAGAGCCATGCTGCAGTGTTAGTCACTTCAGAAGTTATAGTCATTTGTTAACCCTCTAGTGGTTCTCGGAGAATCTGCAGTCACTGAAGGTTAGATTCCATTCCATTATCTGATCCACTTATGCTATTCAGGGTTGCAGGTCGCTGGATCCGATCCTTCTGTCTGCCTAGATTGGATGGCTCTCTGCAGTAGCTAATGTAAACATCAGTGCTCCGATCCCAAAAATATAACTTAGTCTGGTCGCCTCAAGCTCTCCATTAATAACAACAAAGTTAAAGTCTGGCCAGTGCAAAATACATTGTTCATCAATAAACCTCTGGCAATGTGTGGTCCTAGTTTGTTTTAATAACTGTCCATCTAAGTCCTGGTCACAGTACCAGTCAGGGCTTGTAGAAGAAAAAAACACTAGAAATATATATATGATTAAATATATTAAAATAATTCATGTTAAACTAAATACTAAATAGTCTTAACATTGAAATGTAAATATGTAATTTGAGATTTATTAAATTGATTAAATTCACAACTGAACTATTTAATTATTTAGTGTGGTGTCCCTAAACATAGAAACGGTTTGTTACCCAACCTATACCCAATCTATGTGTTAACTAGAGTATGCACTCGGTAGAGCGCATACCTTCGCCGCAGCCACTTTTTTGATACTTGCAGAGTGTAGGGAACTGTAAATTGATGAAATTTGATACCGGATATTGTGGTCATTATGACATGTCGAATATCACAAGTTTGGGTATTGCATTGTGAACATTTTGACATTAGTTGCATGCCAATTGGATAAAAATTGACACCGCTATGGTAAAAAGAAGATTTTGACCTTTTCATGACCTTGACCTTTGACCCGATCGATCCCAAAATCTAATCAAATGGTCCCCGGATAATAACCAATCATCCCACCAAATTTCATGCGATTCGGTTTCATACTTTTTGAGTTATGCGAATAACACACATAGGCCTACAAATAAATAAATAAATACACAGCGATCAAAACATAACCTTCCGCATTCTCGAATGCGAAGGTAATTACAATTCGGTTTGACAGTGATATTTTACCACGTGTTATTTTACCACGAAAACACAGAGAAACTCTGTTAAAAAAATAAGGGGGAAAAGGGCAACAGAGGCTTTAAAAAAAAATTATGTTGGACATGGATTTACTTTTCAATGTGTTTTTCACGAAATATATACTCGTTACATTGAATTTCGTTGGAAGGACTTTCCTTCTGACTGTATCTAGCTGTTCCGCCCATGACCTGTGGGTAGCAGCAAAGCGCCGCCGACCACCAATACTGTTTTACTAAATCACAACAGAAGAAGCCTGAAGCCTGTCGGTCCAGGAACCAACGCAAGGCAATGGGGTGAGTAACGTTAGCTTATATGTATCAGCCAGTTAGTCAGAACTGACATAAAAACATTTAAATCAGACAATAAACAATTGAATGACGTGTTTTAATTGTATGCGAAACGTGTCATATTGTAAAACGCGCTGCAGTCAGAGCAGAGCTAATCGTGACAGCTGCTGTTCGCCTACACAAAGCGGCATCATTAAATGTCAGTGTTAGCCAGCTAGCTCCTGGTGACCGGCAAGTTATCGTAGCTAGTTAAGATGAATTAACGTTAGGCTATCGCTCATGTCTTCCTTTTAAAACTGTTAACTTGTCAGCGTTAAAGGAACATAAACGTAACCCGTGTTCGCCTTGCATACATAATACAGCAGGTAGCTAACACAAATAGCCTCATCAACGTTAGCTCGTGGCTAGCTAATTAAACATTCACGCTCGTAGGCATAATGTTTCAGAAAAAGAATGTTCAAAGCGAGAGACACCAGCTGTCCTTAACGATGAGGTGAATCCAGGTAGTCTGCCAGTTGAATGTGTCCTAATCACGAGAGACAGAGAGCTGTCTTTATGTCCCATCTGGGTTCAGAAGTCAATATAGTTATGATCACGCTCTGCTCAATATACGTTGTCATATTTGAAGTGGCATTATAGTGAGAGAGCTTCTGCATTATTATAATGCAAAAAACTGCACTAAAAAAAACTCACACTGGAAAGTTCACTTTAATCTGTCGTACCCAATGTGCTCGGTGTTGTATTTATTGTTTTTATTTAGTACTGGTTGTACTACATTTAAACAATGTAGTTTATTGTAGATGTAGTCTATTTGTGAGACTACAGCTATATGTTTGATTTATTGCTTGACGCATAGCAAAGTCACAATCAAAATCCTATGGGGGGCGATATGTTCAAAGCCGATATGTATAAGCTTTTTCTTTTCACTGTTCACTTTCCCTCAGTAACCCCTCTCCTTCCTGCCTGTCTTCCTCCTCCAGTCTACCTGACTGTTGCTGACCTTCTGTGGGATTGGCCCCCACAGCCATCTTTTGACATGCAAGGATTCTACTCCAAGCTTGACTCCTCCTCCTCATCCCCATTATTGGAGATGGGCCTTGGGGGAGAAGGTGCTCTAGTACCTCTCAGCCTTGCTATAGAGACGGAGAAAGCTCAGGCTCTCCTCCAGACATTCAGCTCCGCCTCTCTGCTGGCTTCAGCAGGACTTGGTATGTTCTGTGTGGTGGCGGACCACGCCCTCCAGCTGTCCGTCATCCAAAACCACCTGTGGTTGCGTGCTGCCTTGGACAACGCCACGCACGGATTGGTTGGCCTGTGGTCATGGGCAGTTGTTATTGGACTAAGGAAAAAGAGTGATCTGTATGAGGTGCTGCTTGCTGGTCTTCTGGCATCAATCATAGACCTGGACCATTTCTATATGGCTGGATCCCTGTCACTCAAGGTAACATTTGATAAAAATATGAAAAAGTGTGTGGACACTTTAAAATATAAAGAATCATGACTTTCTGCTCTGTAACGTTCATCAGTTCATGTTTTTGCGAAGAGTAAAAAGTAGTGGCCATCAGAGTATGTAGGTGTTTGCTTAATGATGTATTTGTCTGCCACCATCCATCTTTCATGGTAGCAATGTTCAGATTATTTTTGAGAGAACACTGTACAATGAGTTCAGGTCATTTGTGCGGCTTTGCTAAAGTAGCTTCCCAAGGACGACAACCATACCAGAAAGAGAGGCGATAGATTGTACATTTAAGTCTTGGTCTGGTTCAGTTACCGTAGATTATTTACATTATTGTTTTTTTAAATTATTATTTTAAACTAATTCCCTCTCAAGATGTCATCAAACCGCAGTGTCAAAAATCGACACTCTTCATAGTGCCATCTTTCAGATTTGGACCACTTTTTACAAACTGTTTTCAGCTTTCTTTTTTTCAATGCAAAATCTGCATATTAAATTGTTATTTGTAACAAACAGAATGTAGCTGTAAAAGTAGCAGTCCCTTGAAGGAAACCCTTTTGATGATGTGCTCGACTATATTCAGTGTTAACTGATGGTGAGCAGTGGCTTTAAAAAACTACTCTGAAAGGAGAGGGGTGACACATAATTCTGCAAAAGTCCTGCAGCACAGGTCTTGCAGTAAACAATTTGTAGATTGAGGAACACCGACATTATGTAAGGATTATGGTTTATTATTCTTGATAATTCATTTCCCCACTTTTCTTCCAGGCTGCTGTGTCACTCCCTCAGCGTCCTCCTCTACACTGCTCCTCTCTCATCCCCATTCTCTGTCTCTCCCTCCGCTTCCTCATGTGGATCGGACGACTCAAAGACGCTTGGTGCTCCCTGCCGTGGATGCTGTTCATTTCCATGGCGACGCACCACGTCCGCGATGCTGTGCGCCACGGCCTGTGGGTATGCCCGTTCGGCAACACGGCGCCGCTTCCCTACTGGCTGTACGTCAGCACCACAGCGACGCTTCCTCACCTGTGTTCGGTGCTCATGTATTTGACAGGGACCAGAGACGTGATCTCCACCAAACACGGGGTGGCCATCGATGTTTAGGAGTCACCAACTTTAGCCAACAACGTTGTATGCAGTTCTGCTGTGAAATCTTCGGGTCCAAAAATGTTGCTGACGCTTCGCTGTTTGAAACGACTATTAGATACTTAACATTACTTCAAAAACAGAAAACTAAGAATCTGATTAGTTTTTCAAGCCACAAGTATGAGAACACTGTCACTACATGATATTGAAAAACCAAAAACATACAATGTGGCTTTCCATAGTTTGAGAAATCTGTAAAATACCAATAACTGTGGAACGTATGTGTGCCAATCCATTTTCTTTCTAGTATTAAGGGAATGTATGAGAATCTTGTTGACTTGTATGTGGAGAGTGATGTGTATCTAATTAAGTTAAGAGACTTCTTATCATTTCTTGGCCCCTAAAACTCTTCAACAGTCATCACCTGAACTATCACTGTCTGTCTACTGTCCTAAGAAGGAACACTCAAGGAAAAGCCCACCAAAGGTCATCCACTAGCTGTATGACACTAACTCTCACCCTCAGTGTGTGCGACGGTATATTGTCAGTTATTCCACTGTGCATTGCCGATCTGCCATAGTGAAATTTATTGCATTGTACATTCATTGTCAAATACATTTTAATTCTAATGACATGTCCACCATTAATCACCACAGAACACATGTTATCGTTGGCTGTTAACGCCTGTACTTGCCAGCCGTCGCCACTCTGCCAGCGTACTCTCATTTTGTTAGAAGATCCTTATTTTCGACATTTCGTTTCAAATTCAGAATTTTCAGTACCAACCATTATGGATTAGGATATTTTCCTGTGTCACGTGGTGGTTTTTTCAATTTCGTAAAGTTTTTTTGTTGCTCCATTTAGCAAAAAAAAAAACCTTATTCCCAAGGCACTTGTGTGCATTAATCGACCAGCTGTGTTCCCACTGTACCAATGACGGAGAGCTATTAATTTCTTTTCCAGAGTATCATTTTTGACATTACTTTCAGCTGTTGCAGCAAAAGCTAAGACTGAAATGGCTGGGTGAGAGGATCAAAAATAACCTCTCTATTTTACATCGAACATTCAAAAGATTAGGGACCAGGAGAGATGCTGGAACTTTTTTTCAATCCTGTTTCTATTGCTAGTAATATCTTCATATAACATATTGATCGACAGTACTATAAATTGTTGATTTTCTGTATATTCTTATACAGCAGTTTTTGCGATGCTGTTATTTAATTAAATAATTGATGCGGTACAGATGACTCATAGAAATTGGTGACCCCATGACTTGCAGAAGACAGTTTATTTCAACTATTTATCTCATGAATATTAGCATGCTCTAAGACACGGCGCATTTAGAGGTAGGAAGTCACGGCACTGTTTTAGTGGGTGGATAATGGTGTTGTATTATTTATTACATGATGCTTCATATGTGTTAGTACTGTGGATGTAATGGGTTTTAGGAACTTGTAGTTTTAATACAATTGCTTTAAATATGAAAGGGATAGTGGACTCGGCAAGAGGTTTTTGCTTCGGTCTTTTTTACTTGGGATATTCACACTATTCTCAAATAGCCATAATCAACACATATTTTAATTTATATTTGAGTTTTTATTTATTTATTTAGATCAGTTTTCTTTTGGAGCTGCTGGTAAGGTTGTCATGTTGCTTGTTTTCCACTAGGTTGCTGCAATTGTGAAGGGTTCACAATTTGGCGTATAGGGTGGGAATTGCCCAGTGGATTGAAGAAAAAAAACATCCATAAATGTATGTATTGTTGACTTTTAGAAAGAGGTTACACAATGGCCACAATCCAATTTGAGTCACCAGTGTGTTTTTGAGTGTAACTAATATATTTTACCGCTGCTGATGTGACCTTTATTCATGTAATATGTTACATTTTGCACAATGTAAGGATTTTGTTTACATTTTGCTTTTTATTATTTATTCATGTTTTTGTATGATCATTTTATTTCAATATTAATAAAGTCTAGATAATAACAGGATAGTTTTAAAGTTGTGTTCTTTTTATCCCAATGGAATATATCCTGTGTATATATTCTGTCTTTACAGCGTATTCTTTCAAAATACTACTTTTTCATACCATTTTATAACCTAATATACAGACATATACATTTTCTCACTTTTCAACATACAATGACTTTGTATATATGTATATATATTAGGGCTGTGAAACGATTAACATTTTTAATCTGGTTAATCACAGGTTTTTGTGGATTAATCATGATTAATCACATATTACCGATATTCTCGGTATATTTTGTGAGAACATAGATATTTATGACAAAAGACGGATATATACATTTATACATTCTTCTATACAATGGTGCTGCAACTCAGCAGTTATTTAGCAGTTTTCTTCCATATGGAACATTAATACATCTTCATCTTAAACAGAATGTTTAACCCTCCTGTTACCTTTCGGGTCAATTTGACCCCATTCAATATTTAATGTCGGTGTTCTTTGGGGTCATTTTGACCCCAGGCTGTTTTTCACTGTGTCAAACATAAGAAATATCAACTTTTTTATTTATTTAAAGGGCTATTTAGGTAGTCAACAAACAAACATAAAGTACCTCACACTTAAACTTGGGAAGCAATATTAATTCTAATAATTTTCTGGAGGTTTTAATTGCTGGGGTCAAATTGACCCCGAGGGTAAAATATGTTAGTAAAGGTAACAGGAGGGTTAAACAGAACATTTTTCTCTTGTTTGTCAACCATTAACTCCACCATGATACAATCTAAAGGCCTCTAGTCTTCCTCTAGCAGCTGCTGAGGCAAACTGACTGTGGGTTTTCTTCAGGAACTGGGCCGTGATGAAAGGGACGGCGGGGACACCGCTGCAAAGCTGAAACCTCACCGGCCCGGACACGGGGACAGATTGACAAGTGACTTTTTTTTTGCTCGGTCCCGATGCGCGCGCACGGAGCTCTGTGGCGCGCGAGACGGAGATCGATAAGTGTTAACGCAACACGAAGAGACAGAAATGACATGCTGCTGTGGAGATACGATCAACAACAGATGTTTAGTTTAATAAAAGAACAAAGACGTGCTATAGAGAACATGTCAGGGGGCGGGCCAATCTTTTTAATGTCATGCGATCTACCAACACTACGCCGCGATCGACTGGCAGGTCGCGATCGACGTGTTGAGACCCCTGATCTACAGGAAGTAAAAGTCGTAACAAGGTTTCCGTAGGTGAACCTGCGGAAGGATCATTACCGATGAACAGACCGTCTGCATGAGAGCGGACAGAGTTCAGATTGAAGTGGTGTATTGGAAGCTCATTTTGCAAGTGACTTTTTTTTCGTCCCGACGACCAACAGCAGACGGATTGGAAGCTCATTCTGCGCATGCGTTAAATGCGTTAAAAATAAATAACTCGTTAAACCTGTAATTGAATTAACTGAGTTAACGCGTTATTTTTCACAGCACTAGTATATATATATATATGTCTAAATGTATGTATATATGTGTAAATGTGTATATATTTATATAAATTTACATATATATATATATATATATATATTGTAGTGCCGAGAGACGGGAGTCGGAGGCGGAGTATCCAGCACAAAGCTTTAATGAACACAATACCAAAAGACGTTCATTCCTCAAGTCAAAACCGGACTAAACTGGACGGTCGTTCCGTCCGCTAAACGGGTCCGTGCTAAACACTCCCCCCACCCATAGTTCCGTGGGTGAATTATGTTATCCACCACAATATACACATATATGGATGAATTTTCATCTCTCCATTGCACATTATTAACAGTTTTCTTCCCGGAGTCTTAGTGACTTCACGTCTCATGGCTGGCTGGGTCTGATGCCATGGCCCTGCAGATGTGCCCCGCCCACTCCTCCTTTTCTACCTCCATCTGCCTGATGGATTGTGGAGGTCTGGATCGTGGTCCATGCTACACCAACTATTCATACACTCTCTCATACTCATTGAATGTGTCTGTACACATGACATCTATTGCATCCGTCCATCTGTTGCTCTCCTGAAGGTTTCTTCCCTTTTTTCCCCTGTGAAAGTTTTTTTTATATTTCTTGGGAGTTTTTCCTGATCAAATTTATAATTTGTGATATTGGGCTTTACAATATATATATATATATACATATATATGTACATACACATATATATTTATACACAAATACACAGGTTTTTCACACCTGGATTTGGGCATCCTCTGCTATTCTTCCTTGCAGATCCTCTCCAGTTCCGTCGAGTTGGATGGTGAATGTTGGTGGAAAGCCATTTTCAGGTCTCTCCAGAGATGCTCAATTGGATTTAGGTCAGGGCTCTGGCTGGGCCAGTCAAGAATGGTCACAGAGTTGCTCCTTTGTTATTTCAGCTGTGTGCTGAGGGTCATTGTCTTGTTGGAAGGTGAACCTTCGGCACAGTCTGAGGTCCAGAGCACTCTGGAAAAGGTTTTCTTCTAGGATATCTCTGTACTTGGCCGCATTCATCTTTCCTTCAATTGCAACCATTCGTCCTGTCCCCCAAAGCATGATGCTGCCACCACCATGTTTCACTGTTAGGATTGTATTGGGCTGGTGATGAGCAGTGCCTGGTTTTCTCCACACATACCGCTTATAATTTCAATCTTGGTCTCATCAGACCAGAGAATCTTATTTCTCATAGTCTGGGAGTCCTTCATGTGTTTTTTGGCAAACTATGCAGGCTTTCATATGTCTTGCACTGATGAGAGGCTTCTGTCGGGCCACTCTGCTATAAAGCCCCGACTGGTGAAGGGCTGCAGTGATAGTTGACTTTGTGGAACTTTCTCCCATCTCCCTTCTGCATCTCTGGAGCTCAGCCACGGTGATCTTTGGGTTCTTCTGTACCTCTCTCACCAAGGCTCTTCTCCCACGATTGCTCAGTTTGGCTGGACGGCCAGGTCTAGGAAGAGTTCTGGTCTTTAGTTATCAAGCTCCTCTTTTATGGAACCAGCTTCCACCTTCAGTCATGGAGGCAGACACAGTCACCTCATTTAAGAGTAGATTAAGACCTTCCTCTTTGACAGAGCTTATAGTTAGGGCTGAATCAGGTTCACCTGGTCCAGCCCCTTGATATGCTGTTATCGGTTTATAGGCTGCTGGGGGACGTTTTAGGATGCACTGAGCATCTATCTCCTCTTGTCTCTCTCCTTATGGATGAATTTTTATCTCTCTATTGCAAATTACTAACTCTGCTATCTCCCCGGAGTCCTTTTGACTTCACGTCTCATAGGGTCATCGGACCCTATAAGACGTCATCGATCCTATCTGCCTTATGGATTATCGAGGTCTGGATCGTGGAATATACCTAATACCAACTATGCCATGGCCTAGTGAGACTCCGCCCACTGCTGAGACTCCGCACACTACTCTCTGCCTGATGGATAGTGGAGGTCTCCATCGTGGAATATGTCAACTATGAACTATTCATACACTGTCATATTCATTGAATGTGTTTAAACTCTAAATCTGTCCTTCTGTACACATTACATCTATTGCACCTGTCCATCCTGGAGAGGGATCCTCCTCTGTTGCTCTCCTGAAGGTTTCTTCCCTTTTTCCCCCCCTGAAGGGTTATTTGGGAGTTTTTCCTGATTCGATGTGAGGTTTTGGGACAGGGATGTCTATGTGTACAGATTGTAAAGCACTCCGAGACTAATTTGTAATTTGTGAAAATGGGCTATACAAATAAACTGAATTGAATTGAATTGGTCGGCCCAAACTTCTTCCACTTAAGGATTATGTAGGTGAATGTGCTCTTGGGAACCTTGAGGGCTGCAGAAATTATTTTGTAACCTTGGCCAGATCTGTGCCTTGCTACAAGTCTGTCTCTGAGCTCCTTGGTTAGTTCCTTCCTTCGTGATTCTCATTTGCTCTGACATGCACTGTGAGCTGTAAGGTCTTATATAGACAGGTGTGTGCCTTTTCTAATCAAGTCAAATCAAATTTATTTGAACACAGCTGGACTCCAATAAAGTAGTAGACCCATCTCAAGTAGGATCAGAAGAAATGGACAGCATGTGAGTTAAATATGAGTGTCACACAAAGGGTCTGAATACTTATGACCATATGATATTTCAGTTTTTCTTTTTAAATAAATTTGCAAACATTTCTACACTTTTTTGATTTTAGCAAATGGATGCAATGAAACAAAGAGTGAAACATTTAAAAAGGTCTGAATACTTTCCATACCCACTGTATGTGTGTATGTATATATACAGGACTGTCTCAGAAAATTAGAATATTGTGATAAAGTTCTTTATTTTCTGTAATGCAATTAAAAAAACAAAAATGTCATGCATTCTGGATTCATTACAAATCAACTGAAATATTGCAAGCCTTTTATTCTTTTAATATTGCTGATTATGGCTTACAGCTTAAGAAAACTCTAAAATCCTATCTCATAAAATTTTAATATTTCCTCAGACCAAGTAAAAAAAAAGATTTATAACAGCTGAGTGTTTGTCAAGGCTCAGGAAACCCTTGCAGGTGTTTCGAGTTAATTAGACAATTCAAGTGATTTGTTTAATACCCTACTAGTATACTTTTTCATGATATTCTAATATTTAGAGATAGGATATTTGAGTTTTCTTAAGCTGTAAGCCATAATCAGCAATAAATCAGAATAAAAGGCTTGCAATATTTCAGTTGATTTGTAATGAATCCAGAATGCATGACATTTTTGTTTTTTTAATTGCATTACAGAAAATAAAGAACTTCATCACAATATTCTAATTTTCTGAGACAGTCCTGTACATATATATATATACATATACATATGTGTATATTATATACATATAGATATACATATATATATGTATATACACACATACTGTACATACACACAAATATTATCTGCATTAAACCAAAAGATGACTGTTCTGTAAAAACAACACAAGATAAAACAAACAAAGATTTATTTGCAGCTCGGAAACATTAAACACATCACAGGTATTTTCATTCTTATTGTGTCAAACATGCTGATGTTACAACAAACACACACAGGCATCGATAGACACAGTGAAAAAACTGAAGAAACGTGTATAAACCGCAGGCATCAGTGAGAATTCACACAGAGGATTTCCAAAAATAAAAGCTCTTCGAGGTACTTGGATTGATTAGTTGTTTTGATATATTGAGCACAAACACATCACAACTTCTGGTCTCTTTTTCCTCTGCTTGGTAAACTATAATCTATAATGCATTGAATATTTAGGAGCTCATCAACTTTACAGAGGATCAGACAGAAGAGTTAGTAACAGGCACAACATGACTCTTCAAACTGTGTAAACTTTCAAAGTGAATTAAAAAACTACCAAAAAAAACATGTAAGAGATGCTCTATGCTAAAACATGAATCAAGAAAGTGAACATCAGATATACCAGTGGCACAGCTGAATGCTAAATGAAAGGAAAAACGCAGGCTGCGATAGAAGCTGAAAAATTACGTTGGAAGATTGTCACAATAAAAGGCATTGTCCATCTAGAGGTGAGGCGCACTGGAAATATAGAGTCAAACCACACAAAAAATGTACGTGGTGCTGCAGATGCATTTTAAGGAGTTCATTGTGTCCTTGCTTAATTTTCTAAGTTTCCCGGTAGATCCAGTTGTTACCTACTTTAGTTATTAATAAACTAAATTAAATGAATAAACCAGTCATATTGACAAATAAGGCTGCAAAGAATCATTTCATGATTTAAACAGATTACCTATACTTTTAACCAAAAACATGGACACTTTTCAAAGATGTTTTAATTACAACCTTGATTGATAATTAACACTTGGTAAGCTTTTAGACTTTTAAAAGACACTTATGACACATTTTAAAGCTGCACTAGTCTAAGTTGTATAGTAACAACAGATTGTGTAATGTGAAAGATGCTACTCATAGTGAATGATGCCTCATAATACGGAGATCTTTAGCCTCTTTTAACTTATTGTTTTGGCTTTATGGCACATTTAGTGTCACAACCCCCTTCTATTTTCACCAAACAAACTGGAATAAAACCACCATACATATCTGTCCAGCTGCAAACAGCAGACGGACAAAGTTTGCATCTTGCTTAAGACGTGACTGGAACATTTAGCAGTCAAAGAGCCAGATATATTCTTCTCAGGAGTTGATGGAGACCAAAACTAATTTAAGAAGTGTGAACAGTGGAATACGTTTCATCAGAAGCACTTAAACTATACTCCAAAGGGATGAACATGTTTCACAACTCTGGAGAGTTGTTAATGTTTCGTTCTTAGCTCGTTCCAACCCACCAAAGTTATCAAAAAAAGTAATAATTTACTGCAGCTTTAACAACTTGCTTAACTGTAACATGACTTGCTTCATTAGTGGAAATTGGGTCCAAGGAAACAAACAAAATAAAACTAGAAGAGAATGTAGAGAGGATTCCACCATGTTGCGTCTGTAAGTGTTTAGAAATATGTAACCTGTACATTACAATTACATGACCAAAATTAAAAGGTCAAATCTACTGATGACAAAAAACAGTAAGTTGATTAACAAACAAACCAAAATTATAGAAATACAGCATTTCCTTGGAACAATTGGGAGAGAATGGCACAACGTGAGCCAGCTTCTTTTGTCTTCACAGGCAGCAAATTCATATTTTGACAGACTGAAATCACAAAAGCGGTGAGATATGGCACTGAGATCACCTGTTGGGAGGTGACTTTGTCAACACAAAATATTTTTGGATTGAATATTTTTCTATTTGTGAAGCCAGTTTTTCCTCTGTGCAGACAGCAGAATGAGGTCTGATGAAAACAAAATGCTTGTTTGTGATGTTTTTTCTTTCGTAAATTTGGCACACTGGTAAAATAAACATAGGTGACGGTTAGGTGAAACCAAAGCCCCATGATTCTTTAAACTTTTTTTATGGCTCCTGCAAGTGCGCAAAAGAGGATTTAATCAATAAATTATAATCTTTAAAATGACTACAGCAGTGTTTTACCATTAATAAGCCACACTCATCGTATACTTAGCATTACTTTGTTTTGACCCATCTGGCAGCCCCTGGTTTCAGTAAAATTTGCAAACCAACCTACAGTAATCCTACTTTTATGCAGCTGAGGACTGCTCTATAAAACCTCCCCTTTGCTCACTGAAGGAAATAAATAAGGATTTAGCTGCCAGCAGGTGGCAAGCGCAACCATCATTTCCCTCGTTTCTGGTGCACTTTAACTCGGATCAAGACTTTTCATGAAGTAAGGCAGATCAAGTTGTCACTTGACATAATGAATACTGTCGAGTTGCACTTAGAACAGAGATCATCTTGAACTCATAGCTATTTAGATCAAAACGGATTACAAAGACGGATGTTCTTTTGTGCACATGGTGCTAAACATGCAGCCTTTTGAGATGAACTTGTTGGAAATTAGTAGCGATAGGCCACGATTTCATAAAGTTTTCTGCACAGTTCAGCAGCAGTTATATGGTCTGTTATACAATGAAAAAAGTAAGTGTTAAGCAACAAGAAGCAAACACAAATTTAAAAACTGGTCCACACTAACTTCAATTGTTAAGCCCACTTGTTTCCTGTACTTTAACTTTTTGGGGAGGGTTAATAAGACAACCGAGTTTAAGAACACAACATTACAAATATAAATTTCGAGATGTGAATATAACAGAAATTATGGCAACAGAAATAATAAGCTATGTTTTACATGTAATTCATATAAATAGTTGGTCACTTCATATTCTTAGAACATTGGTCGTGTATGGGGGCCCTTAAAGTGATATTTCACTTTGTCTGATTATCTGTTCTAAAGAGATGAGGGGTCACTGTGGAAAATCAGCTGCCATGAAAAGCTGACTGATACAATCATTCTCTCCACTCATAAGTTAATTTAAACTTTTAATTTAATGCGTTTGAGTTGACTTCCATAACCTGCTTGTTCTATTTGTAAAAAGCCAGTATATATTTTAGGCTTCAGAGTAAAATTATTTGTTATTTCCTCGAAGTGTTCGCGAATAAAGGGGACATTGCCTTCCCAGAGTCGCGGTTTTCTGTCGCAGATTTATCTCAAACACCTACAGAGACTAAGTCTGTTCCACCACAGTGGAATAACGCTTTAAAAGCCAAGGCAGTAGATCAGTCTGGAACAACATCCTGGTCTTGGGACACTATGAATGATAAACATACATTGAGGCTTTTTTCTCTCCACTTCATATGTGCCATGCTGTACCCATATTAGTCCTACAGTATGAATGGCGTACTATCTGCAAATCATAAATCGGCCAAGTCTGGCACCATCATGAAGATGTAATGGAGAGACAGCCGTGTAAGAGGGAAGTATGATCAACATGGCCGCTAACTAGACTTAGATCGCATAAGCTGGTCTAGTGTGTGGCCAGCTCGCTGCATAAGCTGCCATCACATGTACAAACAGAAGGTTCCAAAATGAGGGTCAACATTAATATTGAATTACTGAAGTGTTGATAAAAAATAAAAATAAAACAATTTTAATAACATGATACTGCTATACATTATAGTCATTAACGTGTGACCATGAACAATCTACTCTACTAAATCTAAAATACTCAACACAGGCCATTTAACCTCCTCTGCTTTGTTTTGGGGCGTACCTCTAAGTTTTATTAACTGTTACTAATATAAAGTTTAATATTGGCCTAATATTTAGCAATAATCTGTGAACAGCACATCTCACTCAAGTGTCAAAACTTCCACCATGACACCCTGGTCAATATATTAAACACAAATGTCGTGCATGTTTTAGCAAACAGACAAGCCAAACACAACTAAAAGAATCATATGTAGCTAGTATGGGTACAGCATAAAAGAACAGTGTGAAATAGACCACGGTTTCAGAAGAGGACAGTGACTTATTTACAGACACACAGCCTGACAGTAAGCTCTTTATGCCCCACATCAGACAGCCAAGGCACATTATGTGTCTGACAGCGATGAAACTCTCCCCTCCTGTTTTTATTTCCTCCTTGACAGAGCTCAAAGGCAGACAGGGAAGAGACTGTAATACTTTCAAATAACCACCAGAGGGGGGAAGCTTGTCTCATTACCATCTGGCAGACAGTTCTGGAGGAGAAAGAAGAACACAGCAGGGAATAGAAAGAAAAAGAGGAGCATGGTTAAAGATTAGTTTTTTATAGAGAAGAGGGCGAACGGGGGAAGATGAAGACACATGCAATCAAGATGACGGAGAAGGTAAACAAAGTAGAGGATCTGGCGAGTAGAAAGGACAGACGACAGAAGTGCTGACTGGTCATTGCTTCCTCGGTCTAGCATGCACATTTCTTTTCATCGGGCTGCATATTGCCAAGCTTCGCAGCCCCGTTCCCATTGGCTGGATCGGCAGGAGGCTTGTCGACGCACTGCTCCATCCGCTTCATGACCAGGTCCAACAGCGTTAGCACCGCCTTGTCCACCTCGGCCCCCGTCGCTGCACTTGTCTCGAAGTACGGGATCCTGTGGGCAACAAGAACAGGGACTGTTTTGTGGAGGAGATCGTTCTACCACAACATGACACAGAAAGAAAAAAAAGTTAACATTTGGTGGATTCTGCATTACAAACTCAGAACTCCATCTTGTTAAACTTTATTTTGTACAAGTGTTGCCCTCCCCATCTCCCCTAGATGTACATGCTTTCCTCTTTTGCCCCTGAACATCTCCCTCAGAGAGATGTTCAGCTTGTGTGTTGCCAGTTAATGTCAGCTGCCTGGACAACAGGAAACGATTTATTTACCTTGTCAAACAGGAAGTCATTTGTTGAGAAAGTGTTGAGTGCTGCTCATGAGTCATAGCCTGCCTGTAATGTTGTGTTTTGTGTTTCTGCTCGTCTTAAAGCTGACCTTAATGAAATCCTGATCTCTACTAAGGATCGTCCGTTACAGATAATGCATGTATAATAACAAGAAGTGTGTTATTATGTGTAATGTCAAAGCTAAGGCTCTGTCGGCAGTCGCAGTTCGTAGACAGTTTGTATAACTGTCCAATGAAGAATATAAGATGGAGGCAGTTGAAATATCAATTGATTTAAGTAAGCTGTGAAACACCTGCATCAAATACTGTGCATGGGGGGAAAAAAGAAGAAAAAAAACGTACCCGTATTTATCAGCCAGCTCCTTGGCCTGTTTCTCCTGAACCTCCCGCTGGTCGGCCAGGTCGGCCTTGTTTCCTACCAACACAATATCTGGATTCTCACAGTAGGCATTGGCCTGGAGCTGGCCTGGAAATTAATACAAATAAAACATCAGCAGCAAATAAATGAGGTGCAGATGTAAAACAGGAAAAATGGTATCTTTGTAAAGCTAAGTATTTGACAGGTGTATCTGGGGGAGCTTGAATAAAAGGGAACAACAAATACTTTGGAAGAGTTTTTAACAGCAAAGTAGTGGAATGCTTTGACTTCTAAAACACACAAAGGCTGGGAACGTACTCATCCAGTTTCTGACATTGAGGAAGCTCTGCTGGCTGGTGAGATCGAACATCAGCAGGAACCCCATGGCATCCCTGAAGAACGCAGTTGTAAGGCTGCGGAACCTGGGAAACACACACACACACCAAAAGGAAACAATTAACACCACTGCTGAGATTTGAAGTCAGAGCTGAACTCTGCCGTTCCTCCAATGCTGCGTTCACACCAGCATAACAGTACTTCCTTTGTGTCTTCCACAATGAAAATGACAGCAAAATAGACGTGAACTGAAAATTGAATTATTAGAATTCTTTCAATAAATATATTATTTTGAGAATTAAAAATTAAGAAATATTAATATTAGTGACATATAGAATAAAAAAGTAAGATAGTCTGCTTCGAATAATCTTTTGTGTCTTCCACAATGAACTCATTATCTTTTATTTTTTCTCCCTCATTGAAAAATCCAGAATCTATGAATATACAAATTTAAGGCGCAAGTCCTAATTGATAAGAAAGAGCCATGTAATGTTTGTTCTGTCGCATGCTGGGCTTCTGGGTGACAGCAGCAGGGAACATTACTCTGTGTAAACATCACGTACTATTCAGAAAATATGTGATAGGCAAACAAACCCGGACGAAGTAGCAGATATCAGGGTGTTTTCATGGCAAACCGTCTGACGAACTAATCTCACGAGTGGAATGACGACGGCAGTGGGTGGGTGCTCCTTTAAAGATCAGTTCATGAAAAGTAGGAATTTGTTTCATTACACCGAGCTGAAGAAATGAAGTTAGAATTATGCAACGAACACCGACTCATCCCGCAATGACTCATCAGTCCTTTATAAACAGATTCAACAGATCAAGGCCAGTTCCAATTGAAGGCTATACACACACACACACACACACACACACTAGAGGCAAAGCGGTGCATAGAAACACACATGACGATACTGATCTCTTATTTCTTTCTCAAACCATTCAGTGCTTATACATGATCGATTTCAGCAACAAGCTTCCTAATTTCATGGCCTTTCCTCAAAACTAGATTTGCCTTTGAATGCCACACCACTTTGAAATATGTAAATAATGATAAAGTTACATTCCAAAGCTAATGTTACCCAGAATTACTGTCAATTAAAGTGCATTTGCTCAGTTTGCAAAGAAAGTAGAGATGTAAAGTTTCACTGCCGGCATTTCCCTCTCGGACAAGTGATTCTTTCCCAGGGGCCTTTGAAAGAGAGGACAGAGGAGACCAGGTTGACGAGCACGGCTGTCGCTATTCAATACATGTTGGTAAAGACAACTGTGAGCAGAAAAGGTATCTTTTTTTTCATAAAGAGAAATGTCAGAAATGCAAAAACTGAAACTGCTAACTGTAAAAGTGTGATGAGCAGCCCACCTCTCTTGTCCGGCTGTATCCCAGAGCTGAAGGTGAACCTTGAAGGTCTTCCCCGTCGTCGTCCCATTGGGGTTGGCTGCTGTGTACAACTGTGGGAGGGGGGGGAGAGAAACACTAGTTTAGATTTTCTATCAGTCGCTCGAGTGATTCGTTTAAACTAGCAAGGCCAAATATATACAGGACTGTCTCAGAAAATTAGAATATTGTGATAAAGTTCTTTATTTTTCTGTAATGCAATTAAAAAAACAAAAATGTCATGCATTCTGGATTCAACTGAAATATTGCAAGCCTTTTATTCTTTTAATATTGCTGATTATGGCTTACAGCTTAAGAAAACTCAAATATCCTATTTCTAAATATTAGAATATCATGAAAAAGTATACTAGTAGGGTATTAAACAAATCACTTGAATCGTCTAATTAACTCGAAACACCTGGAAACACATTTTCAAATGTTTGATTTTGTTTTGCTGTTATAAATCTTTTTTTTTACTTGGTCTGAGGAAATATTCAAATTTTATGAGATAGGATTTTAGAGTTTTCTTAAGCTGTAAGCCATAGTCAGCAATATTAAAAGAATAAAAGGCTTGCAATATTTCAGTTGATTTGTAATGAATCCAGAATGCATGACATTTTTGTTTTTTTAATTGCATTACAGAAAATAAAGAACTTTATCACAATATTCTAATTTTCTGAGACAGTCCTGTATATATAGAGGGGAATTCCGAACGCTCTGTTAGTTTTCTAGTTATGAGATGTCTAGCCACTCAAACAGCAAGGATTCAACTTTGTTCCATGGGTTTGACTAACGCTAACCAGGCAGCTGTCTGCAGACATCAGGCAGCACAAACAGCCAACAGCAGGGCCAGATGAACCAGTGTGCAGGCGTTGCTGCTTCGTCTCTGCTGGAATTTGACGGTTAAACGGTACGTCTGCATACAGTAGGTGCTGGCGATAACCTGTATTCACGATTCAGTCTTCCTGAATGTTATATTTATTTATTTATTTTAATTGCATGTACAGTGACTGTGACTCTGTAATGATTTAATTCAATTCAGTTTATTTTATATAGCCCAATATCACAAATTACGAATTTGCCTCAGTGGGCTTTACAATCTGTAATGAACTCTTGTGAGCTGCAGCCGGTCGCATTTGTGTCTCTGCAGGAAGCCTCTCACTTTCCCAGATGAGGCACTCTTTTAAAGCTGCGTTAACACCAATCACACTTAGAACTCTAGAGTGCTTGGCGTTCAGTTTTCTAGGTGATTTTGAATCAGTGGGAAAACAATGACACTTGTACATCTGACAGTGCAAGTGCTCCATAGTGCGAGCCCTGGTGCAGTGCTGGATTCTTATACTTATGTTGGTCATATAGAAGCAGCTGTAATACATTTAAACGTCATAACAAGCTCAAAGTCCCTTGTGATAACTTAACACCAACGTAAGTAATGTCACTGTATCAATGTGATGTGAATCACACAGGAGTATACATTTAAATATTAGTCACAATAAGCTACTGGCAATGTAAAGCCCAGCAGGAGAAATTAAGTGTGGATTGGTTCTCATATTAAGTTTACAGCAGCTCGATATTTTGCTTCGTTACAGCTCATCAGAACTGTAAATTCTGGTTCAAAGGCTCAAATAATAAGCAAACCGGTCCAGATTCAGCTTCGGCCTCCATCGAAAAGCCCTGAGGAGGAGCCCCTGACAGCACTGAGCTACAGCTGTGATCATATGTGTCTGTTTCTGTTTCCTCTCTTGACTGGGGTGTGATCTTCACACGCAGACACACCCTCTGGAGTGGTGGGATTAAGGCAGCATCGTCAGTATTTCTGACGTGCGGAGGCAGAATATCATTTCACGCTTGGAGATCTCCATGAATTTACCCTGGTGAGCAACAGGAGTTTGGGTTTTCAACATGTTTTAGTGACAATCAGAGTGGTAGCCAACATGTTTTTAGTAAATGGCAAACTATATATAATATATGTATATATACAAGTAAAATATAATGCTATCATGATGCGTTTGAATGTAATCTTGTAAAATGTTTGGCGAGAAACTCAAATAAATACAGTTCAAATCAAAGATATATATTACGGCCCGCCAGCACGAAGTTTAGAATAAATAATGTAAACTACTAATGCGAAGATTTTCTTTCAACCCAAAGTATTTAATTAAAATATAATCTTTTATATTTCAGCTCATTTTTATTGTGTTTTCATTTCCAATAGCTACTGTAGATGACAATAACAAGGGATGATGCCTCCTACCTGGTGGGTTCGGCCTCCTACCATGTCCCTGCTGATGTACCCCACTACTCTCTACCTCCTTCTGTTTCATGGATTGTGGAGGTCTGGATCGTGGTCCATGCCTACTACTAATTATTCATACATTTCTGTCATATTCATTGAATGTGTTGTAACATTCTTTATACGTGACATCTATTGCTTCTGTCCATCCGGGGAGAGGGATCCTATTGTATTTTTTGGGAGTTTTTCCTGATCCGATGTGAGGTCCTGGGACAGGCATGTTGTATGTGTACAGATTGTAAAGCCTTCTGAGGCAAATTAATTAATATTATTATTAATTAATTAATCTGTGATATTGGGCTGAATAAAATAAACTGAATAGGTTAATTTATGACAGTTGGAGTCCTAAAACCCAGAGTGTCACATGGCACTTCAATGCACTGAATGCGGAACATTGCGACATCATAATATTATTTGATGCATGTTTTTTTATTTTTTTAAGAAGAAATTAGTTGTTTAATCTTTTCTCTTTTCGTATACATTTACTATTGCTCCCAAACTAACCCAAAAATATGTTTGCTATCAGAAATCTGTGATTAATCGATGAAACAATGGTAGAATACTCTTAATAAAAATAACCACCAGCTGGAGCCCGACAGGAGATGAGAACATACCACTCTCTTTTCCCTGAAGTCAATGCCGACTGTGGTGATGAACTTGGGGTTGAACTTGTTGTCTGTGTATCGGTACAGGAAGGTGGTCTTGCCCACGCCGGAGTCCCCTAGGGCAAGGAGCTTTATAAGGTAGTCATAATCCCCATCAGTCATAGTGATGCCTGCAATATACCTGTGGAAAACAGACAGGGATGCATGTTAACACACAGAGAAAGTTAAGTTAGTTATAGGGATCATGGGTGTGCAAGGTAATGCGAGATAAATGCAAATAGAAGAAACAACGAAATAAGGCACAGAAAAAAACGCTAACATAGGATGTTTGAGAAGTAAACAAGCTGTTGTTTACCCACTGTTGAATTATGTGAGTGTGGTCAGAGGGCCTATCCAGAACAGGAATTTCTGGGGAAATAGTTACTGTGTGTTCGTGTGCATGTGTGCGTGTGTGTGTTAAAGTGCGGGATGATTGAGAGTACATATCAGAGCATGTGAAATCAGTAGAAAATGTAATGTACTATAAAGAATATCAGGTTTATTTCTTCACAAACGTTGTGTCAAGATGCTGAGGAGAAAGTGCACCGTAAACCGAGTATGTCCGAGCACCAGTTAGTGGAGATGTTATTGACTGTAGGAAATTCTTCCACCAAGTGATCATGTATCTAGAAAGAAGCTCATAAGACTCTAATTCACTCAGCTGAGGGAAAGCACATATAACACTGTTATTACAGTGAGGGTCGTGAACAACTGGGAGCTCTAATCTCCTCACATGGACCTCACTGCACTTCAAACCGTACCGTTAGAGTCAGAGTGACGCTATTCACCAACCGGACTGAAGCAAAGATGGCATTCCGGGTTAATTTAACAGCGCTTGCCCCTTATCAATTCTAAACACAATTACGTTTCTATAAATGGCCGCTATTTACGGTCCTATAGAACAGGAAGAGCAGCAGTGACTACTAGAGCTACTAGTTCAAACAGATGTTACATTACTTTCTTTTTTTCCCCCAGGCACATTGGACCTTTCTTACTGAGGAACACATGAAGAAATAATTTGGAGCCCTGAAACCTAGTGTGTAACATGAAACTTCAATGCACAGAATGGGTTAAGTTTAGACAACTAATATTATTTCATGCATGGTTTTATTAAAGAACAAATTAGTTGTTCGATCTTTTCTCTTTTCGTATACATTTAATCTTGCTCCCAAATATATATATTTTAATATAGAGCCAACAACAATAAAGAGCGGCCTTTAACAGACCCTGTTTCCAAAGAGCCCTGCAAAGTTGTGAACATTTTGCTGCAACGGTAAGTGTTCATGGCAGCTGTAGGGTTTCATATGCTAACACATTAATTATTTAATGTTGTTAAGATCACTATGGCTCGACTTATAATAAGTGAGTGGAAGTAAAAATACTAATTTAGTTTAAAATATAGATTGTAAACACATATGCTGAATGAGATTTTGTTTTTGTATCAGCAAGTTGACATCTGATAAATATTGTCAAGTAGTTATTAAAATCCAAACTGCACATACAGTACATGTTGCCATTAATGTCCGAATGTTTACAGGCTAATATTTGTCTGAAAGAACAGCTGAGGCTATCTAAATCTAGCTTAGACTAATGAAAGATGACAGCCTGAGCTTGACAAGCTCAGTATACACTGTCCTGAAAAGGGCTAACACAGAGGAAATCCGTTGATTTAAAGATCAACATGGCCTTTCCTCCTGCACCACCGTCAGAATCGTTTACCCTAATAATGGTATAGCCAATGTGCCCCTTAATTTTTTATAAATGTTACAAATTGGACAATGCTACACCATGTTGGTACTTATACAAGGGGAACTTGCAAGGCAGGTTTAAAACCAATTTACTTATTCAATTATTTATTGAAAATAAGTAGTCTATTGAAAGATAAAACTCAGTTTGTCTACATTATGTGTATGTTCTAATTGCACATTAACACAAAGCATACTTCTAAAATCAATAGCTTTAACAAATGCATTGCCAGACCGATAAAGTTTGGCAACAAAAGCAAACTGAAAATGATCTTCTCTGTGTCGGATTAATGAAGTGAAATCAGTGGCCTCCTGGAAGTAAATCCCATCTCTAAATTTGTAAGGTTTACAGAAAAGGAAGAAAACCACTGGAAGTTTAGGAAGTTCTAGAATGCAATCCTTATAACTCAGGTTTCCATTATTTGTGACACCTAGGCATCACATGAGAGCAAACTGAAAGATGTTTTGTTTTTCCTCCCTTTCTTCCCGTGCTCTCGCATTCAGCATCATTCAGTCCTGGCTTTGATGAAGCCCCTCTAAGGGGCTGAGGTCGGGATTTAGACAACGGGGAAGGGTGGAGCTCATCGATCTGCCGTCCCTGGAGGAGAACACCAGGCATGTTTGTATTCTTCGGTCAGTCACGACTCCCCGAGGGTGAAACAGTTAAAAGCAGCTTGGTCAGCTGACGACAGAGAACAGTACGACTCACAGTTCCCTGACAACAAACTGTTAAGCATAACATCATTTAATTATATAGAATGTAATACATCCTGTAAGTTCAGATGTTCTTAGTTCTGGTGGACTAGATGTTTCTGACTTGATTCACAAAGTCATAAAATAGATGCATGAGATACATTCATCATTATAGATCCACGAAACATCACCTATGTGTCGACTGGCTGCCACTTCCTTCCAAGACATAATAGATGTATGCATGTGTGAGAAACGCCTCATCAAGGCGAATAAAGACATCTTTTGTCTAAAGGAGGACGTCTACAGCCTGAGCACAAGCACTCAAACAAAACACTAAATTCCTCCTCTGTTAATGGGAATGATGTTCTGCTCCACTCTAAAAAGGAGCTGTGCTAAGTTCTACACGCCCAATTCCCCCGACAACTACAGTGCACCTGTAAATGCAAACAATGGTTCTATTCCCACAAGTACGTCTTTGTGCACATATATAGAGACCCCCATGTTCACTCAGATTTGTATTGTTATAATTCTTTCACGTCTTGTCTTCTTATCTGATCGTCCTTTAACTAAAAGTAATTTTAACAATTCAATTCAATTCAGTTTATTTGTATAGCCCAATTTCACAAATTACAAATTTGTCTCGGAGTGCTTTACAATCTGTACACATAGACATCCCTGTCCCAAAACCTCACATCAGATCAGGAAAAACTCCCAAATAACCCTTCAGGAGAGCAACAGAGGAGGATCCCTCTCCAGGATGGACAGGTGCAATAGATGTAATGTGTACAGAAGGACAGATTTAGAGTTAAAATACATTCAATGAATATGACAGAGTGTATGAATAGTTCATAGAAGGCGTATTCCACGATTGAGACCCCCACGATCCATCTGGCAGATGGAGGTAGAGAGGAGTGGGCGGAGTCTCAACAATGGGCGGAGTCTCAACAGGACAGTGGCGTAGTCGGTAGCAGGAATTCCACGACCCAGACCTCGATGATCCATCAGGCAGATAGGATCTATGTCGTCTCATAGGGTCCGATGACCCCATGAGACGTGAAGTCAAAAGGACTCCGGGGAGAAAGCAGAGTTAGTAACGTGTGATTGAGAGATGAAAATTCATCCCTAAGGAGAAAAAAAAGAGGAGATAGGTGCTCAGTGCATCCTAAAACGTCCCCCGGCAGCTATAAGCCTATTGCAGCATATCAAGGGGCTTGACCAGGGCAAACCTGATTCAGCCCTAACTATAAGCTCTGTCAAAGAGGAAAGTCTTAAGTCTACTCTTAAATGAGGTGACTGTCTGCCTCCCGGACTGAAATTGGAAGCTGGTTCCATAAAAGAGGAGCTTGATAACTAAAGGCTTTAGCTAGGTGTACATAATAAAGTGAAAACTGAAGGCACTTCTAAAAACACAATGTATAACAACTTGGTTCACAGCTTTGCAACAATCAGGTTGTGGAAGAAAGGTTGTCCCTGGTGTTTGCTAAAGCTTCCGTCTCAATAACAAGGAAGAACAAAAGCGTAACATACACAGACATAAAAAAATGTATCAGCTGAAACACACACATACACACACAATTGGAGAGGGGGGAAAACGGAAAGAGGAGTCTATTATATAGAGAAGGGATGATAGGAGAGTTTAACTTCAATGCACAGAATGGATTAAAAGAGTAAACTTCATCAGCATCATTATCAGAAGATCTATCAGGAAGTTGTGTTTTTATCTCACGGATGTAAAGGATAACAGTGTAAGAAGAGCACAAACACAAACAGATGTCACAGCTGTCAGTCAGATTGACTCACAAACAGTTTGCAGCTTCTGAAACTAAACAGAGTTGTATAGCGGATTATTTTATAAAGGCCTGTGCTGTAAAATGTAGAAGAATAGGTCTCGGTTTATATGAGTCAATTGAGACATATTCCACATGAACATGTACTTTACATGCACTGTGCCAAGCAAACATTTCTTTTGGCCAGATTTCCTTTCATGAACAATAAAATAAACTCTACTTTAACATGTGATGCATCAGAAATGAAACGGCATCTTCCTCCGCATCTGCATCTTTATGGTGTCACTGCTTGACCTCAGACCTTAGAGCAGTGGTCCCCAAACTACGGCCCGCGGGCCGGATCCGGCCCGCCTCCCCATTTGGACCGGCCCCCTGAACAATACCAGAGACGCGTTCCGATTTATTATTTTTTTCACCTGGCCCGCTGCCGTTGAGATTGCAGTGAGACGCGGAGAAAATGTGGAGTGGTGCTCTTTGCAATAGAACATCTTTGATGGGACGTGTCGCGTCTCGGCCAATCAGCGTTCAGATGTCCACAGCGTTTGGGAAGTTAGGTTAGCTTGGATGTTAGTCCGCTACATCTGCTGCCGTCACGCTGCACGGTGTAGCGATACTAACAAAGTACCCGTACGTTAAAAACGATGTGATTTAGCATATTTTTAGTATCGATACTTCATTAAAGAGCGATCAGAGCGCGCGCTGCTTCGCTCCGTTAAATGCTGTCTGCGTGCATGCACTCACAGCGAGTGGCGCGCATCCAGGATTTTTCCTGGGTCAAAATGAGTCTTCGGTGCACCGTCTACTCATGCAAGTCGGGCTGTTGAGTGAGTGATCAGCAGCTGGCCGCTCGGTCTATTCGCGCACCTCACAGTTGCGTATTGATCAGACAAGAAGACACGCTTATCTACTCCAGTGTTATCCCTACTATTATAACAGGGTGAAATCTCCACCCCCCACTCTGTAATTCCCCCCCCCCATATTTTTAGTATCGATACTACATTAAAAGAGCGATCAGAGCGCACGCGCTGCTCCGTTAAATGCTGTCTGCACGCGAGCGTGAGTGATGCGCGCGCACAGGTGAGCACACTCTCACTTCTCACTAGCACCCCCCCCCCCCCCCCCCCGGCTGGCCCTCCAGCAGACAAGGCAAACGTTATGTGGCCCTCACAGGAAAAAGTTTGGGGACCCCTGCCTTAGAGCTTCAGCACGCTGGCTGAGGGACACAACAGAATACTGACTCACTGTTCTGGAAGAACAAGTCCTCTCGAATGTTTGCCTTGCACTCGTACACGATAGAAAGACAAACAGACTGTTTTCTACAAAACGCAGAAGCAAACAAGATCTGCTCGCTCTACGAGGGTGTAGTTGGGCATGTCAACGTGATCGCAATGCCGATGTAAATCATGTCCCCGGTCCTAGATCACCTTTACAGGAACTACATACAAATTGATAATGTGAGTTATATTAGAGTAAAGCGCATGACTTTTTGTAGGTTTACGAAATATGAATACTAGAGATGCTCCGATCAGGTTTTTTGGTGCCGATCCGGTAATACCGATCACCGATCACGGTGTCGATTGAAGCATTCCATTTATTGTGTAGCATTATTGCCTAGGACTATGAGGAAATACATACAGGACTGTCTCAGAAAATTAGAATATTGTGTTAAAGTTCTTTATTTTCTGTAATGCAATTAAAAAAACAAAAATGTCATGCATTCTGGATTCATTACAAATCAACTGAAATATTGCAAGCCTTTTATTCTTTTAATATTGCTGATTATGGCTTACAGCTTAAGAAAACTCTAAAATCCTATCTCATAAAATTTTAATATTTCCTCAGACCAAGTAAAAAAAAAGATTTATAACAGCTGAGTGTTTGTCAAGGCTCAGGAAACCCTTGCAGGTGTTTCGAGTTAATTAGACAATTCAAGTGATTTGTTTAATACCCTACTAGTATACTTTTTCATGATATTCTAATATTTAGAGATAGGATATTTGAGTTTTCTTAAGCTGTAAGCCATAATCAGCAATATTAAAAGAATAAAAGGCTTGCAATATTTCAGTTGATTTGTAATGAATCCAGAATGCATGACATTTTTGTTTTTTTAATTGCATTACAGAAAATAAAGAACTTCATCACAATATTCTAATTTTCTGAGACAGTCCTGTATATAAAGCACCTCAAACATTACCGATTTCTCTTAAAAATGTAGGACTTTTCATTTGAAAAATCTCCTAATTGCGATAGGTTTGATTTCCAGGGTAATAGAAGTCAGGACTGTCTTGAACACATCTGCATCAGTCATTGCCTGGGACTATGAGGAAAAAGATATATAAAGCACCTCAAACATTAAAGAAATTACCAATTTCTTTAAACATTTAGGACTTTTACTTTGAAAAATGTCCTAATTGATACATTAAAATTAATTGATTGCCATTCTAGGGGATTTCAGATATGTATGGAACACATCTGCATCATTCATTTCCTGGAACTCTTGGGGAAATCTATATACAGGACTTTTTTTAACATACAAAAGTCTGACTTATTTTTATAAACTCTTCCTTGGTACAATAAAAATGTTTTAATGTTAGCATAATTTAAGCTAAATCTCAGAAACGATCTATAAAGATACAAAATCAGTTCATTGTTTACTTTTGTATGTTAGTGTATAGGCGTTTCTCAATATGCGTACTTTCCTCTACTTGTGTCCTCGTGAAACGTCATCAGTCGCAGCCCGAGTACATGTTCCAAGTCAGTTCGCTTCTCGCAAAGCACGGTCAAAATGCCCGGATGTGACTTGATCCTCCCACTTTCCGGAGGATGCATCAGAGGAGACTTGTGCGTACTCTGGCCAGCATATATCCCAGAATGCATTTCACCAGCAACCGGAAACAGTAGCGGAGGAGAAAATAAACTACTGACAGTTGACTTTTTATAAATACTACTGTTGTTGAGTCACGGAATGTAATTTTAAGATGTTTTGTTTATTTGACTGTAAAAAATTATTTACAGTGAATAATTAGAGTAAACCCAGGAGCAAGAACAGCTGATGTGGTGACGTCATCAAGTCAGCTGCTGTTCCAATAGCAGAAAGACCGTCCTCCCATTCTCCCGTCCTCCCGTCCTCCGGAGTCTGGACTCCCAAGACCAGACTCCCAAGTCCAGACTCCAAAAGAACACAAGTATGTACTCGTGTACTTTGAATTGAGAAACGCCGTATGATTTGACGACATCTTATTTTGAAAAACGGATGTTGTTTCACGTGGTTCTTTCCGCTAACTTTGCAAAACCGGATGTTGTCACGTGAATCCTTCCGCTAACTTTATCAAAACCCTTGCGCGCTCCCGATCAAACGCGTGTACCGTGAGCATCAGTATTATGGAGGACTTAAAATGACTTAAGTATAAATAAATAAATAAATGCATGAATAAATAAATAAATGCTTAAATAAATAAGTAAATACAGGAATAAATAAATAAATGCTTAAATAAATGTATAAATAAATACAGAAATGAATCAATATAAGTTATAACACAACAGGACATCATTAAATAAATGTATTTCTACATTTCTGTATTCCTTCATTTATTTATATCTCTATTTATGTGTCCACACGTATTTCTTCATTTATTTATGTGTGACATTTATGTGTCCGTATATTCAAATGAGCTGGGGCGGTCCGAACCTCATTGTTAAACAGGATTGGTCAAGTCGGGGAGCAAGACAGAAGCACTTGGACCTGTATACGAACAGTGTTTATTATGCGTTCTTGTCTGTAGCCTACATTCTAAATACTACTGTTGTTGAGTCACGGAATGAAATTTAAGGATTTTTTCAGCCGAGAAGTTAGTAGTTTAAGCATCAAATCTGTGGTCGGTTTATTGAGATTCAGCCTAATTATGCGACGGATATTTGAGGTCCTGCTCGCGGGACCAGTGAGCTCGGCAGCGCCGGGCGGTTAGCACGCTGTGTGGCCGCTGAGAGCAGCCTGATCTCGGCAGGACTTTTTGAAATGCTCCGCTGGCTCTGACGTCTACATAGCGGCTAAACATGAGATATAATTAGGTTTTGGAGGATCTAAAGAGCACAGAGAGTTTATTATTTATTAAAAGATAACTTTACGTCAATTTGACAGGGTTAAGATTCATAACTTCATATTGTAGCGACCCTGGGTCAGGAAAGCTACGAGACTTTGTATATTTATTACCGTTTATTCGTAGCCTACGCCAAATGACAGTGAACACCGCAACACATTCTACTCCACTGTAAAGTATTTTACAGTGAATAATTGGAGTAAATTCATGAGCAAGAACAGTTGATGTGGTGACGTTACAAGACCAGAAAGACCGTCCTGCGTCCTCGAGAGTCTGGACATCGTTATTAACGTGAAATAACGCCCAAGACCAGACTCCCAAGACCAGACTCCAAAGGAACACGAGTCTGTACTCAGTGTACATGGAATTGATAAACGGCTGAAATCAAAAGGCAGTCTAGGCTAACTTCTGCTAACTGTGAGCTAAGCGAGCCAACTTCAGCATCATGTGCCAGGCAGAAGTAGTAGAGCAGGGATTCCCAAAGTCTCTAGGGGGTGCGCGAGAGGAACAATGTAATGGTGGTCTAATGGTGTAATAATTAATATTAAACACTCCCGCCAACATCGTATTTCTCACGCTAAAAAAAACTCTCGGCCATTCAATGTTTGAATGCAGGGGTGCTCAATAAGTCCGCAAAGCTCCGACGCCGGTCTGCGCGCATCGGGACGGAGCAAAGAAAAAGTCACTCCCCCCCCCCCCCCCCCAACTCGCAAGGTGTGGGGGATTGGGGGTGCGTGAACCCGGTCGGGATGTAGAAGGGGGTGCGTGGCCTAAAAAGTTTGGGAACCCCTGTAGTAGAGCATAACACACCAGGTGCATCACACTCCTGTGACCAATCATGCTTTAGACAGAGGTTCGGACCGCCCCAGCTCATTTGAATATACGGACACGTAAATGTCACACATAAATAAATGAAGAAATACGTGTGGACTAGGGCTGCAACTAACGATTATTTTGATAATCGATTAATCGGTTGATTATTTTTTCGATTAATCGATTAATCGGATAAAAAAACAAAAAAACTTTAATTTTCAACCCTTTATTGAAAACAGGGTTCGTACGGTCATGGAAAACCTGGAAAAGTCATGGAATTTTTAAATGGCTATTAGCAGGACTAGAAAAGTAATTGAAAAAAATAAAATCCCAAAATATTTGGAAAAGTAATGCAAATTTGTTTTATTCCAATTTTAATTTACACGGTATATATACGGTATGCTTTGGAATTCTCATTGTTAGTTTAAATACTACATCTTCTCACTTTGTCACGTATAGACAGTTTTCACAAAATGTTTAATCATGGAAATTTGGTTTAAAGTCATGGAAAGGTCCTGGAGATCCACTGGTCAGCATGTGGATGAACCCGTCACAAACAGACTGACAGCGGTTTACTCTCCTGAGCAGTGGTCCCCACATTTGGACCGGCCCCCTGAACAATATCAGAGACGCATTCCGATTTATTATTTTTTTCACCTGGCCCGCTGCCGTTGAGATTACAGTGAGACGCGGAAAAAATGTGAAGTGGTGCTCTTTGCAATAAAACATCTTTGATGGGCCATGTCGAGTCTCGGCCAATCAGCGTTCAGATGTCGACAGCGTTTGGGAAGTTAGGTTAGCTTGAATGTTAGTCCGCTACATCTACTGCTGTCACGCTGCACGGTGTATCGATACTAACAAAGTACCTGTACGTTAAAAACAATGTGATTTAGCATATTTTTAGTATCGATACTTCATTAACAGAGCGCACGATCAGAGCTCACGCGCTGCTCCGCTCCGTTAAATGTTGTCTGCACGCGCAGCGCTCAGCGAATGGCGTCGTGGCTTATCTCCGTTGCCGTTCTCCGTGGAAAAATATTTTCCGCTATCCGCCACGGAATAAATAACCACGTTTTCTACATTATACTCTTGTGGAAATGCCACACACGTCGTGACATGTAGCACCCTGGTGTCTGGGTTCATAACGTCACCCGTAGGCGCACTTAGCTCTGAGAATGTCTCCGACTACGTGAATGACTTCCGCATCCAGCGCCACGAGGGCAGCACAGCAGCCAATTAGATTCACTAACTGAGAAGCAGCTCAGCGCTGATTGGCTCTCACAACGCAGCATTATGGTCTCTCCTCTCCCTCCGCTCTGCTCTTGTTTCTCCAGAGCCGCTCTGCGCTCAACTCAACTTTTTTTAAACTCAGCGACTTATTGAGTGCGGTAATAATCGCGCGACACAACGAATCGATAATGAAATTCGTTGCCAACTATTTTAATAATCGATTTTTATCGATTTTATCGATTCATTGTTGCAGCCTTAGTGTGGACACAAATAGAGAAATAAATGAATGAAGAAATACAGAAATGTAGAAATATATTTATTTAATGATGTCCTGTTGATTTATAACTTATATTTATTCATTACTGTATTTATTTATTTATACATTTATTTAAGCATTTATTTATTTATACATTTATTTATTTATTTATACATTTATTTAAGCATTTATTTATTTATGTATACATTTATTTAAGAATTTATTTATTCCTATATTTATTCATGCATTTATTTATTAATTTATTTATACTTGTCATTTTGAGTCCTCCATACAGTATATCAGTGCACAGAAATGTAAGTGTCGGCTGAGTTGACCGCAGTTCGGCGAGACAGGGACGCCACTCGGTGCGTGAGGATCCCCTTGTGGGACCTCAGCACTCAGCCGGCTGGCCCTCGCCGGGCGCATTTTCTCCGTTGCGGTGCACCGCGATTGAAACATCTCTGATAGTAGTTCTCGCAGATTTTATGTCATCTGATTGGCCACGTTTGATCGGCCGCTTTGAGAACGATCAAAACCAATAATGTGAATATCGGCCGATATGAATCGGCGCCGATCAGATCGGAGCATCCCTAATACATACAGCTATTTGAAGGAGGTGTTATAAAAGAGGAAATTATGACCTGTTTAACATCCCAACACTAGCTTTTAATAATCAGCTTATGATACATAATTAAAACCACCAACGTTCAAAAAGATATCATCAAAGAGCAATTTTTTTATGAAAAAGAAAACAATCATTTATTTCTAAAACATTTGTGTTTGTTTCATACAAACAACCCTTTTTGGTGACAAAAAATAGACAACGTTTTCCACTAATTTCGGGATTGGTTGAATTAATTTCTCAGGACAGTTCTGGGACAAGTAGTGAAAAGAGTTGGATCCTTGCTGTCAATTTTAGCCGGAATTGGCGGGTCAGAATTTTTTTAAAGTTTGATATCAGAATGGTTGGTGTGTCTCTAAGCAGCCAGATATAAAAGGCCACATGTGATGTGTTGAAAATGACTGTTATCATTTAATTTCAAGCTAAACAAGTAATATAGAAGTTAATAGATAGACATTACTGTTTATGTTTCCTTTTCTTGAATTCACCTGACAGGTCTGCAGTGTTATTTCCCCGTGTTGCGCTGCTCTGAACACACTTACATTTATTACACACATTTAATATGAAAAACGGGGCCAGAAGGAAAAAGTGCAGCTTGTGTGGAGTATCACAGCATGTTTGCAGCACTGATGTACAAATACGACTCCCATAAGTGAAGGGAATTCAAACCCTCTGACCGTGACAAGCTGGCTGCACTGAATAACAGTTTTATATATTTTGCATACACTTACTTTTGTAATGTATCTTAAAACGTAAAACCATGTTTTAATCAAACGAGTAATCACTCAGAATTAGTAAAACATTAATATATTCATTCTTTGCAGCTTGATAAGTGTAATCCCTTGATTACTTGTCTTAAATGCTAACTACCACTACTATGATGAACAGTTTACTCATTATGGGCAATAGTGCTGACCTGAACTAAACCCTTTTAATTGTATCATCCAAATAGGGGCTTTATTCTTCACCAATGTACTAGCATGCTAACATTAATGTGTTGTGAAATGTCCTTTTCTTTTTTGTATCTCGCAACTCTTTTTTCATAGAACATGCTGTCACGAATAAACTATTATTCTAAATAATTTAGAGGAAAAAAAGTAAGAGGGACAGGGACAGTCCATTAAGCTATACCTTCTATTACTCATGATATACAAATTACTGCTGATGTGAAACACAATAAAACAACAGCATACAATACCTTCTATTACTCATGATATACAAATTACTGCTGATGAGAAAAGAGGGTGTTGTGTCTTTGGGGTTCATTAGATATTTATACATAATGCAACGTTGATCCTTTAATTAAATCAATAAATAATTCATGTCAGTGTCATATGATTTTATCCAAATCCAAGTAAGATTTTGAAATGAAAGGTATTTCTAATAAGAGTAGATGGCTCTGTTGTCGAGTGTACAAGAACATGTTTTTGTTTTTAGATTCTGAGGCGAGTCTCCCGACAAAACATGAGATAAAGGTTCAAACAGGAAGCGCTGTGCCAACGGCTGCTTGTTTCAGTAGTGGCGTTTTGCTTTTATTTTATTGTCTTTTTTTGCACTTTTCCTCTCTTTTTCTTTTTCTTTTCTTTCACGTTTGTCTTGGACACTGGACCATAACTACTTTTTTCGATAATTCTACTGTGGCTTTTGTTCACTAGTATCGGTGAGCCACAGCAAAACAATGAGGGGGACCCGTCTCTACCGCGTGCTCAGTTGATCGCTGTGCAGGCGAAGCTTCTGCCTGGAGACAGACCTGTGATCCCGCTGGAGCTACGGAGAAGGGCTGGCGGTTGCAGATCGGGTGTCAAGCGGAGGGCTAAACGAGGAGATACAAACCCGGTACCCGTCGATCATAACGGGGAACGTGAGGTCTTTGGCGAATAAGACGGATGAGCTCGTAATGACCGAGAGGATCTTCCGTGAGAGCAGTCTCTTGTGCTTCACTGAGACGTGGCTGCCGCGGACTATCCGGATCACGCGCGTCTTTGCCCGGCTTCAGGACTGTTCGCGACAGAGACGCTACACAGAGCGGTAAGATGAGGCGGGATCGCTGTTTATGTGAATGAACGGTGGTGCCATCCGGACCATGTGTGCGTGAAGGCTGTCCCGCAGTCCGAACATTGAACTGTTGGCCGGCCCGCCCGCATTATTTGCCGAGAGAGTTCACGTCCGCCATTGTGGTTGTCGTGCGTGCCGCCATCAGCTGGCGCTGAGGAAGCTGTGGACACCATCCACTCCACTGTGTCTGCTCTGCTGAATCATCAGCCTGGAGCATTCATGGCTATCACTGGTGACTTTAACCACACCACATTGGAAAAAACCTTCCATCAATACATAGACTGCCCAACAAGGAACAATAAAACTCTGGACTTGCTGTATGCTAATACTAAGGCGACACAGCGCCACTGCCCTTCCCCTCGGCAGGTCTGATCATGACCTGGTCCGCTGACACCCAGGTATGTTCCTCTGGTGAAGAGGCTGCGGTGACCACCAGGACTGTGAGGAGGTGGTCTCTGCTACAGGACTGCTTGAGTCAACGGACTGGGATGTGTTGTGTGGACCGCACGGGAGGACATCAACAGTATGACCGACTGCATCACGGAATACATCAAGTTCTGTGAACACACCACCATCCCATCACGGACTGTGCGCTGCTTCCCAACAACAAGCCCTGGGTCACCAGGGACCTGAACATGAAGAAAGCTGCTTTCAGGTCTGGAGACAGGGATGAGCTGAGGGTGAAGCTCAGGAGGGCAAGGACTCCTACAGGAGGAAGCTGGAGGCCAAACTCCAGCTGAACAACACAAGGGAGGTGTGGTCTGGCATGAAGCAGATAACTGGCTTCAAGGTGGGAGGAGACAGCCAGGGGCTCCTGGAGGGCCAACGAGCTGAACTGTTTTTCAATAGATTCAGTTCACAGCCCTCCCCACACATCACACCTCCCAAACACCTCCTCCCCTCTGTCCCCTGCTGAGCTGCACATCCACCTCTCTGTGCCGACTGACCAGGTGAGAAGACAGCTGGAGAAACTACACCAGCGCAGAGCTGAAGGTCCTGATGGCATCAGCCCCAGGGTCCTAAAGACCTGCGCCACCCAGCTGTCTGGTGTCCTGCAGCGCCTCTTCAACCTCAGCCTGAGGCTGGGGAAGTCCTGTGCTGGAAGGCGTCGTGCCTGGTCCCTGTCCCAAAGAAGTCAGCACCATCTGGCCTCAGACGACCCGGTCGCCTCACCTCCCATGTGATGAAGGTGCTGGAGAGGCTGGTCTTGGCCCACCTCCGCCGCAGGTGAAATCATCGTTGGACCCTCTGCAATTTGCTTACCAGCCTCATGTGGGAGTGGACGACGCCATCATCTACCTGCCAACGAGCTCAGTCGCACCTGGATGGAACCGTGTCTCTGTGAGAGTCACTTCTTTGACTTCTCCAGTGCATTTAACACCATCCAGCCACTGCTGCTGAGTGAGAAGCTGCGAGTGGTGTGTGTGGGCGTCCACCATCTCCTGGATCACTGACTACCTCACAGGCAGACCACAGTTTGTCAGAATGCGGTGGTCAGTGATGTGGAGCCCCACAGGAACTGTTCTGTCTCCTTCCTCTTCACCCTGTACACCAGTGACTTCCAGTACAACTGCCATCTGCAGAAGTACTCTGATGATTCTGCAGTGGTCGTGTATTAGGGATGGACGGGAGGAGGAGTACAGGGCAGTGGTGAGTGACTTTGTAAAGTGGGCGTGCGATGAGAACCACCTGCGGCTGAGCGTGGCCAAGACCAGAGAGATGGTGGTGGACTTCAGGAGAAGGCGACAGCTCCTACACCTCTGAGTGTCCTGGGAGTGGGCGTGGACATGGTGGAGGAGTACCTGGGCGGTGCCCATCGACAGCCGACTGAACTGGAAGGCCAACATCAACGCTGTGTACAAGAAGGGATGAGTCGACTCTTTTCCTGAAGCTTGAAGCTTCGATCCTTCAACGTGTGCAGCAAGATGTGCCAGCTGGAGCACCTGGAACAGGTGGTGGAGAGGAGGCGTTGAAGAAACTGGTGTCCATATTGGACAACCCGGACCACCTCTCCACCACCTCCTACAGGGACAGAGGTACTTTCTCCTCCAGACCTCCTCACGCTCCGCTGCCACAAGGACAGATACAGGAGAACATTCCTGCCGACGGCTATGAGGCTCTACAACAGTTCACCTCTTGCCAGATCACCCTAACCCTTCTTATATTTTGTGTTTTGTTTTTTTATTCTTGTGTGTTGCTGCTACTGACTCGACAAATTTCCCCTTGGGGATTAATAAAGTATATATCTATCTATCTATCTAAACTGTTTCATCAGTAAATGTGTTTTAGGTATTTGAATCTGATGCCACTAGTTTTTAAGGCAAAAGGGCCCAGGAAAAGCTATGAATAGAAATGTTGTTAATTTGTCATTGTACTACTGAGAGCAGCAAGGGAGAGGTGGCTGTCGATTATTGATTAACACCAACAGGATTAATCCGTCTCTTTTAACTGAAAATTGCTCATCTTGGGTGAAGGAAGTTCCCAAAAGTAACATTTTTAATCAAGGTTTAAAAATAAATAATTAAAAAGCATTTGTCATGGTGTGAGTTTATGCCCACATAACAATTTCCGATGATTTGGCATTTATATTAATGACCATCTGAAGGATCATAACATCAACACAAGAAGTCAAAAGCATTACGGTTGCTTGTATTTTATTAAAGGTGGCTTGTATTATCCCAAACTGTGGTGTAAAAACTTTTGTTTCCCAAGAATCTAATATATATATTAAAAAAGGTCAGCAAACATTTACCAGAGACCTTTGACGTCCGGCTGTTGGCTGTGAATCATCTTAAACTGGTCAGACAACTGATTTGTTTACATCTATTCTGCAGATTCCCGCTTAGGGCCTTTGCCGTCGTTAATAGATCTATTCTCCGGAGTCAACGATCAATAACCGCTAACATAGATGAGGATTGACCCTTGATTATCCAATTAGACTAGACGTCTTTCGGATTTTTCCAAACCTTTCAAACCCAGTTAGCAAAGCGTCAAGGCAAATTTGATAAGTCACACCAGAGAGAGATCACTGAAGTGAGCCTAAACACCAGTTCGGTGGCCTGCTGCGTCCAAAAACCTCAATTACTACCATTACCTCCAGCTATTCGTACAGCGTGATGAATAAGCCATCCGGATGGTTTTATTCACCCGGGCTCTGCCTTCTGTCACTGGTTTTAAAGAGGGACCAGAGTCTGACTACATTCATGAGTCCAGTGGCTTCTCGACTCAAATCCGGATCAGATATGACACTCGACTCAGGTGTCAGGCATCGATTTCTTTATCCACATGTGGGTCCCACCAGGACTTCCTCAATCCCTCCTTAAGCCCACAACAGGAGGTGGGCTATCATCTGTACAGACAGCACACACAGCTGGATCTGAAAGGGCAGCATGGGATATAGGAGTACTGGGTGGCCTAAAAGGACGGATAAGGAGGTCAAGTAACAGGGGCCTACACTGCAGGTCCACAGCAAGGCACGAACATTGGCAGGCTGGTGGTTCAAATCTGGAGTTCTTGAGTTATATAATGAAACAGTGGCAGAACTTAGGTTTATGTTTTTATCCAACAAGGGTCCAAAAAGCCCCTGTCCAGATTTACATGAAACCTCTGGTGGATATTCTTTATCTCCAGGGGATGAATCCCAAAAATGTTAATGATCTCTTGACCTTTTTATCCAGCGCGATCATGTGGCCAAAGACTCCTACAGCCAGCAGCTATGCCAGTGGCTAAGTGAGGCAACATTTAATTTCTATATTTCCACTCTGAACTACACATAAAGACTGGTGACTGACAGATTGTGTTTACAGTCCTGCAATAAAAAAAGAAAAACTGAGATATTTCCATCTAAACCAATATGTTCTGGTGGTTTCCGTTTGTGGTTGATTTAATACAGCTGTGATCGTGCTCAGTCATGAAGGCTTTTCTATTTTTTCAGTCTAGTACTTCTCTGCAGCTGCACAGGAAACGATGGCTTTTCCTGTTAAATAGTTTCTTGCAATACTACAGAATTATTAAGAACTATTCTGTAATTCTAATGCAAAGTGACAGCGCCACCTCCAGAGACCCAAACTGCACACTGGAAAATGCAAAGTGGAAAACGTCACTGTCCCCTTTTGTTTTGTGATTTCTGGGGAGTGCAGTTGAACCAGCTAAGATGCCAAAAATAGAGACTGAAAAGACAAAAGAGTCACCAACAAACATTACAACAAATATATTAAAGTTCTTCCTGTCCCAATAGAAGCGCAGAAACTAAATTTCACGAAATCACATAATACCTGACCAAATACAAATCAGAAAAGAACACTGTTACTGTGGAATTCAAACTAATTTGGAGCATTTAGCGGCAACCTGCAGGTCTTATGACTCCAATACTCCTGATGTGTTTAGTTTTACTTATTTATATGTTACAGCCGTTGTCTTGTTCACAACAAACTGATTTTTTTTTTTAAACCACAGTCGATAACATACTTTTACCAGAGAATACCAAATGCTCTGTTGGTCTCACTAAACTACAAACAGGCCGTGTCCATTTGTGGTCAGAGTGCTTTAAGACACGGACCATTCGTTTACAGATAAATACAAAATAGCGAGGAGGGATGAAATAATTCATTCATTCAGGCCAGCAAACACAGGTATTTTGCCAACTTGGCACCAGATCCAAAATAGAATTAGCTTTCAGACTGTAACAAGTAGGAAATGTGTTAATTTCTAAAGGGGGAGGATTACCCTTTTTACGGATAAATCGGCCCAATAAAGAACTCTTTTGGGTCTGTAATTTCAAAAATTTCAAAAGTTTAATACTCCACATAGCTATATATTTCAGAGAAAAATGTAAGATCCAAAGCAAAACTGACAGAAAGGGCCTGAAAATAATGACTATCATTCGGCTGTCACACTAAGTTATACTAGTTAGCCAATATGCACAAAACCAGGTCCCGGAAATGTGTAATGAATCAAAAGATCTTCTGTGAGAAATATCTATGATGTAGTCTACTCCATTTATATTGTCTGATACATCAGTCTGAACTTGTTTTAGTTGCATATTAGACTAAGCATTTTTCCTTTCCTCAAGTCTACTCTGTCTCTTTGCTTATTGAGTTGGAGGTCATGTGATCGAGGAGCTGACAGCATTTGTGGTCCCATTGTTGGCCCCAGGACAGTAAATCACACAGCATCATTATCAAGTGGAGCACCCACCCTGCTCTCATGTGTCTCCTAGGTCCTAAAGCCAGTAAAAAATGTGCACAAACATCAACTACCGTTAACACTTGTACTGTATACTGACCTACCCTGGCTCCAAAGAAATATAAATGTTGGTCAAAGTACGCTTATTTCCTTCAAAAACTCGTTGAAATGCTCTCTTCATAAGTCTTTGAACATATTTCATGCATCATCTTCCATCTCATCATCATCACTAAGTAATGCAGCGATTTCAGGATTTATATAAAAAATTCTTAATTTGCAGTCTACCGTCAGTCTTTATCAAATATAAATAGCATCAATAATATGAAACAAAATGTCCTTGTTTTTGCAAAAGATTAAAATGTATTATTTAATTTTCCATTTTAATATATTATATTTAGAAGAGATTACATTTCACAATAAGATAGTCAGTTGCAACAATTAGTCTAATTATTATGGCTGTTGATTTCCATGAAATAGAAACAGTGACAGTTCTGCTAACGATGGAAAGCAGTTAATATTGATGTAGCGTTCTGTGGCCACTGGCCTCATTTTACTATCCTACACTTATTAACCACAGGAAATGGTTTCCACACCACACAGTCCACAACATCAGCAAAAAAACATGTTCAGGCAAACTGAAACCACAAACAAGACATGGTCACAGTTTGAATACGGAAAATGTAAAAGAGTGGAATTTATTCATTTTCGTCTTCGTGAAGTAAACAATGACAACTCGATTTCTCGATTGTTGATTTTGACGGTGATTAAAATTCTTTTTCACATCCATGAAGTCCAGTCCAGCTGCCTTCTACATCTTGTGCCTTTTATAAAGTTACTGATGCTTCCTGTTTCCGTGATTGTGCAACCGTTTACATAGTCTGCTGATAAATGGCCCCCGTCAAGATTTTGATAGGTGATATTAATGAAAAAAACTCCACTCTTCAATGTTGTTTTCAAGTACAAACAGACATCTCTATTTTCCACTATGAATAGAGAGACGAGAGTTAATACACATCTAATATGGCACATGTCCAACTCGTCAGAGGTACAGTGCACCGAATGGGGTGATGGAACGTAACTCTCACACTTAAGTTACTGCTATGTTTGGTCATGCACTGATAGATAACAGTTTTAACATGATTACTTAAGTCTTAATACTTAAAATGTGGGTCTTTTAGAGCATAAGTGCTGGCTAGTTAGTTTTTAATATTTGCCTTGTGTGGTATTTTCTCAAATATTAGTAACGCTGTGGTTTTAACCCTTGTGTTGCCTTAGGGTCATTTTGACCCGAATCAATATTACACCCTCCCCCCGCCTTAGGATTAATTTGACCCCATTCAATGTTTAATGTCGGTGTTCTTTCGGTAGTCAACAAACAAACATAAAGTGCCTCACACTTAAACTTGGAAAACAATATTAATTCTAATAATTTTCTGGAGGTTTTAATTGCTGGCGTCAAATTGAACCCAAAGGGTAAAATATGTTAGTAAATATAAAGGTAACAGGAGGGTGAAACATTGAATCGGGTCAAAATGACCCATAGGCGGGGGGAGGGTGTAATATTGATTCGGGTCAAAATGACCCTAAGGCAACACAAGGGTTAAGTAAGTAGGTAAGTAACATAGGACAGCTAAACATTGCATTGTTAAAGCCTTATTTAAACATGTTTTACATTTTATGTCAGTCTCAAAGTTTCGAGGAGCAAGATATCAATATGATCATGTTTCAGTATTTATTACCACAGGGTGTTTCATATACCGGAAATAAACACTTTGTTTGATTTTTTTTTTTTATGGCTCATATGCATGCCTCAGTCAACCATTAACTTCAGAATCTCCTCTGCTGTATATCATAAAAAGGACACATACAAGAACAAGAAAGAGAAACATTTATCAGGACATGGACATTTCACATCCTGTGAACCCTGCAGTTAATTGCTGCTTTCTAACTTTTTTTTATCTTACAGACGGTAGAAAATGGCTGCCTATAAGGATAAAGATTATCTTTGTTTTAAAATAAATAAAAAGGCAAAACAAATATAAATATGTATATTTAATTTTTGTATATTTATATGACTATTGATGACAAAAGGATTGAATCAATATTTGGTCAAATCCACTCCTCAAACTGGGTTTCTAAACACAAACATTTATCCAAACAAGTTTCAGTAGAAAACAACAGCTGCTGTTGATGTCTTCAGAACATCCCCACTATCATAAGACTGAGCATGAGGGTAAATTCAAGACCAGATTCCAGATAATAAGCGTCCTGGTTAATGCAGCCGAGCACAACAGCACAGAAAAGGTTATCAACTATCAAAAAAAAGTGTAATACATTTCTACAGCTCCATCAACTTTATTTCCCTCAGCAAACACCTGACCTGTACTCAACAAACTGGTCAAACAAACATCCTGCTGAGCTCCTTACCTCTCAGTGGCTCCTTAGATGATTCCACACTGTGAGATCCTGAGGGAGATATGAGCCGTCCAGAGCAGCTGACCAGCAGCCCTGCATCTACACCCACTGACCGACCAACCAACTGACTTAATGACCAAATGACCGACCGACCGAATGACTGACCGAATGACTGACAGAGACTGGATCACTGGATGGCTGACTACTATTCAGCTGAAGGCAGCGCAGCAGAGAACCACTCCCCTCGCCCACCAGCTGACTCGCTGCCTGGCTGGAGGGATAAATGGATGACTCGTCTAATGGCTCTGCCTCGCTCACTGTCTTTGTGGTTATTCTGACTCAAATTCCTGACTAAATAACTGAATGAAATGCTGACCAAGTACCTGACCAACTGACAGGAGAATACAAAGAATTTACTGAATAAATTCCTAAATATAACAGACTGGCTGATTGGTTACCCAATTTAATACCTAAATGACTGACTACATGATTAACTGACTAAATAACAGACAAACTGAAAAACTAAACAAAAATGCTCTATTGCCAACAAACTGACTATCTAGTTAAATAAATGAATGACCGACTAAATGATTAGCAGTCTAAATAATGCACAAATTGAAAAACCAACGGACTAACTAACTAACATAAGGGACTATCCAAACGAACGACTAATTGATTAACTGACTAACTAAAAATCTATTGACCAACTAACTAAGTAGCTGACTGACTGGGCTAGCCTACAGTCTGCTCGATTACCGGCTTATACTCACTGACAAACCAGTCCAGCTCTGTCTGTCTAACGAACTGATTCTAACCAGTAGCTGACTGGTTGCCTTATCAGCTGAACGGTTGGCTCACTGGTAATCCGACTGACTGGTTAGTTCCCCAGATTCAGTTTTGAGGTTTCTCTCTTTCTGCTAATCCCTCTTCCTTCTCTGGTATATTCTGCTCCTTTCTTTCTCCCCTTCTGTGTCATGAAAGGGTGGGGCCAAGCTACAGTAAGATAGCTCTGGACACACACACACAAACACACACACACTTATCAGGTGAATTAGTAAACACAGAGCAGCCTCAGGTCATGCTGGGGGAAGAAACTGCGTATTTGTGCATTTAGTTAACAGTAGTAAAACACGAAGTATGTAGAAAATGAGAAAGGACATTCATTATCGGTCCTTCAAAGTCCAAACAAAACTAGATATTCCATATGTCATGAAAGCTATTTGCAACTACAGAATGGCTAGTGAATTAACACAAAAAATATTAGTTATTAATTGGAGCTGCAGGTTTTCCTACTTGAGCACTGTATTTCAAAGTATATGTTTACATTTAATGCCAAATTAAATTATCCGTCACCTGGATGATTTCACTGTGACATCGCAGTTTCAGTAAATAAAATTGATAATAATAATAAAGTGTATTCTGTTTTTTTAAGTGGTATGTTACATTTAATTACATTACTTATAACTACTTTTCAGATACTGTTTTTATGAAAGTGCTGTATTAACTTGTGTAAACTGTGTATCTTAAATTATAATTTTTGTTTTAAATTTTTGTACGAAGCCTGTGCTGAGATAACATTTAAACAAATAAACCATAGTTCCTTGACTCCACCTCCTGATATTCACCAGAACCAAAGAGCATATTACTACTTCCACATCAGTTCTGTCCGGCTACAACCCGTTTTATCGTTTTCAGTCTAATCTGAGCAACATGGCGACCGCTTGCCTGCAGCCATGATGGCTTCATTAGAAACGTCCATCATCCAGAGTGACGATAACACAAGGAGGCACCAGCAAGGTACAGGAAGGGACGCTGGCAGGATACAGACAAGACACAACTCTGCTTCTTCCTCTTTCTTCCTCCTTAAATATTGACGTATAGACAGGAAAAACTGAGTTGTGGGCTTTAGACGACAGTGTGTGTGCACTCTCATCTATGGGACGTCTGAACAATAGGCCGTTCATCCAAAAGGCACCGTTTGCAGTAATTCCATTAAAATTAATTGATTTTGCCGCACAACGTCACTCTTTTCAGCCAGGCAGCAGTTAACTGAACTTAACTGAGCTTTTGTTCAATGTCTCTGGTATCACAAGAATAGTGAAGAAATTGACGACGACATCCATTGAGTAGGACACAAGCGCACCTCGATACACGTACATCTCCGATAACTTGTGAAACTTTGTGCAATAGATATTCAAACTGGTTACACTGCACAGATATGGCTGAAAAAGCTTCAATAATTCATGAGAAAATATCTCCTGTTCCCTCTCAGCTGGCTTGGAGTCTATATGTGTCCAAGCAGTGAAGCATCATGCAGCTCGTGTTGGTGACCTTTAGGCCTTTAAAGGCCACCTTCCCACAACATGGACAGTTACTATGACAAAATAACATCCATCCCTGAAACACTGACAGTGGGAGACAATCCCCAGTTAACTGCTCATTTTCTCTCTAGTCTTTCTTTTCTTTGATGATACCAAGCTTGATCTGGGTGTCAGGAACAAATCTTCTTCCCCATTATGGCTCCTGAACGCATCATCTCACTCTTCCGGTAAGCTCCGGTTGCCAGCTCAGCAGCGAGCATGACTTCTTCTTCTCTCCCTCCCGCTCCCTCTTGCTCAGTGTGTCTCATGTATAGTTATCCCTCTGCCTCCCTTAATGACAACGATACATGCAACAAGTGTAGTTTATTTGCTAGGTTGGAGGCAGGTCTAAGTGGGTTAGATGCACGGCTCTGCGCCATCGAAGCTCAGACAGCTATGCTAGTTAGCCCGCCCTCTCCAGTAGTCGGCGCGGAGCTACAGTCAGCTGCTAGCTGTTCTCCGGTAGTCCCCGAGCAGCCGGGAGGGTGGGTAACTGTTCGCAGGAGTAGTAAGTCTATACAGAAGCCCGCTGTGCACCAACCACTTCACGTTTCCAACCAGTTTTCCCTGCTCAGCGACACACCCGCTGAGGAGCACACCCTGGTTATCGGGAGCTCTATAGTCAGGAACGTGAAAATAGCGAAGCCGCGGAAACACAGTCGTGTGCCTCCCGGGGGCCAGAGTGGGCGACGTGGAGTCTTGTTTGAAACTGCTGGCTAAGGATAAGCGGAGATACAGTCAGATTGTAATACACGCCGGTGGTAATGACTCCCGAGCCCGCCGGTCGGAAGTCACTAAAATTAATGTGGAATTGGTGTGTGCTTATGCCAAGACATTGTCGGACACCGTAGTTTTCTCTGGCCCTCTCCCAAATTTGCTGACTGACGAATTGTAGAGCCGAATGTCGTCTTTCAACCGCTGGCTGTCGAGGTGGTGCCCAGCGAATAATGTGGGCTACGTAGACAACTGGAAGACTTTCTGGGGAAAACCTGATCTGATGAGGAGAGACGGCATCCATCCCACATTGGACGGAGCGCGTCTCATTCCTGCGAATATGACTAAGTTGATCACCGGACTTAATCCATGACAACCCAGGGTTCAGATCAGGAACCGGGAGCAGAGTTGTAGTTTAACACCCTTCTCTGCTCTTCCATTCGAGCAGTTACCCACCCACAACTCTAGAGTAGAGACTGTGTTTGTCCCACGGCCACTTCAATTTAAAAAAATCAAAAGTAAGCAGAAGAGGAGTCGTACACAATAACCTTATACAAGTTAACACCATTATTTCAGCAGTGCAACAAAACAGGACTATTATTAGATCTCTGTCATCTAAAGCTGTGTTACTAAATGATTTAATATCAGATAATCACATTGATTTATGTTGTCTAACTGAAACCTGGCTGAGCAATGCAGAATATGTCTGCCTAAATGAATCGACTCCTCCAAATCATATTAATACTCACATTCCTCGAGGCACCGGTCGAGGAGGTGGAGTAGCAGCCATCTTTGACTCGAGCCTATTAATAAATCCTAAACCTAAATTAAACTACAACTCATTTGAAAGCCTTGTTCTTTGTCTTTCACATCCAACCTGGAAAACACTACAGCCAATTCTATTTGTGATTCTGTACCGGCCACCAGGTCAATATTCAGAGTTTATATCTGAATTTTCAGAATTTATATCAAGTTTGGTTCTTAAAACTGATAAAGTTATTATTGTAGGAGATTTTAATATTCATGTGGATGTTGATAATGATTGCCTAAGTGCTGCATTCATCTCATTGTTGGACTCGATTGGCTTCTGTCAGAGAGGACAGAAACCCACTCACAGCTTTGGCCACACGCTTGATCTTGTTCTTACTTATGGCGTTGACATTGAGCATTTGAAGGTGTTCCCACAGAATCCTCTTCTGTCAGACCACAACCTCATAACTTTTGAATTTATACTACCGTTTATACACCGTTAGTCAAAAGTTTCTACACCAGATGTCTAACTGACAGTGCTGTAGCTAAATTTAAAGAAGCGATTCCTTCTGCATTTGATTCAATACCACGTCTCAATATAACAGAGGACTCCTGGTCTAACTTTAGTCCGTCCCAGATTGATCATCTTGTTGATAGTGCCACAGGCTCACTGAGAATGACACTGGACTCGATAGCCCCTCTGAAGAAGAAGACAGTGAGGCAGAGGAGGTTTGCTCCCTGGTATAACCCTCAGACCCGCAAACTAAAGGAAACGTCACAAAAGCTTGAAAGCATATGGCGTTCAACTAATCTGGAAGAATCCCGCTTAGTTTGGCGAGATAGTCTTAAAACTTATAAGAAGGCCCTCCGTAATGCCAGAGCAGCCTATTACTCATCAGTAATAGAGAAAAATAAGAACAACCCCAGGTTTCTCTTCAGCACTGTAGCCAGGCTGACAGAGAGTCACAGCTCTGTGGAGCCGAGTATTCCTATAGACCTCAGTAGTAATGAATTCATGAATTTCTTTAATGAAAAGATTTTAACTATTAGGGACAAGATTAATAATCTCTTGCCCTTAACCAGTGCCAATCAGTCCTCAAGTGGAATGGCCTTGGAAACCGCTGTATGCCCTGGTGTATATTTGGATGGCTTTTCTCCCATCAACCGTGACCAATTTTCTTCAACGGTTTCTACTTCTAACACGTCTACCTGTCTCTTGGACCCCATCCCGACGAGGCTGCTTAAAGACGTTTTGCCTTTAATTGGCAGCTCTCTATTAGATATTATCAATGTGTCTTTGTTAACAGGCCACGTACCACATTCCTTCAAAGTAGCTGTAATTAAACCTCTCCTGAAGAAGCCCACTCTAGATCCAGAGGTGTTGGCTAACAACAGACCGATCTATAACCTCCCATTCCTCTCCAAGATCCTTGAGAAAGTGGTCGCAAATCAGTTTTGTGACTTTCTACATCAGAATAGTTTATTTGAGAAGTTTCAGTCAGGATTTAGAAAACACCACAGCACCGAGACAGCACTGGTGAAAATTACAAATGACCTCTTAATGGCAGCAGATAAAGGACTCATCTCTGTACTGGTCTTGTTAGACCTTAGTGCTGCATTCGACACCATTGACCATGACATCCTATTACAGAGACTGGAGCAGTCGATTGGCATTTCAGGCACGGCACTAAGTTGGTTTAAATCCTATTTATCAGATCGATCTCAGTTTGTATTTGTAAACGATGACGCCTCGATAACCACCAACGTTAGTCACGGAGTTCCACAAGTTTCTGTGCTTGGACCAATTTTATTTACCTTATACATGCTTCCTTTGGGCAATATTATCAGGAAACACTCCATAAACTTTCATTGTTATGCAGATGATACTCAACTATATCTATCGATAAAACCAGAGGAAACCAACCAACTCAGTTAAATTCAAGCATGTCTTAAAGACATAAAAACATGGATGACCTGCAACTTCTTGATGTTAAACTCAGACAAAACCGAAGTAATTTTAATCGGCCCTGAGCGCCTCAGAGATCAATTATCTGGTGATGTGGTTTCTGTAGATGGCATTGCTCTAGCATCCAACACCACTGTAAAGAATCTTGGCGTTCTCTTTGATCGGGACTTGTCCTTTAACTCCCACGTAAAGCAAATCTCAAGGACTGCATTCTTTCATCTACGTAATATTTCAAAAATCAGGCACATCTTGTCTCAAAAAGATGCAGAAAAATTGGTTCACGCGTTCGTTACTTCGAGACTGGATTACTGCAACTCCTTATGATCAGGCTGCTCTAATAAGTCTCTTAGGTCCCTCCAGTTGATCCAGAATGCTGCAGCTCGTATTCTCACTAAAACTAAGAAAAGAGATCACATCACTCCTGCACAAGCTGCTCTGCACTGGCTCCCCGTAAAATCAAGAATCACTTTCAAAATTCTTCTCTTCACGTAAAAAGCCTTGATTGGTGATGCACCATCATATCTTAAGGAGCTTGTAGTACCATATTGCCCCACTAGAGAGCTGCGCTCACTAAATGCGGGACTACTTGTAGTCCCTAGAGTCTTAAAAAGTAGAATGGGAGCCAGAGCCTTCAGTTATCAAGCTCCTCTTTTATGGAACCAGCTTCCAATTTCAGTCCGGGAGGCAGACAGTCACCTTATTTAAGAGTAGACTTAAGACTTTCCTCTTTGACAGAGCTTATAGTTAGGGCTGAATCAGGTTTGCCCTGGTCCAGCCCCTGGATATGCTGCTATAGGCTTATAGCTGCTGGGGGACGTTTTAGGATGCACTGAACACCTATCTCCTCTTTTTTCTCTCCTTAGGGATGAATTTTCATCTCTCCATCACACATTACTAACTCTGCTTTCTCCCCGGAGTCCTTGTGACTTCACGTCTCATGGGGTCATCGGACCCTATGAGACGGCATAGATCCTATCTGCCTGATGGATCATCGAGGTCTGGGTCGTGGAATTCCTGTTACCGACTACGCCACTGCCCTGTTGAGACTCCGCCCACTGTTGAGACTCCGCCCACTCCTCCTCTCTACCTCCTCCATCTGCCTGATGGATCGTGGAGGTCTCCATCATGGAATATGCCTACTATGAACTATTCATACACTCTGTCATATTCTTTGAATGTATTTTAACTCTAAATCTGTCCTTCTGTACACATGACATCTATTGCACCTGTCCATCCTGGAGAGGGATCCTCCTCTGTTGCTCTCCTGAAGGTTTCTTCCCCTTTTTCCCCCTGAAGGGTTATTTGGGAGTTTTTCCTGATCCGATGTGAGGTTTTGGGGCAGGGATGTCTATGTGTACAGATTGTAAAGCACTCCGAGACAAATTTGTAATTTGTGAAATTGGGTTATACAAATAAACTGAATTGAATTATAAATTATCTCCCTTCCTTTTTTGCACCTTTTTAAAACAGTCTTTGATCGAATGTCCTTTACTGTATACTGTTCAGTGGCAGCTGGTGATTTATTTACTTTGATGGGGCTACAAGCTTCTGCTTTTACACCATGCTGTCATCCATCTCGGTTCACTATGCCTTCTCTTCTATAGATGTACACAAATACTGAATCAGGAAAATGAACACACTCCATTCAACAGCTATTTAATCTAACGGTCTCGTTTCCAAGCGTATACCATTATTACCTTTTGATTTGCAGAAAAATATTTATTGTTTATTCACGTCACTGAAAGCAGACTATTCTGTGTGAATATTGTTGGCGATGTCGACAGGACAGTGACATCACTCCACATCGAGGTCAGTTCTGTCTTTCACTGTGTTCCACATGATTTGTTTGATAGGAAAATGCACTGAGGGCATGCAGAGACAAGAAAGGCCACTGTGCCAGACAATGGATTCGCTGAAACACGGCCACTCACATCAATGAGTTTCCACGTGCATGTGTCCTTGTCTTTGGACTTTTAGCCATGCTAGCCCTGCACGGCTCCATTGATGTTGGTTGGTCTGTCCACCACTTTGGTCCGGACTGAAATCTTATCAACTACTCGATGGATTGCTAAGAAAGGTTCAGTGGGAAAGAGCTTTCCACTGAAATCAGGATTGATTTGTGATGTTCTGAGTTTGTACTCATGGTTGGTAAGTTGATATTGATAAAGGCGTCAGCTAAATGACATGAAATGTAAAAGATGAAGAGGATTAATTTTGATATCTTTGGTGATCTCCTGACTACCTTTGGCACTACCAGGATATTGACACTTCATTGAGGTGAACGTAATGTAAAGTATGAAAGACAGACGCTTGGTCCCGTCCCCTCTGAGATGTCTCCCCTGCTTCTCACAAACTAAGGTGAACAGGTATTAAAGGGGACATATTATGAAAATTCCACTTTTTTAGTGCTTCTATACGTTAATTTGGGTATCTGGCATGTCTCCCAACACAAAAACGCTGGGGGAAAAAAACTCACGCGGCTTGTTGTGGTTCCTCTATGTCAGAAACGATATGCTTGAGTGTGTCAAATGGGATCACCACCAACGTCTACGTAGATTTTGAAGCACGCCCATGTAGGGAGTCTGGCTACATGGCCTTGCCAGGGTGTCTACAGGAATAAACCAGTGAAATTTAAGACTTTTTAAGACTTTTTAAGACCACGTCTAAATAAAATGTAAGACCTAATTTACGATGGAAATATACATTAATCTAAATTAATTAATTCAAAGTAAACACACTGATGTCTGTTCAAAATTAACAGTATGGTGTCATGCAAAAGGATAACACAAATGTCATTGCTGTTGTAAATTATATTTATTAATACATTTTCAGAACATTTAAGTCCCATGAACAAATGTCTCTAAAATTAAGTAAATATATTTAAAAAATACATGCAAGTTCCTTTTGAACAAAAAAAATCCATAAAATAACAAATAACATTTCCAGCTGCTTTTAAAATGCAAATTCATTTACATAATAGAATGTATGTATGTGTGGGTGAGTGAGTGTGAGTTCTCATGTCTCTATGTGATGGATGTTTGTGCACAGGTTCATGTCTACTCCTGAGCTTTTGTGAATATACTAGGAAAACAATCCTTTTCAAACTGTATTAATATAAAAACTTCCAGTTGACATTTGGTCCATTCTCCTGGAAAAAAGAAAGAAAAAAGGCAGACATTAGGCAAACAACAGTCACCACATCTCTTATGACACCACCACTTCAGATTAATGTCAGACTGGATAAATAGGAATGAATACTATTTTTACAAATTAAGCAACGCGAGCCATCTCTTGAGCCTAGTGAACACTATGTAGACATATTGACAGGTAAACACCACTCTACTTACTACCATTCTAAAACTATTTTTAATTAGTCTAATTAATGTGTAGTGCGCCTATGCATAGCTGTTATTAACTTGACACATGAGTAAAGCTTAACTATATGAAACACATACTCATATACAAGAGGATAGTTAATACATATATTTATGTTAGACTTACTTTGAGGTGCTGAAGTAGGTCCTGGCCGGTGCCATGGCCCATGAGCTCCACAGGATCCTGACTGGACGTGGTCATTTAACCAATAACGCACATGAAGTCCAGCTGTCTGCTCGCAGTGGTCTGGTCCAGAGTCTCGTGGAACAGAATGAAGAACGCACTGCAGCGTTGGTCTTCGGTGATGAGCTCTTTGTTGCACGGCGCTGGATTTCCTCCGGTGACCTCCAGCGTTGTAGCGTTGACGTCGTTGCTGGCGGCGGAGCAGGAGCTAGCGGCGGAGCAGCAGCTAGCCCCGCGGGCTGCTGGCGGCCTTCGCTAGTCTCTGTGCTTCTTGCTCTGCTCGTGAGATTCCACCGCTGGAAAGTCTCGCGACACATAACGCAGATTCAGAAGCATTTCACCCACCGTGACCAGAAACACTCGTTCTTTTCAAGCCGTTGTTGAACTTGCATCCTGCCATGTTTTCTAAAGTAGCCGATGCTTCACGTTGTAGGGGATTGATAGGACCGAATACGCGGTGCTCACCCGTGTGCGCGCATCACGGCAGAGTTTCGATGCCGGCACGCGCATTGCTCTGTCGCGCGAGCCGAGAATTGTTTGCCGGGGGGGGATTTCACCCTGTTATAGGGGAAACACTGGAGTTGATAAGCGTGTCTTCTTGTCTGATCAATACGCAACTGTGAGGTGCGCGAATGGACCGAGCGGACAGCTGCTGATCACTCAACAGCCCGACCTGCACGAACAGACGGTGCGCGCCAACATATTTTTTGGGAGCACCGAAGACCCATTTTGAGCCAGGAAAACCCCTGGACATGACACCCAAAAAAATTTAAGACCAATCCAATCTGAATTTAAGACAATTTAAGACTTTTTAAGGCCTTATTTTTAGGAAAAGCAATTTAAGACTTTTTAAGACTTTTTAAGGACCCGCGGACACCCTGCTTGGACCGCCCCCCACCACAACTTTGCAGGTAACGTTTATTTGAAAGTTGTGTTCATATTACAGACATGAGTCATCAAATAAGTCATCAAATACAACGATTTAATAAGTAAACAAGGTTTAAACGCTAATTAATGGAGGTAAAAACGTTACCCCCGCCCCTGCTTGGTCACTTACTGTTGTCAGATAACACTTTAGTTTACAGATGGAACTTTACTCATGTAGCATTTATATCTTTATGGCGTTCCCGTTACTTGCATTTACACAAACACTTTCACAAACAGTAACTTACATAAACACACTGTATTTGCTACATACTCATACATGCACAAACTATTCACGTACTCTAATCTCTCGCACCACGATGCTCTCAAAACCGCTAACAAGACTGAGACCTTAGCCAATGTACAAACAACAACAAAATGAAGAAGTGACATTCAGAAACGTCCTGTTGAGCCCTAACTTCTCGAACTTGTTCGGGAGCCTCTTCTTGTTCAGGGTCTGACTCTGGTTCAAAACGATATGGTTGCACGACGCTATCTTCATCTGCAGTAGCCATATTTCTACAAAGGTAATGGCTAGCTGGGCAGGCAGCAGCTAGGCGAGCGCATCTCGTGGAGGAGGGGGGAGCTGGCTCATTAGCATTTAAAGGAACAGGCACTCAAAACAGGTAAATCTGTGGGGAGGTGTTTTTGACAGGGTAAATAGGTTGCCGTTTGAAATGATTCTTGTGGTATTTTGACCAAACTATGTTACAAACATTTCATTAAGACCCCAAGGAACCATATCAACTTGTGGAAAAATGGGCATAATATGGGTCCTTTAAGTGTTTAGGCACAATGTGGCAAAAAAATACGACTCCTTGAGCACTCAAATTGTTGTTTCCTGCTGGGACAATGGAGGCTATTATAACCCAACTGCTGATCATCGCGCCATATCACACTCGTCACCGGCCGCAGTGATGTCGGCGAGTCAGCAGAAATGGCTTATGTGATGACCAGCTCCTGTTTCAGATTAGCACTGCAGCTCCAGTCAACAGCCAACCGTTTAATGGAGACGGATGAGCTAATATCTATTGATTGAGTCATTCCATGAGGATAATGGCAGGAGCAGATATGCGGTGCCTAGGACTATTAATGAACTTACATTATTCCCATGAGATGTGTTTGAATGAGTTAAAATTAAGACAAAAGATATTTAAAGTAAATAGGAACTACAACAAATTGTACTGCTGTCCAGATCTTATTGTGAGCGGTTTCCTTTACAGAACCATTTTATTTCAACCATATATGGCACACCGACATGAAAATACTTACAAGGTCTTGCAATTGTAGTTGTTGTCTCTCTGAGCACCACAGACAAATTGCCTACATTCCCTGTATATTCAAGAGAAGGCAGATAACCCTGAAGCAAATATCTCCACTACAAAACCATCTATAATGATACAAAATAATGATCTATAATGATACAAAATAAGGATGCAGTTAAGAGAAATAATGTGAATTTTGGATTTAGGGGTAGGAATACAGGTACTGTCCCTTTAACAACTATAAAATGCCATTTTATAGTTGAGTTTTTAAATGTTCTCCACTAAACTCTACTTATCAGTTGGTGATAAACATGATACACGATGAACATCAGCATGTAAACATTGTCATTGTGAGCATGTCAGCTCGCTGACATGTTATTCAATACAACGACCCTGAGTCTCTAGCAGCTCAGTGAGTGTCGGATTCGACAGCGTTCAGCTGGATGGAGGCTGTAGTGGCACTCAAACTCAAAACAGCAAAACCACTAATCTTGGCTGGCCAATCAATTTCTAAACTATTGGATTTCCTCCCGTTGAAGCTGTAGCACTTGCAAGATCTCTGAAATCCCACATTCAGAGTCTGGCCGGTCCGGTCTTCAGCATGGCAGCAGAACAAAATGTGCTTTGTGCGTTTTGTGATGAAAAAAAATGTATTCTCTCTCCATGCCCTTAGAAATGCATAGTCCATTAACTTGTTCAGTGTATGAATTATACATACAGTATATCGAATTTAAATCAAAGTCTCCGCCTTTAACTATGCCTATCGACTATGTCATATTAGAAATATAATGTTTAAACTATAATGACGGGTCTCACAGTCAAAAAGACAGACAATCAGGAGAAATGTACATGGCCAAGTCCTTAGTAAAAAATAGAAGAGTTTGGTTTTGACAACTGATACTAATCATTCATTAGCATCACATAATCATGGTTACTTTACTTATGAGAAAGAAAAAAGAAAGTGTGTGTGTGTGTACTTTCTACTGAATGTTATTATTTCTCACATTCCACACTCTCTGATATGTATGTATGTGACGGAGAGAAAAGACTTATTATAAAAGTTACATCAGCTGGAGCTTAGCGTAAGAGTCACGAGTCTCCAAATGAGGGGGAGGGGAAGACAACAACACAGGCAAGGAGGAATAAAGAAAGGATGAGGAGGAGGAGGAGAGACCAGAAGACATGCTAGAAGGTAAGGACAGGGCTTGAGGAAGAGGCAAGGGAGCAGGGAGGAGAATCCTATGAAAGAAAAAGTAAGAAATCAACCATGAGAACAAAGAGAAGGATAATGAAGATGTAGCAAAGGGAAGAAGTAGACCTGAAGTAGAATAAAGCTTAAGAAAAGAGAAGAGGAGTGGAAGAACCAGACAGCTGCATGTTCTGACAGAAAGGCGGTATGATTACACACAAAGTCAACGTGAAGACATGATTATACGCACATTTGAGTCTTCCCACATGTTTTCACTGACTTTGTATGCACCGCCTCTAAAATTAGTCTCACGTTCCGTCTGAACACTCAAGGTAGAAGAGAAGAAATTGACACAAAAGAGGATGAATTCAACAAAAAAGTAGCTGCACAAATTATTAAAATCTAATTATCTGGCTAAAACATCTCCAGTGAACTATCAACAGCAAAAGAAAAAGGACATTCAGGAATGTATAGACACCTTTATCCAACCAGTGCACAAAAACACTGCTGCTTATGTTCACAGAGACCGCCAAAATCAACCCAAAATAAAAGTTGCTCATAATAACTGTGACTACCATTTAATGTTGGTTCTGCTGGGTTCTGTTACTCTTACTGGAGACGAAAAATCAGGCAAGATTTAAAAAGGGTTACTTCACACTATTCTGTGAAGTGGACCAAACTACGGAGGTCTGATTAATACGCTCTCTGCACGCCAGGGTCTGGACCTCTTCACACTCGATTGCTGCTTTGCACAGACCCATCGTTAATGTTATTACTACCACATGTGCTCTTCCTACTATGACAAATAAAAATGTCCGTTATCAAAAAAGGCCTGTTGGAAGAGAAAAGGATGGGAGGGAGTTACAGAAGAGGAGGAAGATGTTTTGTGGCCACTCAAGGGCAGTTAAACTGCATCACAAACATGCTCCTTACACAAGTTGTTCTGGCTAGCAAGCAGTTATCCACTTCCACATTCAGAGGAACATTTCCATCCCATTGGGAACGTCGAAAGCATAACTCCACTCTGATGTTACCTCCGGGTTTGGTCTCCACCAGCACCTGGGGAAAAAGCAGCTAGTTAGCCAAATTCTATTTACCGTTAATGTAGAAAATATAGAATCGCTGGAAGAAAGAAAAAAAAACTGAAGAAACTTTGTTTTCATAATGACGCTTCCTTGATGTGATGCAATGGAGACATTGGGGTGTCAAAAAAACAAAAACGTTTTGACAGGGTTTCGAGATTGTGATATCTGTGATGCTTTCATTGAATGAATAAATAAAGATGCATTGCATTCTAAAATTGTGATTTCGGCTGCCATTCTGAACACACACACACACACACACACTCAGTACAACAATTTAAACCATCAATCAATCAATAAGACACACAAGATTTAAATACTGAGAGCCAACACCTCTTCATCCTCTGAGAGAGCGCAGTGGGGGGGATGGCAGCAGCAGATGTGGCATCGTGACCAGTAACTCTTTACACTTCGAAAACAACTATGCTGCTCCTCCTCCTCCTCCTCCTCTCCTTTCTTCATCTTCTCTCTTCTTCTGCCTCCGTCACCAGGCAACTAGCCTTTCCTCCCTCTCTCTCTCTGCTTTTTCTCCTTCGCTCTCATCTCCTTCTCTCATGCATTAAAACCTCTCTCGTTCCCGTGCCATGTTTTATATTATGGGTTTATACTCGTAACCGGCGAGAAACATTTCAGTTGTGCCCTGTTGTCACATGAACCCTTTTGGTCCAGAGCATTTCCATCGCGTGATGGATAATGACATTTGTAATAGGCCTGTAAAGAAACACCAGCAGTGGCATCACGTAAAACCTTTGCAAACAGGACATGTATAAAAATCTCCAGCTTCATTGGTCTGCTAAAGGAATCACATCTCTTACATTTACTTATAACTCATTTGCATTGTAAACCATTCACTGCAAAATACTGACCATAACACACCACTGATATCATTAGTTTTTTATGGTTCCATTTAATAACTTTATGGATGAAGCAAGGTTTTTTTGCAATCCTTTTCCCTCAAACTTCACATGATGTTTTACAAAAAAAGTAATAAATTCCCTTCGACAGTGGCACAGTGACACATCTCGTCTATAGTAGGCAGCAAGAACCCCTTATTGTGTGGTTTATGTTTGGAAAGATAGGATTTTAGTTTAGCAAACACTGACATGAAGGGTCAACTTCTACCACTAAAATCACCACATTTCATTAACCTTAACCGATTAGCCTGCAAACCAAAACTTCAGGTAAAAAAAAATACAAAACATTGCCGGTGAGTGTCAACAAGGCAGCAAGTACATATTCTCACAAATGTCTGCTGTAAAAAGTTATATGTTGCATATTAAAAATGTGAAATCAAAATGCACTAGTACATAAGATCTGACTGGATGTCTAAAGCGGAAGTGTTTGTGCTTTCTTTGTCTTTTGTTTTGCAACCTCAAATAACTCAAATAACATGCTCTTCGCTTTCTATTCTTTCGCCCTCATTTCCCTCGTTCTCCACATCTTTGGATCTCATTCATGCCTCCCTCTTCTCTCCCCCTGCTTCTCTCTTTCTACCCTTCTCTCACTCAACTCTGCTTGGGTACGCTCGTATTGAAACTAGCATGGTTTTCCCCTTGAAGCCTCCACTCTGACCAAGTGGCAGAGACTTTTGACGGACATCAACCAAACTCCTCACAGCGAGAGAAAAGAGACAAATGATCAACACGAGCAATTTAAAAACCTCACGGCCCTCAGAACTTAAAGTGAGGAGGATCAGACCATATTTTTTATAAGGCTGTTTTCGGGGCGTTTCACGGTCGAAGACAAAGAAGATTGACAGATTAATTTACTGAGGCTGTTGGATTTCTGTTTCATAATGGACAATATATATATTATAAATGGTCTCACATTTAGTAATCTGAAATATTGATATCCATATTCACAACATGGAGACGATCACACATTTGAGAGGAAAATAAAGCACACACACTTCTGTGAATACAGTTCATTCACTGCTGCTGGTTACATTTATTATTAATAAGATGCAATTAGTTTCTAATCTGCCGCTTCCTTTTTGCAGCACAGACAAAGTCTGATTACCAGACACAGGAACACACCCTAAAAAGATTCAAGTATCAATAAAGCATGCTCGTTTTCTGTGGATGCTGTACGCAGCAATCTATCCGATGACTCATAATAAGCCTGTCAAAATGTTTCCAAAGCCCAAAGTTATATATATTTCTTTTTGGAGGGCTTAACAACTAATGCAAAACCTAAAGAAAATCAGAAAACAAAAAGCAAACGCTCACATTTAGTGTTTGGTACTTTTATCGACGCTCAACCATTTATTTAAATAGCCACAGATTAATTTTCCGTCAATCCACCAATATACCAACTCGTATTTTTAGCATTGGTGCTTTTAAAAAGGGGGTTGGTGGATAACACTTCGCTGGACCCTGAACCTTCAACCCCGATGGTGTTTTGTGAAATTCCCAACCCTGGCGTGTTTTTTCTCTTCCTTCAGGGATCTGGACTTTCACACCCAGGCAGAGGTAACACCTTCATTTGGATAGAGAATATGCTTCTAACCATAGCTATGTCATCGTGACTTGCTCTAAAGATGAAAACTTCCTCAACTGGCACTTTTGATGCCGAGCATTAAAAAAAAATACTCTGGGGGTTTTAGTGGACAATCAAACCCCAGCAGTGATGATGTATGCGATGAATCTCAGGCGTTCAAGTCAAGCTCCACATCAGAAAAATAGTCATTATCAAAATAAAAACATTTACTACCATCTTGTGCAACTCTACAACTTTGAATTGTTGACGATGAAGGAAAGTTCAGCTAAAATTCCAAATCAATTCTTGGATAAAGTGACACTTTCCATTGCCCACTTTCTTCCACCAGGCTCATTTAACAGGGTGGGGAAATGGCAAGAAACAAGAATGATAACAAATGACAAACTGTCAAGGACACAATCAGTGCGTTTACATGATGGTATAATTTGAATCTTGCTTTAGTCGGACTATGCTATCTTTTGGGGGATCTGCTATTATCCCAATATACATGGCAGTGAGTAATTCGAATCATTGGCCGAAAGCATGTCATATCCGATACGATAGGTGGCGCTGTTTTCATTACAACTCGTGGTGATACAGCCATTTCCGCTTGACCTCTTCACCACCACCAACAACAACATTTCGAGAAAGATGGCGAACAGAGAGCGAGGCGAAGCTACATCCCTCTACTATTCTTCCATGGTGTTAATAGGAGTACAGCGAATGCAAATGGCGCTAATGGCTGAGTTGATAACGGAGAGAAGACGCCGTCAAGGTACACGGAGAATTTAATTTATCGTCTCTTTCGACTTCCGGGTCACGACATGGGAGGGAGGAGGGCGGCGGGATCTCGAGCATGCGCAAAGACGCAAAGTCCAGTTCCGAATCGAATTCAGAGTTACATGCCGCGAGAGTCGAATTATCAACTGGATCGGACCGAGCTATCCAGGGGTGTTAATGGGACCGAAGTCGGACCGCACATAGTCCGACTAAGGTGTTTACATGAAACGGATAATTCGATTTCAGTCCGACTAAGCCAATAATTCGATTGCATGTAACCGCACTGAGTGTAATAGAGGATCACTGTCCTCGCCCGAATAACAAAAGAAGTAGGTGGGGGGGAGGAATAGAAGAGAACGAATGACAGATGAAAGAAAGAGACAAACAAGTACAAATTGCGTTTAGTCCTATGGTGTACTGTTGACATTGACATATAGATCTCATTACTTTTCGGTTTATTAATTCACAGTCAGCTCTCGGGTCCCCGGATTGATCAGATGCCTTCATCCTCTCTATTGAGGAAGCTAATGATGTTCTTAGTTTAAGGGATTACTGATCAACATCAGCAGCACACAGCCTGCGACACAGAAACAGAAGTATTGCTTCTAAAACCACTGCATTAACTCTCCTTTTACACACCCATTATGCTCAAGGCTGGAACCGCTTGTGTTTTTTGGATGAGGGCTGCCACTCGTGATTGTTTTCCACTATCAACTGATCCAATAAGTATTTTCTCAATTCATAATTTGGTTGATAACAATGCTGAAACTATTTCTTATGAGACTCGAGTACTGCAATTTCGAAACAAATCTTTCAAAATGGGTCACAGCTTTAAAAAAAGAATGAGTGTCTAGAACATTTTTTATCCTTTAATATCTGCCTAAACACCCGACAACAGTCCACCTAGATTACATTTTTCTGACCAAAATCTTACCCGAGGAAGAATAGCCAAATAATATGGATACCTTTTTTTGCTTCATTATGAGCATGAATTCAGTAAATGATACCCAGTAGAACACAGAGCTGACTAGTTCGTCTGACCTTTGAACTATTCAAAAACTTGTGTAATGCTTGATGAAAAATGTGATTGGTCAAAGTTTATCATGTGTAAAAACTATTTAACGGTACTATCAACACAGAAGAAATTGAAGTTGTGAGACATTTGATTTGGAACTGGAATGATTAAAATAACAACTGATGTTGGTGTTTTGGAGACCACGGCATGAGGAATGTTGAAGCGGCATCCATCCATCTCAAGGAGAGGCCTCAGAGAACAGTATGCTTGTGCTGTATATAAATCAACAATAACCTGCATCATTAAAACAGCACTATACTGCGAGAAGTTTCCCATCATAACAAGTTGTAATCCGGGTATTTACGAGTGAGCATAAAAGTGGCAGCTGAGGCGAGAGAATGTACTGCTAAGCTGATTTACTGTCCAGAAGAACAGCCTGCATTATTGATCCCACAGAGTCTCTCTCTCTCTCTCATTCTCTCTCGCTCTATATATACAGTCAGGTCCATAAATATTTGGACATTGACACAATTTTCATCATTTTTGCTCTGTACACCACCACAATGGATTTTGAATGAAACAATAAAGATGTGCTTTAAGTGCAGACTTTCAGCTTTAATTTGAGGGTCTTTACATCCATATCAAGTGAACGGTGTAGGAATTACAACACATTTTATATGTGGACCCTCCTTTTTAAAGGATCAAAAGTAATTGGACAAACTAACATAATCATCATTGTAATTGTCAATTTTAGTACTTGGTTGCACATTCTTTGCAGTCAATGACAGCCTGAAGTCTGGAACCCAGAGACATCACCAGGCACTGGGTTTCATCGTGATGCTCTGCCAGGCCTCTACTGCCACTGTCTTCACTTCCTGCTGCTTCTTGGGGCATTTCTCCTTCAGTTTGGTCTTCAGCAAGTGAAATGCAGCTCCATTGGATTCAGGTCAGGTGATTGACTTGGCCAACATTACACTTCTTTGCCTTAAAAAGCTCTTATAATTTTGGTTATTCAATCGATACATTTTACAATTAACCAATTAATCACGTCTACAAAATGTTAAAAAAAAGAAGTGTCAAATCTAGGGCTGCAACAACGAATCGATAAAATTCGATTATTAAAATAGTTGGCAACATATTTCATTATCGATTCGTTGTGTCGCGCGATTATTACGGCACTCAATAAGTCGCGGAGTATAAAAAAAGTTGAGTTGAGCGCAGAGCGGCGCAGGAGAAAAAAATAGCGGAGCGGAGGGAGAGGACAGACAGAACGCTGCGTTTTGAGAGCCAATCAGCGCTGAGCTGCTCCTCCGTTAGTGAATCTAACTGGCTGCTGCTGCTCTCGCGGCGCTGGAAGCGGAAGTCATTCACGTCGTTGTAGTGACATTCACGGAGCTGTGTGCGCCTACGGGTGAACATAGACACCAGGGCGCTAGATGTTACGACGTGTGTGGCATTTCCACAAGAAGTATAACGTATTTATTCCGTGGCGAATGGCGGAAAATATTTTTCAACGGAGAAAGGCAACAGAGATAAGCCACGCCCCCTCACCGACACGTATGACCACAAATAGTCGGCAGAGTAAACTCAGGAGAGTAAAGCCGTCAGTTCTGTTTGTGACAGGGTTCATTCATAAACATGCTGACCAATGGATCTCCAGGACCTTTCCATGACTTTAAACAACATTTGCATGATTAAACATTTTGTGAAAACTCGGTGTATACATGAACAAGTGAGAAGATGTTGTATTTAAACTAACAATGAAAATTACAAAGCATACAGTATATATTCCGTGTAAATTAACATTTGAATATAACAAATTTGCATTACTTTTCCAAAAATGTTGGGATTTAATTTTTTTCAATTACTTTTCTAGGCCTGGAAATAGCCATTTAAAAACTCCATGACTTTTCCAGGTTTTCCATGACCCCCTGTTTGGAATAAAGGGTTGAAAATTACAGTTTGTTTTTTTATCCGATTTATCGATTAATCAACAACAAAAAATCAACAGATTAATCAATTATCAAAATAAATGATTATTTGGGTTCATATCATCACCCGTAGGCTCACAGAGCTCGGTGAATTTCACTGACTACGTCTGAATAACTTCCGCTTCCAGCGCTACTAGAGCAACAGCAGCCAGTTAGATTCACCAATGGAGCGTCTCAATGCTGATTGGCTTTCGCAACGCAGCATTATGGTATTTCCTCTACCTCAGTACTGAACTTTTTTTTAATACGCAAACATCTCCGCGACTTATTGAGTAGCGTAATAATCAAAACTAATCGATAATGAAATTCGATGCCAACTATTCGAATAGTCGATTTTTACAGATGTTAGCCATTCGTTGTTGCAGCCCTCGTCAAATCCTTTCAGACAGGTTAAAGCCAAATATATACACATCTTAGAGGCTTGAACAAGCAAATGTTTTGTTTGAAAAAATATATATGTAATATCCAGAGCATATATATTGCCTTTAGACAAGTTTCTACATGGAGACGGCTGAGCAGCAAACGATGCCAACGACGCTAACAGTGCAAACAATGGCAACAGTGCTGAGGGGGGAACCAGAGGGGCGATGCCCCACTTCGTCGCCGTCAGTCGGGACTTATTGTAAGCCGTAACCGCCTTAAGGGAGCCGTGCAGAGCGCCGTTTGTGAGCTAACCAGTGGGGCACGCTCACATTCACTAATATGCAATAAAAGCAGAAGCAGCACCACAGATATCCCTGTGGATTTCTCACAACGAGACGCTCCTTTCACATACAAAGTATTGTGATCCATTATTAAAAAAATATTGATTACAGCTCCTTCAGTTAGAGTTGAAAATGCCAGACATAAATGATTGCCCATTGTCTCCAGTGGACTTGTTACAGTCTTCTACTTTGGCTCCAACCGGCTGCCGAGCTTTAAACAGATTATTGCTGCCAAGAAACAGGTTGTTTGTTTTCCCACTAAAACTCCATTCTACTTTCAGCTGATTGGCTGAAACACACACACACACTGACTTGAAGAGGAAGTGTTGCTGCAAGTCAGGCCCTCGCTATCAGGTGGCAAATCGTATCTATGCATTAATCATTTTAGGAAGACTGATTCCTGCTGTTTCTATTCAATACACTGCAGGTGGGTTGCAGGAGGAAGGGAGATAGAGAGAGAGGGGTGAGAGAGGGGGGGGGGGGGGGGACAGAGAGAGGCAACAACGGAGACAGAGGAAGACAGTATGCGAGAAGAAAAGGGCATACTGGTTAGGGAGAGCCATCCCAGAGTGAAAAGGTCACAGAGAAGTCATCACAGCTACACACCCCAAAACTGGATTCTCAAAGGATTTAATTCTATCTGGATGAACCTCAAATGTGCACTGGATTTTCAAACATCACCATGGAAACCGACAACTCACATCGAGAAAGCTAAATGACGAATGGCACTAGATTTTGGGCGGACGAGATTATTATAATCTCAGTCCGATTGCCATCATTCTGTGGCCCTTTGCAGGAAGATGAGGTGGTAGACAGAGTAGTAAGGGACGGAGGGATGGATGGAAGACGAGGTGTGTGTCTCAACCTGTGGGGGTTATGGGTACAGCTCCATTCGTATCGACAGATTGCTGTGGTTGCATCCTGCTACAGTAGCGTTTTGCCACGACAATGGCAGCGCATGTAGATTTCACTAAATTTGTTGTCTTTTTCATCTTTATTATTAGAGCATGTATGGCAGGAGGAGACTTGAAACTGGCAATTAAGACCATGAACACGTTTAAAATGTTTACTGTGGTAATAAATCAAGCGAGAGCTAATTTTCTCATAGACTTCTATACGATCAGACATGCTGGCTATTAGAAATAATTCAGGTTAAATGCATCGTTACGTTGGCTACCTCCAATTATTGTATACCATTATTTTATCAATGAAAGTTTCTGGACATTTTTTTAAAGCCTGAATTGATCCCGATCTTGTTCCCACAGACATCAACTAATAATGTAATTCTAGCTTTAGAAAAGCTTGTCGCTTACATCTCTTGTTTAGCTTTCTGACTTTTCTATCCAGGTGTGGCGTGTCCCAGCAGAGTCCGCCTGGAGGCTCCTCTTAGCATCGGGTTCTTTAACAATGTTAAAGATTGGGGGCCAGTGCACTAAGAGGCCGTAGGGTGACTGATACAAGAATAGTACAAATTATTTAATCTTTTTTGTGACATTTCATCAAGTTTTTGAGGTCTTCAGTTTAAATACTATTACCAGCAGGGAGGACAACCCCCTACGAGACAAATGTGATCTGTAATTTTCCTTACGGGTCCATCAGTGAGGAACCAACTTGGACTGATAATACCGGAGACCTGAAACAATAAAGCTGCCAGCAGCTCAGGGGACGCAGGGTGCATTACCAGGCTAATAATGGCTGCTTCCACTAATTACCTCTGCTTCTTCCATCTTTGTTTACAAACTGATTTATGAGTCAACAAATAGCGCCAATCTGCCTGTGGGACAAAGAGTGTCACCCGCTGCATCTCAGAATTATAATCCATCACTCAGAGTCGTGCCATTTAATTTGTTATGGACACCAAAAAGCAGACTGCCCTGCGCCAAATACATTGGTCTCTAACACCACTGCTAGAAGCCACAAAAGCAGAAGGAGTTTTCATAAAAACATGAATGTGTATTCATTCACTGGGATTTATCCCTTTTCACCAGATTAGTTGTGCAGTGCACACACGTGGGTTGCTTGTATTTGGACTAATTTCAGGGAAAGTTCATTCTTAAATTAATTCAGCCCAAAAACAAAAAAGAGGATAAATGGCAGTACAGAAAACGATTTGATGGAGAGAAATATATCCCGCTCTAATCCGAATACAGGCACCTCTGTGACATAAACTATTACAGATGAAGAGACGGATAGCAGCTTTGAGTTACACCCCTAGTACTTTCCCATTCACTGCCACAGACACACACAACCATGTTTGAATTATTAGTACTATGAACAGCTATGTTGGGACACCTACTCCCCTTGAACCCAAAAGGCAACATTACGTATGAGGAAGAGGTAAACGATGACTCCCAAGAAACCCATTTGGCGCATGCCGGTATAGGCCTATACATGACACCACCTTTTTTTCCTAACCAGGAGGTGTGTTCCCAGTCAGGCATCAGTGAGGTCCAACAATGATGTCGGCTGATGACTGGCTGTCAGTGATCCACTTCACCTCAGAATGGGGGGTGCTTTATGGGGAGGTTCTGAGGTCAGGGTCCTCTGTGCAGGACAGTCAAGTTATTTCCCACCAGACTGGGAGGAGAATTTCTTTATGCACCGGTGTTACACCCCTACTGGTTTTCAAACCTACTGGTTTCCCTACGCGTGCGTGCGTTGTGTTATCTTAACATCTGCAACAGGGCTCTGTCTCGCTCACCAGATTCGTCACACATTCACAAACATATTGCTGGAGATCTTCAAGCCACCGTTCATATCCATTTCCGCGATTACGATTGTGTAAGTGAGCAGTGCATCACAGCCACGTATGAAGAAATACATTTTGGAAAAAATAAAAATATCGCCCGACCTGGTTTCGATCTCTTTCACGCAAAAGGAGACTGCACTTAAAGATGCGCAGTCTGTGCGCTGCGCCACCAGATATTAGTTTATGCTCAAGTAATTTATATATACTTGATCCATTTCAGATTTGAGGTCTGTAATGCATTTGCTAAACTCGTGGAATATGTAAATAAAGTTTATCAATACAATTTTTGTATTATGATAGTCTGAATATTATTTATAAAAGCATCGCTGAATAAGTCAATTACCGGTAGTTGTTGTCAAAATGCGTCGGTATTGTGTGGTTGTTGCGTTGCGAACAAGCATCGCTAAACATGTTTCAAAGTGTACATATCCGCTCAAGGTAACCAGTTGTTTCAGATCCCTTCGACCAAACTGTTCCCATGAAAACATAAGAAATGTGACTTAATGGATCAATATATAAATTACTTGAGCAGAAACTAATATCTGGTGGCGCAGCGCACAGACTGCGCGTCTTTGAGTGCAGTCTCCTTTTGCGTGAAAGATCGAAACCAGGTAGGGCGATCTTTTTATTTTTATTTTTTCGAAAATGTATTTCTTCATACGTGGCTGTGATGCACTGCTCACTTATACAATCGTAATCGCCGAAATGGATATGAACGGTGGCTTGAAGATCTCCAGCAATATGTTTGTGAATGTGTGACGAATCTGGTGAGTGAGACAGAGCCCCGCTGCAGATGTTAAGAGAACACAACGCACGCACGCGTAGGAAAACCAGTAGGTTTGAAAACCAGTAGGGGTGTAACACCAGCCGTCTCTGTGCACTGGGAGATTTGAGTCATGTTGAGGCAGGAAAGCCTCTCTCACTCTCTGTGTGCGTCGTGGGGTTTCACCTGGCAAGACTTTCGAAATGGTTTGTAAGCAAAGTAGAGTTGAGGGAACCCCGGTTTACCTTTAGTCTTAGTTCCAATGAAGGGATATCTAATCGTAATGCTATGCTGCAGCGCACGTGCATACATACACTTATATACACACAAACACAGCGCTTTGCATGTGCATGTGCAGCTGTAAGGTGACTGTGGGTTTGGAGGCTGCAGACACCTTGCTCCTCGGCTGATCCTCCAGCAGCCCTGTGCGGGCTATGACTCATACCGCCACTGATGCTGGAAAACGACCAGTAACACGGAAACGGTAAACAACAAGCATCTGCATAGGGCACGACTTTCGAGCCCGAAAGGCGTCCCGGGGACATTCCCTGCCCTCCTCTTGTTGCACTTACCCTTCTTTTGTCGTTATTGAAACAAACTCAGATCCTCCTCGCAGGTGTCTGCTGCGGCTGCCTGGCCAGATCGTCTCGTCCTCCTCCTCCGAGACGTCGCATTTCTCCCACGGTCCTGGTGGAGGGAAATCCGCGCAGAGTCTCACCAAAACCGGCCTCGAGTACGACGTGACAGCCCAGCGAAGTGCTCGGTGGGGTGCAGTTTGTGGAGTGCTCGCGCGTACCTCTTGAGAGTGTAACGAGTCTGATGGATGTCGCTCGGCTTCCTCGACAGGGCGGAGGAGGGTCGACGCTCCTGCCGCATTCAGGGACTCCCCGGAAACTCTGTTTTCTCCGATGTTCCCGGGCGCGTCGACGGGCTTTTGATGATCTTAGTTACTTTTTTTCCACAAACAATTGTATTCGATTCAATTCAATTCAGTTGATTATGTATAGCCCAGAATCAGACATTACAAATTTGCCTCAAAGAGATTTACAATATCTACACAACCATCCCTGCCCCAGGACCTCACATCGGATCAGGATAAACTCCCCAGAAATCAGAAGAAAACGTTCACGCGGAAAAAAGGGAAGAAATCTTCACAAGAGCAACAGAAGAGGATCCCTCTATCTGAATGCACATAGGCAATATATGTCATGTGTACAGAATGAATAGCTTTACACAGCTACAACACATTCAATGAATATGACTTTGGAATTATGAAATAGAATAGTAGGCATGGGACATCGGCAGGGTACTGCAAAGGAGTCAGGGTCAATAAGCAGGCCAGGCCAAGGGGCAGGAGGCAGAAAGCAGGAGCAAGGAGCCAGGTCCAATGTGTGCACCTGTGAGGTGAAAAGGCACAAAGACTCCGGGGTAAGAAGTAGAGTTGGTATGCAATGAAGAGAAGTTAATTTGTCCAGAAGGAGAGAGAGAAGAGGAGAGAGGAGCTCAGTGTATCCTGGGCCTATAGCAGCATATGGGCTGGAACAGGGCAAACCTGAGCCAACCCTAACTATAAATGCTATCGAAGAGGAAAGTCTTAAGTCTACACTTATGTGAAGACTGTGACTGCGCCCCAGACTGAAAGTGGAAGCGGGTTCCATAAAATAGGAGCTTGATAGCTGAAGGCTCTAGCTCCCATCCAGCTTTTTTTGGACTCTAGGAACTACAAGTAGCCCCGAATTCAGTGAGCACAGCTCTCGAGTGAAGCAATCTGGTACGACAAGCTCTTTAACATATTATGGTGCATCATCAATTAAAGCTTTGGAGGTGAGGAGAATCATTATAAATGTGAGTCTTGATTTCAAAGGGAGCCATACCAGTGCAGAGCAGCGATATACTAATGAGCTAATGTGATCTCTTTTCTTAGTGAGCTGCGCATTGACCTAGTTTTTTCTGCATCGCTTTGACACTGAATACTTGAAGTTTAGCGAGCTGGTTGGTCTCTTCCGGCTTGATCAATAGATATAATTGAGTATCATCTGCATAAGAAAGAAATGTTATGATAATATTGCCTAAGGAAAGCATATATAAGTAAATACAATTGGTCCAGGCACAGAACCTTGTGGAAGTCCGTGACTAACGTTGGTGATCACTGAAGCTTCATCGTTTACAAATAAAAATTGTGATCGATCTGTTAAATAGGATTTAAACCAACTTAATGCAGTATCTTGAATGCCAATCGACTGATAGTCTCTGTAATAGGATGTCATGGTCAATGGTGTTGAACGCAGCACTGAGGTCTAACAAGACAAGAACAATAATTATTACATTTTATAACTGACAGTGGTGTATTTCTACATTTTCAGAATGAGGTATGCAACATTTGGCATGTTTGATCGTTAATATGGATTTGATTTTATAATTTTTTTTCCTAACTGGCCAAATTCATATTAAGAAAGGTAAGCAAACATTTCTTCCTGCTCGGTTTGTGATATTATAATCTATGTTTCTATAATAACTTACTTTGCAGATAACCTAACTGACCTATATGCCTTGATGTAATGTCGTGTTTTAGTTTGATTTGGGCCCTTTTTTAGTGGAGAACTATGGAGCAATGTCTACGCCCGGCTTTAGTTTTTCTTTGTTTGTTGTTATTAAAAGTATATGCTTTTGTGTATGTGGGGTTCTATTTTAAAAAATACAACACCACATGTTTGTCATCAAATTAAATGTTAAACTGTTTCATCTAATTAATTTGTGATTGATTTAATATTGACAACTCACACTTCACCGTAATTTGAAGTCACGACAAATACCAATTGCAAAGCTGATCCTTTTTGGCTGCATTTGAAGGCAGCATCGTGTGAGTAACCTGTAACGATTTAAGTTCACAGGGTCCTAGCGCCCGTACTTAATATTCCCATTCACTGTGCCCTAAATGTTCAACAAGTGGGAAGACAAACAATACTGATATTATAGATGACAAATAAGAGAAAATATTACAAATGAAAGGAACTGAAGGAGATTGTGTTATTTATTACTGCTCTTTTTTTTTTTTTTACTCCAGTGAAGTTTTGCTGCTGTTTGCAGAACCTTTTAAACCCCGACTTTATAGGCCTCTGCTCAAAACAATATACTCAAACTAAAAAAGGTGTATCTCCTCTACCACAAAAGCTATTTGAATAATGTTTGAGTTATGATAAAGGGAATCCATGTGAGCTTTTGTTCAGATGTGTAAATATTAGTATATATGTTACTGGTTAAGAGTAAATAAAGATGAAACAGCAAGAATAAAAGTTTCAGGTTTGGGCACATTTGGGCACCATATGTGCAATTTAAATTTTCTCATGTACCAAACCATATATTTCACTTGTATATTACTTATGATGTTCAATACATCCAAATACAGCAGTCTTTGCCTTTTTAAAATAAAAATATTATTATTATATATAAATGCGTTTTTCTTATTCTAATCAACAAAGGTAAGCAGCATTTGTTGACTGTAAAGCGAGAATGCGATTAATGTTGCTGTGTTCTTTGGCTCATATCCCGGTGATGCTTTGGTGCAGAATGATTTTTTTTTTTATGTTTAAAATCTGTGTTAAATTGTCTTGCTTTTTGCTATCTGGCTTTTTCTGATAGCACCAAGTTACGGTTTGCTAGTTCCGGAAACATGCTGAGTGGGCTGACTCCTGACAAAATTATGATTATATTTTAATTATTATTTTAGTTGGTGTTTGAGTTGTCTTGAAATGGCTTACTAATTATTGTAGCCCATGTTCCGTTGTTAAATTTAATGTATAACATCAATATATTTGCTATTGTAATGTTTTACAAAGTTTAACCTTAATGTGTCAATTCCACCTCATAGGGGGGGGGGTAATGTTTTTAAAAGGTTCACACTATAATTTAAAGATAATCTGATCACCTTATTAAAAAAAGAAATAATTCACTGCCCTAAATCACCAAGATCAAAATTGGTTAAATGCTGTGAATTATAGGTTCAAATATGCTCATGTATCCTTAGATCTGGTATACATTATGCATACAACAATGCCTTTTATGATGTTTATTTTCTTATATTGTCATGACATCCAACAAACTATGGTTAAAATCAACTTAAGACTGAAACAAAGTAGGACATTAACAACGAAAAATATGTGAATGGTTAAATAATAATGTGTGCAACACAATCCAAAGACAGCATCACTAGATGTAGGTTGCTAGGAAACTTAAAGCTTAATTTCCTGGAACTGCTTAATATTGGTAAACACTGTAGACTAAATTTGACGGGTTAGATTTTGTAAAGCACATTGATTTGCATGTTCTGAATTGTTGTCCAAAACCTATTAAAAACACATCAGTGAGCCACACTGCTGCTCTGGCTGACACACACACACACACACACACACACACTTATTATGTCTTGTTTTTGTCATGAAAAAGTGAACTAATACAAATGTAGTGCTCTGCTCTAAATGTGTATTAGTCCACGAACAGCTTAAAACTTCCATGACAAAATACACTATTTGGTCCTTGTTGTGCAGCGTTTGATAAAAACTACAATGCTCCAACGTTTTAACACTGGCAATATATTTGTGACACTTTTTTTGTTCTTCTGTTTGAATTAAATGGCCTGTTGCAAACGGGGAAATCAGAAAGTAACAAAGGACACATACGTGGTTGATGTATTGTCTTTTCGTAGGACAATAAGACTAAAATAGATTAGCAATACCCTTACTTTGTTGTGTTGTGTATCAAGTGTGTTACTGCTCCTGACTATTATTTCTGTGGGAAAAGCACTGCTTCAATTTGAACCATTTACCTTCATACTGTGCTTCACGAATTGTTTTAGTCAATCTCACTGGCAGCATCTCATTCGTCATGGATACCAAGCGCCTCTAAAAACATAGGAGGTGCCAAAGCAAATACTCTGTGAACTAGACATTCGCACATCGTTCTAACAAGTTTATAGTGACTATTAGCTGACATTTGCATAAGTGTGTGTGTGTGTGTGTGTGTGTGTGTGTCGGTCTGTGTGTGCGATGTTCGCATGCCTGAGTGAATTCCCATTTGATCATGCATGTGTCGCTTTCAGGATCAAAGTTTCTACCCGCCTGTTGCCATGGAGACATGAGAGTGGATTTGGCGTGTCATGTTCCTCTGGCCAGATTATTCAGGGCCTTCTGTTGAATAAAAATCTAAAACAAGATTCTGGACAAAAGAAGAACTGGATTAAAAACTGCTGATGTATATGACAAGAGTAGACAGTATGTTTGGTATTTTTTAAACAATAGGGTCTCAACTTCTGTCACGTACTCTGAATGCAACATCCAGCAATTTCTTTTACTTATCACACAAATTGCCTTTTTGTACCGTACCCTACAACTCCTTTTGGGTTTGGTTCAATCAAAATGTTAACATCCACATCTCAGCAATGTTGTCTACGCCACAATGGAGGTACCAGTGGAAGGCTGATGCTTTTGCAGGCTGTAGTCTTGAAAGGCTCATATTCCTGTGCCTGACAGCTGTTGCACAGCCAGAGTATGCATTGGGGAATTGTGGTACACTGGTAACCAGCAGCTGTCTCAGCAGAAGTGATTTAGTGATGAGTGCCCGCAGTCACATTGGACATTACAGACCATAAATACAATCAGCCGACAGGGGCTACAAGTCTACAGCCAAGCCAGGGGTTCAATGAGGCTATGTTTAGCATCCACAAGTTGTCACGCTAACATGCTGATGTTTGCCGGGGAAGGTCACCATAGTAAACGTCTTAGAAAAACTGTGTTAGCATGGTAACATTAGCTACATGGCACTACAGTCGAGGCTGATGGGAAGTCATTCGTTTTGCAGATCACAAACCTAAGTATTGAGGATAATAACTGGCACGGAATAAATATTAGGCCAAGGGCGCAGCCTGTTGGTGAAAAAAGAGACAGGACAAAGAAGCACAACCAAACTGAAGGCCAGGAGGGAGTAAAGACAAATAGCACTAACCTTTCCCCTTTTGCTGAGGTTACAAGAACGACGCATTTCATGAAACAGGGGGAGGTAACTTATCATGTGCACTCTCTCATTGGTGAATCAGCATCCCGTGTAAAAGTATTTTGCCCTCTAATAAGTACATCATACACTGAAGCCAAAACAACACTGGCACATTTTACCAGAATTTCAGAACACATTGGGTTATAACTTGTATATTCTAATATATCCATCCATCCATTTTCATCCGCTTAATCCTAGGTTGGGTCGTGGAGGCAGCAGACCCAGCAGGCTGACCGAGACTTCCTTCTCACCAGCAACACTTTCCAGCTCACACTGGGGGATCCCAAGGTGTTCCCAATGCCAGCTGGGAGATATAATCCCTCCAGTGTGTCCTGGGTTTTCCCCTGGGTCTCATCCCAGTTCTCCCATTCTTATATTGACCTACATAAAGCATGATATCCGTTCTACCAACTCAAAATATTTTTAATTATGGAGCCTACTTTCAGCAAAGTGTGTTGGACCACCTTGATGTACCACTCTTCACTTCACATAAACATGCTGCCTCACTGAAACTGCTCTTCCTGGAATGGACGCAAGCGCAATAACACCTCCCACTTTTCCTGCTGCCCAAATACAGCCAGTGCCAACAGTCCAGATATTTCCTGCTTCCTGTCTCTTTGGCAGATCTGCCAGTGTACAGATGAGTGTAACAAACACGGTGATAAGTGAAGCCCCGTTCACTGTAGATCAGCACCCTGACGTGAAGGAAGGTAACTAAACTTTTGTTTGGAACGGTTCTCAGTTGTTATCTCGTCAGAGAAATGAAACTATTTGACATTCCATGTCTCTTTGGGTTGAAATGGAGCAGCAACACAATGTGATGGATCGGAAAAAACTCTGCTGTTCAATCGACTAATTGCGACAGTAAATATGTTTTATTTCCAGGGTAATGGAAGTCAGGGACATCCTGAAGGTTTCTTCTCTTTTTTTCCCCGTGAAGGGTTGTTTGGGAGTTTTTCCTGATCCTATGTGGTTTTGGGACAGGGATGTCTGTACAGATTGTCAAGCACTCTGAGACAAATTTGTAATTTGTAAAAATGGGCTATACAAATAAACTGAATTGAACTGAATTGAATCTGCATCAGTCATTGCCTGAGACTGAGGAAAAACATATATAAAGCACCTCAAACATTAAAGAAATGACCCATTTCTCGTAAAAAATGTAGGACTTTTAATTTGAAAAAACTCCTAATTGCGACAGTAAATATGTTTGAGTGCCAGGCTAGGGGAAGTCAGGGATGTCCTGAACACATCTGCATCAGTCGTTGCCTGGGACTCTGAGGAAAAACATATATAAAGCAACTCAAACATTAAAGAAATTAGCGATTTCTTGTAAAAATTGTCCTAATTGATACGTTAAAATGTTCAGTGTAGGGGAATTCAGATATGTCTTGAACACATCTGCATCAGTCATTTCCTGGAACTCTTGGGGAAATATATTTACAGAACTTCAAATAATCAGAAATGTGCTTTTTTTAACATACAAAAGTCTGACTTTTATTTTTATAAACTCTTCCTTGCTACAGTAAAAATGCTTTAATTTTAGCATAATTTAAGCTAAATCTTAGAAACGATCTATCTATATATAAAGGATAAAGATACAAAATCAGTTCATTGTTTACTTTTATATGCTTGCTAGGGTATGGTTTGTCGACAACTTATTTTGAAAAACGGATGTTGTTTCACGTGGTTCTTTCCACTTACTTTGCAAAACCGGATGCTGTTTCACGTGAATCTTTCCGCTAACTTTTTTAAACCCTCGCGCGCTCCCGATCGAATGCGTTTACCGTGAACATCAGTATATAGGTGCACCCAAATTTAAGTGTCGGCTGATTTGACCACGAGATCCGAGTGCAGGCTGAGTTGACCGCAGTCTGTAACTGCGCTGCTCAGCGTCAGACAGCATGACACGGAGTGCGTGCGCTCTGATCGCGCGCTCTCTTAATGAAGTATCGATTCTAAAAATATGCAAAATCATATCGTGTTTAAGTAACCTACTGATACCTTGTTAGTATCGGTACACCGTGCAACATGACAGCAGTAGATTTAGCGGGCTGACATTCAAGCTAACACTAACCCCCCAGACGCTGTAGACATCTTAACGCTGATTGGCCAAGACTCGACACGTCCCATCAAATATGTTTTATTGCGAAGATCGCCACATCACATTTTCTCCGTGTCTCACTGCAATCTCATAAACGCTGGCCGGACAGTTGACCACCCCTACCCCAAAACAAAAACTCTTCAGATCTATACGATTCACGTGGATGACCTATTTGAATTCAAAACGGCGAATTTCGCCGAAAGTTTGCAGGTTGTGTTAAGATGTACCTAAATACCGTTACCTGATTTTGTACCTCTGCCTCATTCATTTGAAAACGTGTGCGGCCTAATAGGATGTACTTTGATTCTTGATATTTATATCATTTATAAATTATATTTTATTGTTTTACGTATTATTTGGATTGATTCCATGTACCAATTTATATTTATTCATTTATTAAATTTGAATCTCGGTGGAAACAGAAATAACCTAACTCACCAACGGTATAACACCCAGTCGCGTCTGAAATTATTTCTCTCTCGGGTGTTGTAAAACAAATATATATAATATATAATATATATATATAAGCGGAACTGTCTACTGTCGATAGAAATAGACCGACTGCATCAATACGGAATGTCTTTTGTGTTGCACACCTACACGCGGAAGTGAAACGCTGCTCCCGTGTTTACGTTTTCGCACCAAGTAGAGAACCCGTCGCTCCGCGAAACGCAATGGCCGTGAGCGCCGTCCACCTTGAGTCGGACGCCTTCCTTGTGTGTATGAACCACGCGCTGAGCACGGAAAAGGAAGAGGTGATGGGTCTGTGCATCGGAGAGGTAGAGACCACCCGGATCGTGCACATCCACTCCGTCATCATCCTCCGCCGCTCGGACAAGAGGAAGGACAGGGTGGAGATCTCTCCAGAGCAGCTGTCTGCGGCCTCCACGGAGGCGGAAAGGCTAGCCGACATGACCGACAGGCCGATGCGGGTGGTCGGCTGGTACCACTCCCACCCACATATTACCGTGTGGCCCTCTCACGTCGACGTGAGGACCCAGGCGATGTACCAGATGCTGGACCAGTGTTTTGTGGGCCTCATTTTCTCCTGCTTCATCGAGGACAAGAACACCAAGACGGGTCGGGTGCTGTACACGGGCTTTCAGTCCGTGCAGGCGCAGAAGGGCTCCGAGTACGAGCGGGTGGAGATACCCGTCCACGTCGTCCCCCGCGAGTCCATCGGCAAAGTGTGCCTGGAGTCGGCCGTGGAGCTGCCGCGGATCCTATGCCAGGAGGAGCAGGACACCTACCGCAAGATCCACAGCCTGGCGCACCTGGACGCCGTCACCAAGATCCACAACGGCTCGGTGTTCACCAAGAACCTGTGCAGCCAGATGTCTGCGGTGAGCGGGCCGCTGCTGCAGTGGCTGGAGGACCGGCTGGAGCAGAACCAGCAGAGCATCGTGGAGCTGCGGCAGGAGAAGGAGAGGTTGCTGCGGGAGCTGGCTGCTATGTCAGCCGGGAGGACCGTTTGAAGACTACTATCAACTGTTTGGGGGGGTTTGTCGATACACACAAATAGGAAACGGACCTCCCTTTTTGCTGGTTCTGAGTTATTTTTCCGTTTTGTGTACCAACCGAAAAGTGTTCATAATATGAATAATGAAAGAAAATCGTCTTGACACCAAGAGTGGGCATCGTAGTCGTGGATGCTTGATCTTTACAAGAAATGTCCTTATTTAAATCGCGATTTTACGAATAAACTCACGTATTTTCTCACATTCCTCGATTAATCATTTGGGCCATAACATGTATGACAAAGTCTTCTCGAACATAAGGCCAAACAAAAGATGCTCAATTTACAATGATGAAAAAACAGAAACACCCCAAATCCTCACATTTGGGAGAAACTTGAATCGGAACCATTATTTTGCTAAATGTTTTGGTTACCAAATTGAATCAGAACCATTTTGCTCAATGTATTACCAAATTGCTGATCAACTAATGAATGAATCAACTCATTGTTTTGGCTTGATCTAAAGTCTGCTCAAAGTATTTTTTCTTACTTGCTGGTTTTTTAAAAATGATTAAAATATACTATAAACTATTATACAGTAGATTTTTTTAGCTATCTAATTCAGTCGTAGCCTCCATAATGTGATCGAAGCTGTTAATGGGTTCGCTTATGATCTTCCTCGTCGCAGTGTTTTTTTATACATGCAGTAGCTGTTCCCGCAGGGAATAAGCTCTCGATCCTTCATTAGATCCAGACAGATGGAACCGCAGTTTTTTCCGGGCAAGCTCATCTACTGCTTTGCGAAAGGTTGCTTTTTGTCATGCAAAAACCTTCATAGGGCATCAAACCACTTTGTCAATTGCTTCCCAACCGTTTCTGACCATCTATAAGATAATTTCTCTTTTCTGTATTATGTGTTAGAAGCTCTGAGATCTTATACAGCTGTAAATTCTGTGGACCAAAAAGTTAATTGTTTCCCTCTGAAATGTAGTTGAATAGACTAGTTTAATGGCTTCTTTACAAGTAACAACAATGTTTTTTTATCTCTTCCTCAGTTATTATTATGTTGTTCATCTCTATCTACAGTGTGTTGTTTGAAGAAATGGACTCCACCTAAAAGTATCTTGCAGTTCCATTCAAACACTTACAAAGAAAGCTCAGCAAAGGCCCAGGTGCTCTGTAAAACTAATTAGACAAGCACGCGCAAACACATGCTCGTCCTTCACACACAAACAGCAATGGGTTGCGTGTTTTCATGCAAAACACCTTCAGAGGACATCAAACCAGTTTAATCCCAACCATCAGACTCAGAAGGTATATGCTTACGTTATGACACAAATGGAAAACACTGAATGATCATTAAGATTGATAGCAACATAGAGCTGAATGCCACCCACACAGGAGGGGGATTTATAAATTAACTGCCTATTGCACCCCAAAAAAAGATCATAAAGGTATGACAAATGATTACGAATACCTATGATTTGTGTATGTGCGTGTAAAATGGAACACTTAGATTGGAGATTTCACCCAAATCAGCTGAGAGAAGTAAATCATGAACCATTTGGTTATTATAAGTGGTCTGAAACCCAAACTGAAAAAACTCAAAGAAGTGATTAGAAGCAGGGTAAATGAGAGTTGATCTAAAACTAAGATGTCAAAGCTGTTGAACGGAAACGTAGTTAAGGTAGTGGATCAGTTACAGTGATCCTGGGTCTAGTTTGCTTTCTTGAGGCTGCTAGACATTTAACTAACTACTTTTAGCATCCCTACATTTGCCGACCATTTATTTTCAAGATAGAAAGTAAAACTGTATTATTTTGCTGAGAACAATGAAAGAAAAAGTCATGGGGTTTAACAGTATGAAAAGGTTTAAAACTCCCAATGGGTAGCTTGCCTTAAAGACCAAATCAGACACTCATCCTTTAGAGCTTTGAACTATGAACAAACACAGCAGTCAACTAACTGAAGTATTTTTTAATCCTAAAAGTAGCAATAATTCCAAAGAAATTATTTTCTATCCTCAGTTAAGTAGCTCCCTGTTGGCTGGGCGATGTTGAGCCGTTTGGACGGACGCCCTTAATCCTTGTTTGCTGGTGTGGCGGACAAGGGGGTAAGTGGGGGCGGGCCGGGCGGAAGGATGCAGCCTCCTTGACGGGACAAGAGGCGAGTGTGGGTGCGGCCTCTGAGGGTGGGCAAAAGGGCGAGCGGTGGCAGCGGGGCCCGGCCTGGGGGGAGGACGTGGCCTCCTTGACGAGACAAGAGGCCAATCTCTCTCCTGAGGGCCTCTGCCTGCTGGGATTGGGTTTTCACCAGCCCCACGAGCCTCCGAATCTCCTCCTGATCCACACGTCTCCTGTTATCCTGGAACTGTCTGCCCTGGATACACATACAGATTATTATAAAAAACATGCAGTGTACAGATAGAGATACAAACTATAACCCCAGCCCTAAATGGTCACAATCTACAGAGTGAGCTCCAATTGGATTATTATTTATATTTTAACTTGTTTTTAAACCGGTGTCATAAATAGACCTCAACAAACACTCAACACAGAGTTTCATGTCTCAATGCTACTGTGAACTCCATATCAAATATAATAGATGGACTTACTCACAAACATGTCACACCTTATCTCCTTCAAAAGTGCATTCACACTCAACAACTATATAATCCCACTGGGGGTCAAAGTGGCTCCTGCAGCATCTTTAAATATCTGGGTCAGAAGCTTCTGAGCAGTGGCGGCTGGCCAATCGAGGGCCACAGGGCCTGGCCCCACCCACCTTGACCCATAAAAAAAGTATTACAAAATTCTAATAATAATATTTATAAATTATACAAATTGTCAATATTTGTGTTTTAGAAATATGGAATATACCCAAGAATATTTGTAAAATAGGATATCGGCGCAAAAGATATGCTTTTCCTGCAGGTCCTCTCCGGCTGTCTGCGCTGGAGCCGATTAATTTTCTAAATCCAATATGAACAGTTATGGGAATATGGGACATGAAGCACTTGTCGGAAAAATTAATAAAACATGAGAACACCAGGACACACATGGATAACTAATTGAGCAGGCTGAACGTCACTACCACCTGGACGACGGACACAGGATTGCGGTGAAGAAACACAATCAGGTGGATAAAAACAGGCACACTTTGACCCTAACAAGGTTCAACTTAATATATATATATATAGAATATTTTATATATATATATATACTATATGTGATTTATATTATACGATATTTATATTTTATTATAATATATTTCTGATATTTATATTTTATAAAATGCCATGTGAGCTAAAAGAGACTAACGCTCCGTAGAGCTCCAAAGCTGGTTCATCACCCGGAACAACCACCTCCCATCAAATGTAGATTTTTTCTTTTTAAATTATGGAAAAAAACACTGATTCCCTTTTATTTAAATTTAGGGAAGAAAATAATAGACCTTATGTTACAAACAGAAATCCCAGTAGGTGTGACAACTGCCAGAACATGTGTCCTGTTAACCCTTGTGTTGCCTTAGGGTCATTTTGACCCGAATCAATATTACACCCTCCCCCCGCCTTAGGATTACTTTGACCCCATTCAATGTTTAATGTCGGTGTTCTTTCGGTAGTCAACAAACATAAAGTGCCTCACACTTAAACTTGGAAAACAATATTAATTCTAATAATTTTCTGGAGGTTTTAATTGCTGGCGTCAAATTGAACCCAAAGGGTCAAATATGTTAGTAAATATAAAGGTAACAGGAGGGTGAAACATTGAATCGGGTCAAAATGACCCAAAGGCGGGGGGAGGGTGTAATATTGATTCGGGTCAAAATGACCCTAAGGCAACACAAGGGTTAAACATGTTGAATCACTTTTTCCAAATGATGTCTTTTTCCATGTTAAATGTTATTTAATACATCACATGATTTTGCGGATTCATGAGGCCACTAAAATTCAGTTTGAACAAAGGTTTTGGCCAGCTTAATGCACTTGAAACTAGAATCAACACCTCAGAATATTTAGCATACAAATTATTTGAACGGACAAAAACATGTTTTTACTGTCCAGACGCAGATTCATAAAGAAGGTCAGTGAAAGGGAAGTTTAAATCTACAATATTGTGTTGTGGTTCCCATCTTTGATCAATATGAAAACACAGTAATCACCATTTTCTTCTGCCTGGCGTTGAGTTTATTCTCCAGTTCCTTTTTCTGGTCCAAGAGGGTGGTCATGCGGAGGAGAAGTTCTGTGTTACACCTGGTTACCTCCATCAGAGCCCGATGTGCCTCTTCTACCTTCATCTGAATGGCACACACAAAAGATTAATAAGATTACTCAAATTTAAATTGTTGTATTAAAAAGACAAAAGCCGAACACCTGTACCAGAAAGTAAACAAAACAAGACATGTAGCTGTTGTTCTGTGTAGTTGTTGTTTTTTGTGTGGCAATTTTGCATCTGCGTTTTGTAGTTCTGTTGAATCTTTGTTTGAATGAATGACTTTCCAACAAGAGACGAGACGGGACATTAATTTCAAACAGAGGCTCTAGGCACCGACCCAAGTGCTAGGGCCTGTGCTTGCTAGCCCATTTAGTTATCCAAGTAAATGTGTTGATGAAGTTAGATAGAAATATGTGTTGGATGCATCAGCTATTCATATTTCTTACAAATTTAAGTTTGTGTACCAAAAAGTGAAATGTAGTTGAATAGGCAGAGGAGTACCAATACTAAAATATTTTTTTACACAGTCCATTTGTCTGACTCCTAGTAAACTCCTTCAATAAAAGTAGTCAAATCTTAATCTCTAAAAATATTACTGTACAATCTTAATTTAAGAAGTAACTAACTGCAGCTGTAAAACAAATGTAGTAGAAGTATAGTGGAGTAGAAAGCATGAAAGTACCTCAGATATATATTAGGCACAATACTTCATTAAATGTACTTATTACTTTCCACAACTAAAAATGACTGTATTTAATTTATATCAAGATGAACAAAAATTGAACGCAACCATAATCAATACTATCCATATAAATATGAGAAATTGTACATTATCTACCAGATTTAAATAAATCATAATTAAAACAACAACATAAGGGTGAGTAAGTCGGTAGCCCTCCCTCCTAAACACACACACACCGACACACACACATAAAGACACACACAGGTCAGCGTACATCCCAGTGTTTGATTTCCTTAGCGTCTGCCAATTCTCTGAGGAATTTCTGCTGCTTGAGCTCCTCCAGCGTCCTGTTCCCCGACAGCGCCTGGAGAGTCTCCAGATTCACCAGCCTCCCAAATTTCAACATCATCAGCTCCTTGCAATTCTTCTCCAGCACTACACCAACAAACGACAACACAGAGATGCATATCCAGCAATGTGATTTTTTGATGCTGGCAATCATCATTTTCTGAATATCACTGGTATCCAACCCTCACACATAACCAGAGGTTTCAACCAGATCTGTTGGCTTGTGGGGATCTCACCCTGGATGTTGGCGTCCATTACCCTGCGGTCGTGAACAAGCCTGCCCTGATGCTTGTGTGCCTCACAGTACAGATCTTTCTGCTGACTCTTCTCCGCATGCAACTGCTTGATGCGCTTCTGCAGCCTGTCGAGCTCCGTCATGCCCAGCACCAGCGCCGGGCTCAGGTCAGACGGCACCGATCCGTTTAAAACAAACTTAATCTGGTAGACGGATGCAGTGATTAATGATAAAACAACAAAGTGTGACAAGTTAAGCTGAAATTCTATAGTGCCTATATTTCCTAGTATTTTTTGATTTATGGAGTGATAAAAAAGAGACATTCAAAGTTCGCTCTGCAAAAATATTTGACTGTCAACAAAATGAAAGAAGAATTTTTAACCTGGCTTCATCCAATGTTTAGATTCATGTTCTGGAAATGTTAGCGCATATGTAATATGATAATGCATTGTTTGCATACCTAAACATAAATTTTCTGAAAAAGTATTATAAAAAAGATTACTACTCTCAATGTTAGAAAACTGGGGAAGTTTCATGCCGATATCTATTGAACTATTTAATATGTCAAATTTGCCATTTAGAAATTGTGATGGGCAGTTTTTTGTTCTTTTTAATAATAATAAATAATAATAATAAATCAGTACTTAAAAAAATATTATGAGGTTGTATACATCTTTAGTTTTACTCTGCTTGAAAATAAAGTTACAGAACAAGCTTCTTTTTTCTTTTCTTTTTTTACCTGTCCATACTTTATTTTGGGCTTGTTTATGTCTGGTTTAAAAAAAATAGGCAACTCACAGGAACATCCCCAACTGAATATAATGGCTGAAAGGCAGCTGGTGAAACAAGATGAACAGCGCTGTGCGAGAACTTCTAAACATTCCTGATGACACAATATCATCAAAATAAATGCTGCATTATTTCACATTGAGGTTTTACTTTGCACTGCCAAAAATGTGACTACAAATTTGTACAGTGGAACTTTTTGTTCTTTCACTAGAGAGTCTCTACAGTTTTAGGCCATGTACCTGGTGCAATCTGAGAGGGACCACCACATCCAGCTCGTTCATCTTTTGCTGCTTCTCCCTGTTGATCAACTCCAAGTCGTCCTCGGCTGCCTTCCGGCTGGTCTTCATCGATTTCTCCTGCAAAGCCGAGCAGAAACAACAAACGCACAACAAAGTCTCCTGGTCAATTAAATTGAAAACACAATCTAGAAATGTATTGTTGGAAAACATCCTCCCTGTTGAACCTTTAAATAGGTTTTTGAGCTTTTTGTGTGCGACTTAGGTATATGTCAATGAAAAATATGCACACACATAAATGCACCCCCCCCCCCACAAACAGATACACAAACCAGTAAATATAGAAGACATAAAGATGAAAAGCAGAGTATGACCTTTTTGACGAGTGTGTCGCACTCCTTCTTTAGCACTTCAGCACTCTTCTTCTTCTCCACCAGCAGTTCCTCCAGGTCCAGCCGACGCTCACGCAACTGCAGTGTTTTCTCAAACAACTCTGGCTCACAGCCTAAGACACACACGCACGTACACAAATTCATACTTAGTTTAAACTGAAGTTATAGCTTATAGTTATGAAACACATGCCGCAAAATGCCTCGTATCTAGTCTGGCCAGGCCAAATAATACTCAGTGTATTCTGCAGGTTGGGTCCAGATATACTGCCAAAACAATGACATGTACATGTACTTTGGTTGAAACCTGGCTATTTTAAATATTTAACTGAACTTTATCAGCTTTAAGCTGATCTTGAGCTAGGAAACTAAGTGCTCGCTGCACCCTCTCCCTGCGGGAGAAGAAGTCCCCTGTTAACTATGGAGGACTTAAAATGACTGAAGTATAAATAAATAAATGCATGAATAAATAAATAAATTGTTACGGCCTCTTGGTAAACTAGGGATGCACAGGCCGCAACATACAAAAAAGGGATACAGCTAAGGGGGAAACAAAGGAGGCAAATAAAAAAGTTAAATACTTGAACAAAATAAGGAAGATTTATTTCAGACAGTTAAGGTTAAATGAAGGGCAGAATAACACAGAAGCAAAGCAAAAGGAAAAATAGGCGTCAGGGTCTCCAAGGCCAACACAACAAACAAAACCACGATACTAACTAGAAATCAAAAGATACCACTGACCTACCATCGAAGAAAGGAAAAACAATACTAAGCTCCCTGTCTGACCACAAAACAGGAGCAAACTGACACAACAAAAATGGCAGAGACCCCCTACAAGCTTGACCCGAAAATACAAATGGGGGCCAACACTTCGGCACCATACCACAGAATGGTCACAGCTCAGAGGTGGAGAGAGAGAGAAACACTTAGTCAGGGTGTATATAAGCCCCGCCCGCTGATTAGGTGATCCCTCTCAGGTGGTGGTACTCCAGGCGTACCAGACCTGAGAGAGATAGCTCCACCCTCTTCCTGAAAGAGGGCCGTCTCAGTCACGGGACGTAACATAAAGGCTTAAATAAATGTATAAATAAATAAGTAAATACAGGAATAAATAAATGCTTAAATAAATATATAAATAAATACAATAATAAATGTATAAATAAATACAGAAATGAATAAATATAAGTTATAACTCAACAGGACATCATTAAATAAATGTATTTCTACATTTCTGTATTCCTTCATTTAATTATATCTCTGTTTATGTGTCCACACGTATTTTTTCATTTATTTATGTGTGACATTTATGTGTCCATATATTCAAATGAGCTGGGGCGGTCCGAACCTCATTGTTAAACGGGATTGGTCAAGTCGGGGAGCAAGACAGAAGCAATCGATCCCTATAGCACTTGGACCTGTAGACGAAAAGCGTTTATTATGCGTTCTTGTCTGTACATTCTAAATACTACTGTTGTTGAGTCACGGAATGTAATTTAAGGATGTTTTCTGCCGAGAAGTTAGTAATTTAAGCATCAAATCTGTGGTCGGTTTATCGAGATTCAGCCTAATAAACAGGCACGTGCACAGACATTTTGGGGGGCAGGTGCTCAAACCAAAAAAAAGGGCACCCAATGCCAAAATAAAATTCTGACAGATTTGAAGCATAAGCAGCATTACACTGATGATGCTGTCCTCGACCTGCGTTTCCTCTGGGCAGCATCAGACCGCTAGCTTACATTTTCTTTATGAATAAAGATGAATTATTATATAGCAACAACAGTACAAGCGTTCTGATTGGCTAATTGGTCGTCATGCCAGCCACGTATTGCCCTCCTCGCTGGTCTGATACAATCCGTACTGCCCTCTTACTCATTTTCAAAATGAGGGATATTGATAGACATCAACAGCCAAGAGCAGTGGTCCTCAAACTAAGGCCCTCCACATTTGGCCCGGCCCTCTGAACAATACCAGAGAGGCCTTATGATATATTTTTTTCAGTCTGGCCACGCAAATCCCCTGTTAAATAGAACGGAATAAGAATTCTCTCTCTCTCTCTTCTCTTTCTTCTCTCTCTTCTCTCTCTCCCTCTCTCTATTCTCTAGACATAACTAACGTCAGTAAACAGCTGGACAAGGCGTTGAAATCACGGATTTCGTGATTTTTTAACATTTATTTTTTAGGAAACATCGGTCCAGTTGTGACGTCATGTTTTCAGCAGCGCTAATGTTGTAGTTGATTTATCACAAAACACCGTCAGGGGACAAACACCGTCATGACCTGTTTGTCTGGTGCTTCGGGTCAGAGGAGAAGGAGGTGCACCCGTTTGGTGGTGCGAGGAGCATTGCGCGGAGGAGGAAGTGGAGGAGGAGGAGGAGGGATGGGCGCGGCGGGAGAGGGGGGGCTCGTGAGCGCCGCGGAGCATGTCGGGGAGAAATTCTCACAATAACTCAAATAAATGAGATCCACTATTGTCCCTGTGCCCAAGAATGCTTCTCCAGCATGTATGAATGACTACCGACCGGTGGCCCTCACCTCGGTGGTCATGAAATGCTTTGAGAGGCTGATAAAGGACTACATCTGCGCCTTCCTCCCTTCCTCCATGGACCCGCTGCAGTTTGCTTATCGCCCAAACAGATCCACAGATGATGCTGTCTCCCAGGTACTGCACACCACTCTCTCATCTGGACAGCCAGAGGGGGGGCTATGTGAGACTGCTGTTCATTGATTATAGTTCAGCTTTCAACACCATAGTCCCCTCCAGACTGGCCGGCAAGCTGATTGAGCTGGGACTGAACACCCCTGTGTGCTTGGATCCTGGACTTCCTGACCGCCAGGCCACAGGTGGTCAGGGTGGGCAGACACACCTCCAAATCCCTCACCCTGAACACAGGATCCCCCAGGGTTGCGTCCTCGGCCCCCTACTGTACTCCCTGTACACACATGACTGTGTGGCCAGGTTCAGCTCGAACACCATCATCAAGTTTGCGGATGACACAGTGGTGGTGGGCCTGATCTCCGACAACGACGAGAAGGCCTACCTGGAGGAAGTTGCTGATCTGTCACTCTGGTGCCAGGACAACAGCCTCATCATGAATGTCACCAAAACTAAGGAGCTGATTGTGGACTTTAGGAGGGTACAACAACAGAGGACGTACTCACCACTGGGGATTAACGGGACTACTGTGGAGAGGGTGAGCGGGTATAAATACCTGGGAGTCCACATCACCGAGGATCTGACATGGTCAACGAACACAGACACTCTGGTGAGAAAGGCAAGGCAGCGCCTCTACCACCTCAGGCAGCTGAGGAAATTTAAAGTTTCCCAGAGGATCCTTCAGTCCTTCTACTCTGGAGCTGTAGAGAGCGTCCTGACAGGAAGCATCACAGCCTGGTTTGGCAACTGCTCCGCTCAGGACAGGAAGGCTCTGCAGAGAGTAGTGCGTTCGTGAACGCACTATTGGAACTACACTCCCACCCTGCAGGACTTGTACACCAGGAGGTGCAGAACCAGAGCCGGCAGGATCATGAAGGATCCTCACCACCCCAACAACAGACTGTTTCAGCTGCTGCGGTCAGGCAGGCGCCTCCGTAGTCACGCTGCAAGAACAGAGAGACTGAGACGGAGTTTCTTTCCTCAGGCCATCAGGATTGTGAACTCCGACCTCACCAGGACCCCCACATAGACCCACACAACTGCCCCTCTTAGGCACACACACACACACACACACACACACACACACACACACACACACACACACACACTTACTGTAAATATTGTGTTGTTTTTTATTGTAAATAGTGTGTACTTGTTGCCCTTGCACATTCCTGCTGAGCATTGCCACTTTCATTTCACTGCACACCCTGTGTGTGTATGTGACAAATAAAACATCTTGAATCTTGAATCTTGAATCTTGAAATGCCCTGTCGGATATCAAAACACATTTGGGGGGAGTTGATGACAGAGAGAGTTAACTGTCATTCTTAAATACTGATGAATGAAGAAAAAAATGTGTCTCCAGCAAAAAGGGCACTTTTCTCATCCAGGGCAAAAGGGCTGGTGCTTGAGCACCACTAGGGGTCTATCTGTGCACGTGCCTGCTAATAAGGATATGCAACGGAGATTTGAGGTCCTGCTCTGGGCGCTCAGCGCGCTGTGTGGCCGCCGAGAGAAGCCTGATCTCGGCAGGACTTTTTGAAATGCTCCGCTGGCTCTGACGTCTAAGTAGCAAACATGAGATATAATTAGGTTTTGGATGATCTAAAGAGCACAGAGAGTTTATTATTTATTAAAAGATAACGTTACGTCAATTTGACTGAGGGTTAAGATTCATAACTTCATAGTGTAGCGACCCTGGGTCAGGAAAGCTACGAGACGTATATTTATTACCGTTTATTTGTAGCCTACGCCAAACAACAGTGAACACCGCAACACATTCTACTCCACTGTAAAGTATTTTATAGTGAATAATTGGAGTAAATTCATGAGCAAGAACAGTTGATGTGGTGACGTCACAAGACCAGAAAGACCGTCCTGCGTCCTCGAGAGTCTGGACTCCAAAGACCAGACTCCCAAGACCAGACTCCAAAAGAACACGAGTCTGTACTCAGTGTACTTGGAATTGATAAACGGCTGAAGTCAAAACGCTGTCTAGGCTAACGTCTGCTAACGGTTAGCTGAGCGAGCTAACTTCAGCATCATGTGCCAGGCAGGAGTAGTAGAGCATAACACACCAGGTGTGTCACACTCCTGTGACCAATCATGCTTTAGACAGAGGTTCGGACCGCCCCAGCTCATTTGAATATACGGACACGTAAATGTCACACATAAATAAATGAAGAAATACGTGTGGACACATAAATAGAGAAAGAAAGAAATGAAGAAATTCAGAAATGTAGAAATATATTTATTTAATAATGTCCTGTTGATTTATAACTTATATTTATTAATTCCTGTATTTATTTATTTATGTATACATTTATTTAAGCATCTATTTATTTATTTATATATTTATTTAAACATTTATTTATTTATTCCTATATTTATTCATGCATTTATTTATTTATTTATACTTAAGTCATTTTGAGTCCTCCATAGTTAACGGGCAGACTGTCAGTGTGCGATCCACGGCAATGTCTTTTTTGCAAGAGCATAAAGGTCTTCATCGATTTAGCTTCTTAGTTTTGCACTGAACTTAATCAAATTCAACAACATGATGCTTTATCCGAACACTCTAGTGACAGCAGAGGAGAGCACACTGCTCGCCAGATAATCAGTCACACAACACTCATGATCAATACTGATTCACAGAAAAGAGAGGAAAAACTTGTGCTGTGTTGCGATTGTAATGCTACACTGATTACGGACAATTAGCCAAATCGGTTGTCGCTAAAAGAAAATTGGCGAAAGGCTTCTTTTTTTTAAATGAGCAATTCAAAGGTTCATACTTTACAATGAAAAAGTTGGGGGTTTGAATATTTTTTCCACCACAATACTGACCTGGTGGGCAATGATTGTCGTCCAGAGCTGCTCCTCCGTCCTCTGTGCCCTCGTCATAATCATCATCCCAGTCGTCGTCTTCATCACTGTCCTCCTCTTCCTCTACAAACACGCAATTGGATCATAAAGGACACGACACACACACATACACAGCAGTGTTTCCCCTAGGTATACAGCTTCAGGGGGGCGGGACTAGTGCCGCTGCTCGCCATGTTGGTGCCCTAAGCTTAACTCCTTCACGATGCCCCCCCTGAGATAGGAAAGGGACCCACGGCGAGCAGCGTCGGAGGGGCTAGTGGTAATGTGCGCATGCACATTACCACTAGCCCGCCACCCTGAGAGACAGAAATGACATGCTGTTGTGTAGAGACGATCAATAGAGAAAATTACAGGGTGGCGGGCGGAGATTTCAGGGTAGGGGAAACACTGCACAGCATCACACAATCTCACTTGTGTTACTTCTGCTCACCTTTACTTCCTGTCTGATCCTCAATCTTAATGCGTTTGATCTTCTTCTTGAAGACTTTTGTCAGAAACTCTTCGAACTTGTTTTCTTTGCCCAATGAAGCCTGGAAGGCAGCAGTTAGAGTCTTTTCTTTCTCATGCAGCTGAGCTATGTCTCCCTGCTTCAGTTCCAGCTCTTCGTTAAACTCCTCCAGGTCAGACTGAGAGGAGAGAGAAGGGAGGATGGAACGAAAAAGTACACGAGAATCTGTTGATGTCTGCACCAAATGTGTTGGACTTGTGCAGTATTCAGTGCAAGTCATTAAGAACCCTTCAAACACAATCACGATAGTTAAGCGGGAAAAAACGAAAGAAAAATAGCCATGAAGCATGAAAACCTGTTTTGCGTCTATGCGAGACAGCTGAATTTATTAAAATAGAAGCATCTCTGTTTGGTCAGAAAATGTGTTGCCATATAATTCACTAATTCAAATACTGATTAGTAGTATAGGTACAGGAGTAGATACACTCTCTCCCACCGTAATACTGCTCTCCTCCTTAATGCGTCCGTTGAGGTTCTCCTGCAGACTGTCCTCCCTCCTGTCGAACTCCTTCAGGATCAGCAGCTCCTGGTAGAGCGTCAGCTGACGGAGGTCGGCCATCTTCAGCTGCCAGTCGAGACACAACTTCTGGTGACGCAGCAGCATGAGCTCTGCATCAAACTGACACACCGAACTCTCTATCTAATGATAAAAAAGAATACACCCATGGATGATACCACAATGTTATATATACTGTCAGCCTGATATGTTCAGGAAGTTCAGGAAGATATTTTCCTCTTGATGATATATTAAACATAAATTGATAGAGCCTTCATCAAGGAAACCAGACCTGCTTCAACAGAGAGTTCTGCTCATACAGCAGTATGACCTCCTCCTCCCTCCGGAGCTCATCTTCCAGCTCGCTCAGTGCTGTGTCTTTCTCCTCTGCCGTCTCTTCTTCTTCTCTGGTTGCAGATGAAGCTGGCAGACTGGGAGTCCCTTCCTGGGCCTCTTTTCCCTCCTCTCCTTCCATCTCTTTCTCCAGCTGCTCCAGTAAATGTGTGGCTCCCTCCGGCTCAATGGTCTGCAACCTGTTTTTGAATAAAGAAGGAAATTTCTTTCTTTATTACAAAATCAGCAGCTAGCTGAGCTGTGGTTTCTAGTTTAAGTCTGAACCTTTTAGAAGCCTTAGACCCCCTGGGGGGTCTGGGAACTTTATTGCTATAAGAAACAAGCAAATGTATATATAATATATTAACGTTGCACATCAAATTAAACAACAGAGCCTGGGATACAAGAATGAGTCAGCCACTTAAAAAAAACTTAAACTAAAAACTAAAAAAATCCTAAATACATGATAATCATAATTCGGCCCACTCAGCACGTTTCCAGAACCAGCGACCCGTAGCTGGGTCCTATCAGAAACGCCTGATAGCAAAAAGCACGACCATTCCACACTGATTCCAACACATATCTTCCAGATCCCTCGACACCAAAGCATCAATGAGATATGAGCCAAAGAACCCAGCAACATGAATCGCTATATCCTTTTACAATCAGCCAATTCTTCTTAACTTTGTTGATTGGGACAATTAGGTCATTTTTTACCGGTAGTTCCACACTTATGTATGTTCCACAATACCCTGTGCCTCATTCAACTCCTCCTGGACATGCAGAGGTAACATGTGAACAGGTGTAGGGAAGTTACTTTCAGCCTATCAGATTTTAATTCAATTCAATTCAATTTATTTGGTATAGCCCATTATCACAAATTACAAATTTGCCTCAGAGGCTTTACAATCTGTACATATACGGCATCCCTGTCCCCGGACCTCACATCGGCATCCCTGTCCCATGACCTCACATCGAATGCAATTTTACATCGTACAAATTGCGATGCCTTTCAGGATTCTATTGGCTCCCAGTGCTGTAAATCTTTTCTTGTTTTGTAGTCCTCAATTCTACTGGCTCTGACGTTTCCAAAGAGATGTCGTTTTCTGAAATCGACCCATCCCCCGCTGAGCTAGAGCCGTGCATATTTGTTTTTTATGGGAAAATATAGTTTTATGAATTTCAAAAAATTCAGAAAAATAGTAGAAACATGTTGTATTTGAATATAATGAAAACCATGAGTAACATACAAGTGAAATATATGATTTGTTACTTGAGAAAATGAAAATCCAAATGTGCCAAAATGTCTATTTTGGAGACCTCTAACTTCAATTCAGGCCTGAAACCTTTTTATTTTTGCTGTGTGCTATCTTCATTTGCTCTTAAAAAGTATGATATAGACTGATATGTACACAAGTATAAATGTTTAAAAATTAAAACATTTAAAAATTATTCAAATAGCCCTAGTGGTTGCAGAGATACAGCCTTTTTAGATTGGGTAAGCAATTTTCGAGCAAAGGCCTAAAAATAGCAAGGAACTTAAAGTCACATGATGACTTGTATTATATATACTTATTATCTGAGGTTTAACTAAAACATGCTACAGACCTAGTTGAACTGGGGTGTATGTGCATACCAGTCATGACACCATGTTAAGTGTTATGTCTACCATTTATTTTGATTATTTGGTATGTTGTCGTCCCCCCTCCCCTACACTGTTTAATTGAACAAGATTCAAGGATATAAATCAATTTCTGCATCTCACTACTGCATTTTATTTCTCTAACTGCACTGCAACTTTTATTCTATTTCTTGTTTTGAATGTTTAATGGACTGTTCTTAATTGTTTTTAAATCTTGTTTTCTTTGCATTATGTTTTGATGCCTTTAATGGTTTTAGGTGAAACACTTGAATTGCCTTGTTGAAATGTGCTATACAAATAAGTGTGCCTTGCCTTACACTAAGCTTTGTGATTTATCTTTCTTCCTTTTTTTCTCTACTCTTTTCTTACTTATGTGGTCTTGGATTAGACTAAAACCTGTATATTGTACCTCTGTTCCCTCAGAATCCTATATTGCTTCAGGGTGGCGTTGCTGTACTGCAGCCTCTTCTCTGGGGTTTCCTCTGGTAGTAAAGTGGGCATGGTAGGTGGAGGACAGTGAAGATGGGCCGCCAGACGCTGCTGGACCTTCTGGACCTGCTGAGCCTGAGCATGCAACTTAGACACGAGACGAATCTTGGAGTCCCGCAACGCCACGATATTTCCATTCATCTCAACCTGCTTCTCACAGATCTAGTGGGATGGACGTAATCCATAAATTAACATGTTATACATGCAACCATCGTTCATTAATTAACTGACTTGTTTCATTAGACTGTCTTCTGTGTGTGTGTGTGTGTACATTTTCCTCCAGGCCTATCAGCTCTGTTCTCTTCCTCTCAGCATTCATCCTCAGGTGTTTCGGCAACGTAAAGGTTTTGTCTGACTTCAGTTTTAAGTCTCCGATGTTCTCTTTGGCTTCACGGATGGCCTGAACATCCTGTAGATCCTCACTGTCCTTGTTTGGCTTCTCTGCGTAACTGAGACACAAACCCTCACAATTATGCCACAGCATCGCAATAGTTACAGTAGTAACTCCATCGCCCCCTAGCAAAATAATAGGGCACCACAATGTTTTTAAATATATTTTTAAGAAGACAGGAAGCACCATAACCATAGAAATGTACATTGAATTTGAGCCCAGAGGACTGAGTTGATGTTGTTTGACATGACACTCACAGTCGGGCCCAATCTTGCTTCCTCTTCTCTATCTTGGCTTGAGCTTGTTCAGCTTTCTCTGCAGCCTTTCTGAGCCTCTCGACCTGCTGATTTGTCAGCATTATTCCTGCTGGACGAGCTTGTGGGCAGCGCAGCAGCTCCTCCTCTGGAAAGTAAACACATAGATAGATAAAGCTTCCCCTTATATACTGTATTCTGTCAGGAACAAATATATATCCTACCACTATTAGATCTTTTTGATTGATCTTAGGTTTAATTATTTCTGGACTTTCTTATTTTCATTTTTGTTCATCGTATATTATTGTTTTTCTACAATTCAATTATTGTTGCACAATTTTGAACGATGTAAAAATAAAAAAAATAAAAATGTGAGGGTTTTTTAGTTATTTTGATATGTTATGTCTTTGTTAATTGCTTCTGTTGAAAATGGAATTTGCTGATACTTCTAGGGAACATTGTACAAATTCCCAATAAATATAGTTTTACAAAAAAAGGCATGTTTTTGACAGGTGAAACAAACATTTTCCTACGTTCTATGCCGCTGTCTTTTGCAGGATCGGCTCTTGATTTTCTGCGTTCTGATCCAGCAGGTTTGTGTCCATCGAGCCAGCTGGGACTCCTCAGATGTCTAAGCCGGGAGGAAGGCTCTGCGAGTGCCGGCAGACAGTAAGTGGAGACTCTATGGTCGGTGCCGATGGCAACCACAGTCACCATGTTGGCCTCCAGAGTGTCCTTGAACCTGAAAAAAATCACAAGAGGCGTGGGTTTCAGACTGGAGGCTGGTTGTATCCACCTCCTAACTTTCTACATACTGTGGCAAAATCTAAATAATATCACAACGTCTTTGGATTCCAGTCTGCTGGAATAAATTAAGTCCTTCATGAAGGGATGATGTTTAACACGCCATCCAAAGAAACATTTTGTTCCATTCTTGATTTAGTGGGTAAAGTAGAACAACATATTTACCAAAGTCTTAACATAGAAAGGTTACAAATTAGCAAAATAACATCCAAATGTAGTGGGGAATGCTCCCCAGAGAAGGAATGGTAGGCTTTTGAACGCAGCCCTTAGATGAGGCAGCAAGGACTCACGTTCACCAGTTTCTCAAGGCACAGGTTATTAGGGATAGTAGTAGCCCCTTTGCCTCTCCCATTGTGCTGGAAGGATGGCAGCCTTCGTCTGTGCATGGACTATCGGCTCTTGAACAGTAAGACCCGCAAGGACGCATTCCCATTGCCCCGTATTGATGAGTCCCTTGACACCCTGTCAGGGTCCCCCTGGTTCTCAACTCTGGACCTGGCTGCTGGGTACAACCAAGTACCTGTTGCAGAAAAGGACAAAATGAAGACTGCATTCTGCACTCCCTTTGGGCTGTTCGAGTGGAACCGGATGCTATTTGGGTTGTCCCAAGCACCTTCCAGAGATTAATGGAGAGGATCTTTGGAGATCAGCAGTCAGTCGTTGTTATTGTACTTAGATGATATTGTTGTTTTCTCTTTCACTGTAGCGCAGCACGTGGACCGTTTGGATGCCGTGCTTGGCCGCCTGCAGCAAGAGGGTCTAACAGCTAAGTTGGAAAAGTGTTCCTTCCTCAGACCAGAGGTGAGATACTTGGGTCACATCATATCCAGGGATGGTGTGTCCACAGAGCCTGGCAAGAAGCGGTCTCAAAGTGGCAGCGACCTAATCATGGGTCTGAGTTGCGTTCCTTCTTAGGATTTGCAAGCGACTACAGATGTTTTGTTGAAGGGTTTGCCAAGCTTGCGCCCCCACTGCATCGCCTGGTTGCTGAACTGACTGGCTCTAGATCATGGAAATCATCCGGAAAAAGTGTACCTGCTGCATGGACGGAGGAGTGCGAGCAGAGCTGTGAGGGCCTTAACAGTAGGCTAATGGCTTCTCCAGTCTTGGCCTATGCAAACTTCGCCTTACCATTTATCCTAAAGGTTTAATGCCAGCTACAATGGACTGGGTGCTGTGCTCTCACAACAGGATGTTACGGTTAGACCCGTAGCTTATGCAAGCTGTGGCCTTAAGCCTACAGAGCGTAACATGAGCAACTACAGCTCCATGAAATTGGAGTTTCTGGCACTCAAATGGGTCATGACTGAAAAATTCATAGACTACCTCCTGGGACAGAAATGTGTGGTGTATACGGACAATAAGCCTCTGAGTCATCTAGCCACAGCCAAGTTGGGTACCACGGACCCAATCATCCAAGAATTCCTGGGCTTTTGGACCAAATGGAAGGGCCCTAATGTAGCGGAACTACGTCAGGCCTTCAAGGAAGCTCTTGTGCTTGTCAGACAGTGGGACCGGATAGAGGAACAAAATGGGTGCTTTATCGCATAGTCTGCCGCTCCAAAAGATAGATAAGATATATACTTTATTAATCCCCAAGGGGAAATTAGTTCTCTGCATTTAACCCATCCTTAGTTATTAAGGAGCAGTGGGCTGCAGTGATGCGCCCGGGAAGCAACTGGGGGTTCAGTGCCTTGCTCAAGGACACTTCGACTTGCAACAACTAATGGGGGAGAGCCGGGATCGAACCGACAACCTTGGGGTTGCAGGACGACCCCCTTATCCCACTGAGCTACAGCCGCCCAAAAAGAGAAGAGATTCTCTAGTTGGTACTACCCATGTCGCTCAAGAGCCGAGCCCTGCATCAGCTACATCATGAACATGGACATCAAAGCATAGAAGGGACAACTGATTTGGTCCACCAGCGGTGCTACTGGCCTGGAATGCACCACGACATTAAGCAATGGTGTCTGGAGTGTGAACGTTGTCAGGTAGCTAAAAACACTCAACCAGCTGCCTGTGCCTACATGGGCCATTTGTTAGCTTCTTGCCCAAATCAAATACTTGCTGTTGGCATTACTATGCTAGAGCCATCACAAAATGGGATGGAAAATGTCCTGGTCATGACTGATGTCTTTTCAAAGTACACTCAGGTAGTTCCAACACAAGACCAACGGGCTTCCACAGTGGCCACGGTTCTAGTCAACGAGTGGTTCTGCAAGTTTGGAGTGTCAAGTCGTATCACCTCTGACCAAGGCAGGAATTTTGAGAGTAATCTTATCCAACAGCTTTGCAGTATGTAGGCCTACGGCATTGAGAAAAGCCACACCACTCCCTACCATCCAGCTGGTAATGGTCAATGTGATCAGTTCAACCGCACCCTACATAACCTCCTCCGCACTCTGCCAGTTACAAAGAAGAGGGATTGGTCATGCTACCTGGCACAAGTGACTTTCTCCTACAACACCACAGCGCACCAGTCCACCAGTGAGTCTCCATTTTTCTTGATGTTTGGGCAAGACCATCAGTTGCCTGTCGATTTCCTTTTGGGCAGAATTCAGGAACCTGTAGCGGTTAGCACTCATGACTGGATTGTGGAACACCAAAACCGGCTACGACATGATCAACAGGTGCGAGATGTCCCCCTGCAAGAATGTCAGTTGGTCTACCTCCGGGATGTTGGAGTCAGAGGCCGTCATAAAATCCAAGACATCTGGAACTCGAAGTTGCTGAGGGCCCAGCAGTTGGAGGGTCGGTGTACACCAATGGTCCCTAAACTACGGCCCGTGGGCCGAATCCGGCCCACCTCCACATTTGGTCCGGCCCCCTGAACAATACCAGAGAGGCGTTCCGATTTATTATTTTTTTCACCTGGCCCGCTGCCGTTGAGATTGCAGTGAGACGCGGAGAAAATGTGAAGTGATGCTCTTCGCAATAAAACATCTTTGATGAGACGTGTCGAGTCTCGGCCAATCAGCGTTCAGATGTCGACAGCGTTTGGTGGTTTAGGTTAGCTTGAATGTTAGTCCGCTATATCTACTGCTGTCACGCTGCACGGTGTATCGATACTAACAAAGTACCCGTACGTTAAAAACGATATGATTTAGCATATTTTTAGTATCGATACTTCATTAAAAGAGCACATGATCAGAGCGCACGCGCTGTACTGTTCCGTTAAATGTTGTCTGCACGCGCAACGCAGCGCTCGCAGCGAGTGGCGTCAACTACTACTACCCCCCAGGAGACATCCTAACCTCCGTCACCTACCGCCGTGAGTAAGCCAGCGGGGGCTACGAACTCTCAGATACCTGTGCCTTGTGTTTCTGACATTTTAAGGCCCTGGCAGTAGGTCTCAATCGTCGGGATGCCGATTTAAAGACTATGGGGTAGATTGTAGTGGGGAACGCTCCCCAGAGAAGGAAGGGTAGACTTTTGAACGCAGCCCTTAGGCTGGCTCCGACCCAATCAGCGCCATTGCCTCACTCCCTTTTGGCCTGTACTCGCTCTTGGTGAGTTCTGAATACTATTTTGTCACACTCTTTGATAATGTTTTGTAGCATGGAGGTACCTTTAATCTGTTTACCATTTATAGGTTCACCGTATGCTGTTTTTAACCCACTTGTTTTCCTGCTACTATTTTATCCGTTTTGCTGCTACTATTTTCTTCGTTGTGCTAATATTTTACCGTTTTTTGCTGTTACTATTTTACTTGTATTTGCATGGTTTGTTTATGTTTAATTGTTTCTGCATGATTTGGGCTTATTGTTTTTGTTTTAAATCATTAAATTCCTGTAATAAACTTCTGTTTTAATTATACTAAAACACGTCTCTGGCCTAATACATGGAATATGGCGCCGTACGTGATGGCTGCTGTGTTGCGAGCTCCCGGATTTTGTAGTAGTTTTTTGTTATTTATTCTTCTTATTGCGACTATTTTTGCACAAAACGTTAGCAGCCAGTTAACGTACGACAGATGCACACTTCTGGAGATTGGATCGGCAGTTGCTCGCCGCCTACCAGAGTTTTTCAACTCTTACTCGGACGTCCCGCCAGGAACAGTAGCGGAACTATCTCCGTCCATTTTAGGCGCGATCTCACGCAAGCGTCGCCGACGGAGGGGGAAGCGAGCTGGCGTGCTGGTCAGGCTGAGACGTCGAGCCAATCGACCCCCACTACCCACCATTTTACTGGCAAATGTACAGTCTTTGGACAATAAGCTATGCGAGCTACAGGCTCGTATTCAATTCCACCGGGAAACTAAGGACAACTGCATCATCTGCCTTACGGAGACATGGATGTCGGAAGAGGTTACCGACTCAGCCATCGAGCCGGCAGGATTTTCCGTCCACCGCGCGGACAGAACAAAGACTCTCTCTGGTAAAGATCGTGGAGGGGGGGTATGTCTCATGATAAACAGATCTTGGTGCAACCAAAGTCATGTACATACTCTCAAGTCGTTCTGTTCCCCGGACCTGGAGTACCTAATGCTCATGTGTCGACCATTCTGGCTACTGCGGGAGTTTACAGCAGTCACCGTAACTGCTGTGTACATTCCGCCTCAAGCTAACACGGACATAGCGCTGAAGGAACTCTACGGGGCGATCAGCGAGCAGGAGTCGGCACACCCCGAGGCTGCTTTCATTGTGGCGGGGGACTTCAACAAAGCGAACCTGAAGAAAGTTCTCCCGAAGTTCTACCAACACATAACAAGCAACACGCGGGGGGAGCGGATTCTCGACCACTGCTACACTCCCTTCCGGGATGGATACAAAGCCCTCCTCCGCCCACCGTTCGGCAAATCGGACCACCGCTCCATCCAACTACTCCCCGCCTACAGGCAGAGGCTGAAACAGCAACCAATCGCTGTGAAGGAAGTGCAACGCTGGTCGGACCAATCGGAGTCTATGCTACAGGACTGTTTTGAACGTGCTGACTGGGATGTGTTCAGGGTCGCGTCGGACAACAACGTCAGTGAGTACGCGTCCTCAGTCACCGGGTTCATCAAGAAATGCATAGATGACGTTGTTCCTACCAAGTCGGTTCGGATTTATCCCAACCAGAAACCGTGGATAAATGGCGATGTTCGCGCTGCACTCCGCACGCGTAACACCGCCCTTGACTCGGGAATATGGCGGAATACAAAGAGCCCGCCACGACCTCCGTAAGACCATCGGCTCTGCCAAGCGGGAGTTCAGGAACAAGGTGGAGGAAAAGCTCAAGAGCCATGACGTGAGAGGTGTGTGGAAGGGGCTACAGACAATCACGGACTTCAGAGGAGAACCAGCGGTGAAGAGAACTCCTCTACCTCCCTCCCAGGCGAGCTAAATACATTCTTTGCTCGGTTCGACGTGAACGGCAGCCCGCCGAAGGCAGCGCTGCCCGAGGAGACCAGCCTGCTGATCATCTCAGAGGCTGACGTGCGCAGAGCCTTCAAGCGGGTGGACATCCGGAAGGCGGCAGGTCCCGACCACATCCCGGGCGCGCCTCAGAGCATGTGCAGACCAGTTGGCAGGAGTCTTCGCAGACATCTTCAACCTCTCCCTGTCCCAGGCTGTTGTTCCTGAGAGCTTCAAGATGTCCACCATTGTGCCTGTCCCCAAACACCCCAAGGTAACCTGCCTGAATGACTGGAGACCCGTAGCCCTCACCTCGATTGTCAGTAAATGCTTGAGAGGTTGGTCAAGGACTTCATTTGTTCCATGTTGCCTGCCACGCTGGACCCATGGCAATTTGCATATCGTCAAAACAGATCCACCGACGACGCAATTGCCATGGCACTTCACACCGCCCTTTCCCACCTGGAGGAGGAACTGTTGTGTGCGAATGCTGGTTGTGGACTACAGCTCAGCGTTCAACACTATTGTTCCTGCCAAGCTCGACACCAAGCTCAGAGGTCTAGGCCTGCACTCTACCATGTGCAGCTGGATACTGGACTTCCTGTCGGGCCGCGCCAGGTGGTGAGGATGGGCAGTACCACCTCAGAGCCGCTGACCCTCAACACGGGAGCCCCTCAGGGATGCGTGTTGAGCCCTCTCCTCTACTCCCTGTACACCCACGACTGCACGGCCATGCACAGCTCCAACGTAATCATCAAGTTTGCTGACGACACAACAGTGTTGGGGCTGATCACCGACGACGAGACAGCCTACAGGGAGGAGGTTGGATCACTGGTACAGTGGTGCCAGGAGAACAGCCTCGTCCTCAACGTCAAGAAGACCAAGGAGCTGATCGTGGACTACAGGAAGCGGAGAGGAGAGCACACCCCATCTCCATAGACGGAGTTGCAGTAGAGAGGTCAGCAGCTTCAAGTTCCTCGGCGTGCACATCTCCGAGGACCTCACATGGACCACGCACACCACTCACGTGGTGAAAAGGGCCCAACAACGCCTGTATTTCCTTAGGCGACTGAGGAAATTCAACATGGCCCCGCATCCTCAGAACATTCTACACCAGTACCATCGAGAGTGTTCTGACAGGTTGCATCACCGTCTGGTACGGGAACTGCACCGCCCTGGAGCGTAGGGCACTACAGAGGGTGGTGCGGTCGGCACAGTACATCGTTGGAGGTGAGCTTCCCTCCATCCTGGACATATACACCAAGCGGTGCGTGGCCAGGGCCAAACGGATGATGAAAGACAATAACCACCCCGGCCACAAACTATTCACCCTTCTACCGTCAGGCAGGCGATACCGCAGTATCAAGTGCCGCACAAACAGACTGAGGGACAGCTTCTTCAGTCAGGCCATCAGGCTGCTGAATAAGGACTGAGACCCTCATTAACACTATACACCAGAACATATTCTGTGAATATCTATGGCCATGGTGTATATTTTATTACATTGTTTTATATATATATATATATTGTATGTATACACATATATATATATATATTGTCTCAAAAAAGTGTATATTGTATTACATTGTTTTATATATATATATTGTCAGGATGTATATTCTATTACATTGTTTTATATATATATATAGTTAATACTTTCTTCTTTTTTTTGTGGATATTGTATAGTTTATTCCCATTCTTATTCTTTTTTTAGTCTGCTACTGCTGTCGGGTGTTTTGCACATAAGAATTTCACAAACCGATTATACTTGTATAAAAGGGGATGTGACAATAAAAAACTTGAAACTTGAAACTTGAAACTTGATAATGGTAAAAAACAAATCTGTGAATATATTTTAGTTGTAAACTTGTATTTCTTGGGGTGTAAGGCCCGAGGCCATTTATTAAATGCCCTACTAGAGAGGAGAGTATTCTGGACCACCACTGACCAGTCAGTGTGGCCTATCACGCTGTCCCTCGTTCCGCACTGGGTCACTCCGACCACGTCATGGTCCATTTGATTCTCTCATACAGGCAGAAACTAACGCTCTGCAAACCTGTGGTGAGGAAATTCAAGAAATGGACCAGTGAGACTCTGGAGGATCTTCGGGTGTGCTTGGACTGTACAGACTGGGATGTCTTCAGGACTGCTACCAACAGTCTGGATGAGTACACAGAGGCTGTAACTCCCTACATCAGCTTCTGTGAGAACAGCTGTGTTCCAACCAGCACCAGGGTGAGCTATAACAACGACAAACCCTGGTTCACAGCAGAACTCAGGAAGCTAAGGCTGCAAAAGGACCAGGCATTTAGGAGTGGGGACAAGGACTTGTACACAGAGTAAAAATACAGGTTTAGCAAGGCGGTGAGAGATGCTAAACGACTGTACTCTGAGAAGCTACAACACCAGCTTTCAGCAAGTGACTCTGCTTCTGTCTGGCTAGGTCTCAGACAGATCACCAAATACAAGCCAAAAAAACCCCGCACCATGAACAACCTCAGCCTGGCAGACGAGCTAAACAAGTTCTACTGCTGCTTTGAAAGACAATGGAACAGTCCTGGGTACATCCCTCACAGCTCCATCAACCAGCCCCAGACCACCAGCTCTCCCTCCCCCAGCCCATCAGGGCTCATGCCTCTGTACCACCCATCCCTACCCCCTCCCCCTCCCCTGTGACGACCCTCTATATTCTGGAGAGAGACCTCCCTGGAGACATATCATGTTCCAGACTGCTTTAAGGCCTCCACCACCATCCCCGTCCCCAAAAAACTAGGATCACAGGACTCTATGACGACAGGTCCGTCGCCCTGAGGTCATGAAGTCCTTTGAGCGCCTAGTCCTGTCCCACCTAAAAAAAACCACCGACCAACATCGGGATCCCCTGCAGTTCGCCTACAGAGCCAACAGGTCTGTAGATCATAGACTTCCTGTCTGACACGAAGCAGCACGTGAGGCTGGGGAAACAAGTCTCAGCCTCTCGGTCCATCAGCACCGGTTCCCCCCAAGGCTGCGTTCTTTCCCCTCTGCTCTTCTTCCTATACACTAACAGCTGCACATCCAGTCTGTCAAGCGCCTGCAATTTGTGGACGACACTGCCCTCATTGGACTCATCTCCAATGGGGATGAGTCCGCCTACAGGTGGGAGACGGACCATCTGGCGACCTAGTGCAGCCAGAACAACTTGGAGCTCAACGCTGAGGTCCATCAGGACCAAGACTTCACGCCACACAGACAGCTTCTTCCCGTCGGCAGTTTAATGTTTAAATTATTATACACTATATACAATAAGTACACTATGTTGACTGTTGTTGTTGTTGTTGTTTTGTGTCCGTCTAATGTACACACCAGCCGCCAAGTAAAATTCTTCATCTGTCTAACACACGTAGGAAATAAATGTTGCTGATTCTGATTTAGGTCCATGATACAGCCGTATCACAGCAGACATCTGATTAATTAGATGTGTGTGTGTGTGTGTGTGTGTGTTGTCAGTACCAGTCCTGCAGTTTGCTGAGCCCTATGCTGCAGCGCTCCTCCTCCCAGCCCATCTGCTTTCTGACCTCCCTCACCCGCTGGGCCTTAACCCTCTCTGCCTGCTCACCGAAACGCCGGTCCAGTTGCAGCTCCTACACACACAACAGCACACACATGTCAAACACACAACTGAGCACCTTGCATACATTAATTCCCTGGAGACTTATCCAAACCTTAATGATAAAATGCCTAAGACCAAACCAGGTCTTAATCCTAAACTGTAATGGTTTAGTTTTCCGAGGGCCAGCTTTTTTTATCCCACATCGAAAGGTGACCCCAATCAGTGTGTTTGCGTGAACTTGAATAACAGGGTTGCAGTTGTTTCCTTTTCCTGTCAACAAGAAACAAGTTGTCCATATGGGAGAGTGGATTAGAGAAACCTGAGTTCCCCTGCTAGATTTTCTGAAGGTAAAGATAAACACATGGAGGAATGTTTTCTTGTGTTTGAAATAATTCCACTGACTGCATACTATTTGGACCAACTGAAACGATCAAGAGAGGCATATTGATATTAGTCAGCCTGAAAGTTGATAAGAGGATAGCTGGTACTGAGGACAGGGAGGTAGTGGAGGTCAGGGTTGATGGGAATAAAATGGACAGACGCTTGTGCACCAGTGTGTCTTTCAGTTTCATACTAAAACTAAACTGCAGCTGCAACGGTAAACCACATGACGTGTGCGTCTGTACCGCAGGTTTCAGGCGAACATGCTCAGGCATATTCTGGTTGTCATTCATCAGCTGTTTAAACTTCTTCTGAAGCTCGGCCAGCTTCTTGCGCTTCTCAGCAATCTTCAGCCCAGCCTCCCGACGCAGACGGTCCTTCTGCAGCTTCTGCTTGGCCGTTTCTATGCTGGAGGGAATCAAGAGGGAGTCGAGGTGGGTTAGATGAGATGAAACTTTGGTGTTTTTCTAGAGTTACAGTGACACCTAAATATAGATGAAGCTCAATGTCAAATATTATATATTAAAAAATTATAATAAAAAGACAATCGAATTTTCGACAGGACAAATAACTTCCATGAATGACACAGAAAGTAACAACAGTGATACACAGAAGACAAGCATAAAGTGATCACATTATCCTTAAACAGATCATTCACGCTCACCTGTAGGCAGCTTGTTCCACAATGTCTTTGGCCTCATTCTCAAGACCCACCTGTTAGAATAACATGTAAAAAAGATAATTACTTTTTTAATTGATATTTATCTACAAACATCCATTTGGTCATCCTACAACAAAACAGGTTTTTCTGCCCCCAACAGAAATCCAAATCTTCTCCTCTGTCGTAGACTAATGCAGTTAAAAATTAATTTGCATAAAAAATGTGAAGATCTTTATTTTGTTGCTGTATGTGTCACTGTCCTGCAGTTTTCACCTACAACAGATACAGAACACAAATCATGTATAGGCTGTTTGTTCCCAGAGGAAATACAATTGGAAGATGTTGCAAAATGCTTTTCACATTTAGCAAACTCACTTCTAAACTCACATACTCGTAATCTGGCTCATGTAGAAGGAACACATTGTCAATTTAATGTATATATATAATACAAAATAATAATATGTACAATATATAAAACCCTTTGTCTATAGAGCCTATGTGTAGACGAATAAAAAAGTCCACAAAGAACTTTTGACATTCGACATGCTCACAATGCCAATGGTAACATCCTAATAGCAGGTATGTCCTTCCTGGCTCAGCATGTAAGCATGTTGACATTGGTTGATTGGTATTAAAAAAAAGAAAAGCTGAGGCTGATGGGAAGGTCATTAATCTTGACCTTACAACAGCGCAAGATGAAATGTTCATTTAAATCTGTCACATAGTCACGCAGCTAAAAATCACAGATGGAACCCTCCCGATGCCACTGGTGTTATTAAAATACATCCTCTGGGAATGAATTTGTGTTCCAAATTGAGTGCTCATTCATCCAGTATGTGGACTGACCCTGGGTGAAGGAACCGTGGCCCTCTTTTTCTGCAGGCCTTTCTGTAGCTCATCTGGGGGAAGGAGGCTGAAGGAGAAGATGTTGCCGTCATCTCCTGCGGTCAGCACAAAGTGGTCGTCATGGCTACAGCAGATGTGCCGCAAGTGTCCGTACTGGTTGTCGTGGACACTGAGAGCCCAGTAGGCCTGCATGGAGGTGAGGCTGCTGTCTCCAGGCTGCAGAGGGTAAACCCTGATGAAGCCTGAGTGCATGCCACAAAGCAGCAGCTGCCTGTTGAAGCTACACAGCAAAACACCAGGAGGGAAACATTATAAGATTGTTTTTGATTTGTGTTGATGAAGTCCAATATGTACTCTCCTTTTTGCTGCGTTTTGGTTTTAACAAACTCCTGTAAAATATATCTGGCTCTTTAGCAGCAAAATGTGTCACGCTGTCTTCACCAGCTATTAAAACTGTGTCTTTTTCAAAGCTAGTTTGTTGCCCGTTGCTGCTGAAATCAGGGTTGATAAGAGATTGAAGCAGGCAGTTGATGAGAGTTGATGTTATTTTCACATTTAATGTAGTCATCTGATCTTGAAATTTGTTAGTTTTCCTCCAACTACCTGAAGGTGAGAGAGCGAATGGGGTCGTCATCTTTGCTGTGGACAGGCAGGAAGTCGAACGGCTCATCCTGCCGCTGATCCGGATCCTCGTCCTGCTTCTCAGAGAACTTACAGTGATACAGGAAACCTGAGTCGAAGCCACCCTGTAGGAGGAATGAATTCAATCTTTAAGGGAAAACCAAATGTCTTCTAGGATTGTTTCTGTGATAAGTTATTTTTAAGTCATCTTTTTTTAATTGAACTGTGGGCCTAGGTATTGTTTCGCCGGTATATTTTAAATATAATTAGTTTTTTCCAAGTAGGACTAAATGCTGCAGTCTGGGCCAGCAGGTGATAAAATGATGCAATATGAGGACTGTTTCTCTCATCCGGCTCTCTTTGTAGAGTTTGCAGGCCATGCTTCTCTCATCTCTCCATCCACTATCTCCATCCAAATGTAACAAAGACCAACTCTACATATACGAACTCTATGTACTCGTTCAGTATGTTCATATTTGAGACCAAAAAAAATCTCTGATGGAATTAGTTGGAAACAGTCAGCATGTGTGTGGTTCTGTATGAAATCAGGAAATGTCGGATTAAAGAATAAGTGAAGATAAGATTACAACTGCCGAACATCTGACCAACAATTTGAATACTTTGGGAATTGGACAATTTTAAGGTTGAAAAAAGCACAGTGGTGTTAAACCGTTTTACACGGAGATTGCGCAATACTGCCATGAAGAAGATCTGCCAATACGTTGACTTAGCTTTTTTACACGGGACCAAATACTGCCAGTATACAGTAATGATGCCCTATTTTGAGTTATTAGAGAGCATACCGTCATTCCAGAGGCGTAACTTTTAACAGAACATTCATGTGTAAGTACTTTGAACAATTAATTTATTTTTAGTTATTATAATTCTTATTTGTATGATACTTCATACATTTTTAGATATAATTGCCCATTGACAGGTCCTGACTTAGGCTACCTTCGAGTAAACATTTCAGACTAAAGACCAGACTTAAGACTATCTTGTGTGCGTGTGTGTCTGTGTGTGTGTGTGCCTGTGTGTGTGTGTGCGTGTGTGTGTGTGTGTGTGGTTGTGTACCATGGACAGCCAGAATTTGCCAGGCTCTGAGTAGAAGCCACAGTAGAGAGGACTTGGGGGGTCAGGGATGTAGATAGCAGGCAACTCTTCTTCTTCCTCCTCTTCTTCTTCTTCTTTCTCTGGTTTTGCATTCAGCTTCTTTAATTCTTTCAACTTCTCCTCACTCTCTTTCTTCTTCTCCTTTACGACTTGACGTCTTGCGATTTCCTCCTCTCTCTGAAATACACAAATTAAAATGTGAGTGATCTAAACCTGACAGAGTTGGTTAATTCCAAGAAATATTCTGCAGATATCCGTGCTTTTTTATTCAAGAAGAAGAAGAAAAAATGAACAAAAAAATACTTTAAATCAATTTAATTTAGTTTATTTTGTATAGCCCAATATCACAAATTAGCCTCAAAGGGTTTTACAATCTGTACACATACGACATCCCTGTCCCAGGACCTCACATCGGATCAGGAAAAACTCCCAAGAAATAGAAAAAAAAACTTTCTCTGGGGAAAAAAAGGGAATAAACCTTCAGGAGAGCAACAGAGGAGGATCCTTCTCCCCGCATGAACAGATGCAATATATGTTATGTGTACAGAAGGAATCATTACAGAGTCACAACACATTCAATGAGTACGGCAGAGTGTATGAATAGTATGTCGTAGGCATATTCCACGATCCAGACCTCGATGATCCATCAGGCAGATGGAGGTAGAGAGGAGGAGTGGGCGGAGTCTCAGCAGGGCCATGGCATAGTTGGTAGTAGGCATATTCCACGATCCAGACCTCGATGATCCATCAGGCAGATAGGATCTATGACATCAAAAGGACTCTAGGAACGACAAGTAGCCCCGCATTTAGTGAGCGCAGCTCTCTAGTGGGGCAATATGGTGCCACAAGCTCCTTAAGATATGATGGTGCATCACCAATCAAGGCTTTGTAGGTTCCGAGAAGAATTTTAGATGTGATTCTTGATTTTACAGGGGAGCCAGTGTAGAGAAGCTAATACAGGAGTAATGTGATCTTTTTTCTTAGTGTTAGTGAGTACACGAGCTGCAGCATTCTGGATTACTGGAGGGATTTAAGAGATTTATTAGATAAGATAAGATAAGATATATACTTTTATTAATCCCCAAGGGGAAATTAGTTCTCTGCATTTAACCCATCCTTAGTTATTAAGGAGCAGTGGGCTGCAATGATGTGCCCGGGAATCAACTGGGGGTTCAGTGCCTTGCTCAAGGACACTTCGACTTGCAACAACTAATGGGGAGAGCCGGGATCAAACCGACAACCTTGGGGTTGCAGGACGACCCCCTTACCCCACTGAGCTACAGCAGCCTGATAACAACAAGTTGCAGTAATCTAGTCTAGAAGTAACAAACACATGAACCAGTTTTTCTGCATCTTTTTGAGACAAGATGTGCCTGATTTTTGAAATATTACGTAGATGAAAAAATGCAGTGTGTGAGATTTGCTTCATGTGGGAGTTAAAGGACAAGTCCCGAACAAAGATAACGCCGAGATTCTTTACAGTGATGTTGGATGCCAGGGCAATGCCATCTACAGAAACCTCATTACCAGATAATTGATCCCTGAGGTGTTCAGGGCCGAGTAAAATTACTTCAGTTTTGTCTGAGTAGAGTAACATCAAGAAGTTGCAGGTCATCCAAGTTTTTATGTCTTTAAGACATGCTTGAATTTTAGTGAGCTGGTCGAACTCCTCTGGTTTGATCGACAATGAGTAATTATGGTGTTGATATTAAACAAGAGAGACATCATTAACCATTAACCTACAAACAAAAGACAAAGAGAAACAAAGCCCTCACCTTGATTCGAGATTTGATACTCCTGAACCTGAAAGATCTGCTGGGCAATTCAGTCAGCTGGAAGGTTTCGGTTGGCCTATGTGCCTCCGGATCAGGACTGTGAACCTCGACCACATGACCACTCTGACACAGGATGAGCAGCCTGCTTTCAGTCTGGGTGAAATGGTAACAGAAATCGGTTGAATACATGATTTTCCATCACATAGACATTTGGGTGAAAGAGGGTGGGAGACCTGACTTACGTGAGAATGAGGAGACCACTCCAGCGCCTGCACCGGCCCAGGAACGTGGACAAAGCCGATGGGGTTGTATTTTTCCCCGACGGTGAAAAAGAACACAGTGTTGTCACAGCTCTGAGGGGGAGGGGGGAGGTGAGAGGACGGAAAGGTGTGAAAAGTAAGGAAAAGAAAGGAAAAAGTTAAACAAAAAAATTGATAGAAACTTCTCAAAACCCTCCACCAGCGGTAATGTCTACCAGATTACAGATAGTATGGACAGAATTGAACCTCAATCTGAATTTATGTAAATTTAGATATTTAATCTTGCAAAATAAAGATGGAAATTGTGTTGTTTCCGTCAAAATGAGCATTTGACCCATGACATTCATGTGTGTTTAATGACATTATGAGATTGAGGGTGAGGCAATATCAAGAGATTTAAACTTTGAAAAGATTTATTTCAAAACATTTTCTGAAACAAGGTGTTTTTCTTGGAAAACCTCTTACCCCAGTGGCTAAGATCTCTCCATTTCGCTCATATGCAATAGCAGTTACATGGGCATTATGGGGTTTGAAGGCCTGTTTGAGGCTCAGCATGGCATCTCCTTTGCGCTTGGTGACCACTTGCAGCCTTTGAGGGTCGTACAGCTCCAGTAACCGTACAACCCCATCCTCGAAGCCTGTCACCAGTAAACTTCCGCTCTGGTTCACCTAAAGACAAAATGCCAGAGCATCACAGGTCAGTTATCTCTGAGTACTTAGTCATCAAAAAGTGTAGCATGGAATCATTCTCACGCACCAAAGGTGGAGCCCAGCAGAGAGCAGTTCCACCCTGATTGAAGTGTCTGCTGGTCAGCTCTCTTTTGGCGAGGAAGTCAAAAACTTTGACTGAACCTGGAGATCAGGGACAGAGGCAGACATATATATATATATATATATATATATCCAGTGTGTGTGTATTTGAGTCTGTGTATTTGCAAACATGAACAGTGGCGCAGGTGTGGAAATGCGTGGCTCGCACGGTCGAGAGTGGTCGTGGCCATCAGGTGAGATTTCCTTGACACATCCAGGCCCTGGATCGCCCCGGCGTGGAAGGAAAACAGGCACTCTGGAAGAGTCTGCACACACAGAGGATACACCTACTGTTTCTTCACTAGGAGAGGAGACCACATTTATTCATTGTACTCTTTATCATGACATGTGACGATACAATATGTTCTGCTTTCAGGCTTTTGGAGCAACAAACACTGACTTTTAAAAAGGTGCAGATCAATGTTAACAATTTTCTCTCCTCACACAAGTTTTTCTTACAATCAGCACAGCTCATAAAAGATTTAAAAAAAGATCATCAATCATCGAAGCAATGTTAGAAATGACACACTAGCTGACCAAGAATGTAATACTTTGCTTCAAACAAAGCTTAAAACATACATAACAACTCTATAAAACAAAACAAACCATATTGATGAATGAAAGATTCAGTTTCCAGATGGCTCCAGTGGAATCCTATAAGACCAAAGGGTGGAGAGATTAGGTTTGGAATTGTGTGATCAAAATACGGCCGGATCATGTATTGCAAATGGCCTTTGACGTTTCGCCCTCTGACCTGAACAAAACAGATGTCAGGCAAGGAGCTCCTCACCACAGAGGAGAGGCAGACGTTCTGTCCAACCACAATCTCATTTATGGGCTCAAGCTCAAACCTGCTGCCGTCGCCGGTACTGTCGGCAGTGTCGATGCTCTCAAAGTCCCAAAGCTGCATGGGGCAGAGGGGGAGGGTTACAAAGTCATGCCAGTTAAATATAAAGCCTCCATCTGGGTCATCATCCCTGCTCAGTTAAGTTATTTTTTGAAAAACATCCAACGACAAAGTGAAGCATATGATCTCACCAGGACCACTCCATCAGAGCCAAACGTCATCAGCTGTCCATCTCCCAGGGCGAAAGGTTGTACCGTCCCCGCATGGCAGTTCCGCCCCTTCTCACGGCAAATCTCCACCTTGATGCCATTCCCATCCCACAGCAACAAGTTACCCCATTCTGAGCCAGACACCACCTGACAGGAGGAGACGAAGGGCGTCGGGGGTCGGAAGTAACTGTTCATTTTCTTAGTCTTTTAGAGTATGTTAATGTAGTATATCCCAAATTAGAATACAATATATGTATACATGGGTATTTCTGTGAAATTGTATTTTACTGAATTATGGACCTAATTTGAAATCGTATATATCACATCATATCATATTGTAAGTGGGATCACTGAGCACACTCTTGGGGATGGTCAATGGTCATAAATGCACATGTAAAACCAAATCAAGATAGTTCCTTGTTTCTAAATATAAAAATTACTTTTCAGAAAACTTTACTAGGTAAAAAAAAGTTACATTTAAGTGATCAACTATTTCATGGTGATATTTATTGGGTATTCTTCCCCCTTTCGTGTCTTGCATACTATGTATATAAAACATTTGTTCTCAGGAGCTTTCGGTCAATGTATTTATCAATAAATGCAAAAATATATATACAGTATATATATATATATTTATATATATATAAATAACCATAATTTTACTTTTTCAAAAGGGAAAGGGATAGTTCCGATTTTTTTCTGTGAGTTTTTGTATGAGGTACTCATCCATATGTGTACTATCCACACAGTTTGGAGCAACCGAAAGGAGTACCAACACGGAAACTAAGCAATAAATGTCTGTTGAAGGGGGCAGCAGCAAACCGTATTCCTGCCACCGAAATTAAATTCTTCCTTATAAGTTTAAGTGTGAGTTACCCATCTATGCTCTCGTCAAAAAGACTAGACTCCTATGAAAAAACCAGTAATTTTATCTCGCAAGACACAAGAATCACTGGTCTACCGCTGCCTCGATTGGTTAGTTTGCTTGTGTTATTGTGTGACTTTGAAATCATTATTCACTGCAACATGTCAAATAGTGAGAGTCTTCCATACATTTCGTGCCCTTCCTGACTTTTGCAAAAAACTCAACCAAAAAACCCAACCCAACCAGACCAGCAGGGCACAGACCTTTCCATCAGGAAGTTCCACATAGCCCTCAATATCAGTCGCTGCAGTTTTCCCAAAATGTCCCATAACTCCTTGCAACTTAAGGCCTGTGAATGTGCTGGCCGTTTGCCAGAACCTGGGAGAGAGAAGGACAGAAAGTATTTTCACCTTTTTTGAAAACACATAAACTAACTTATTTTCTTCAAAACCTATGTCATGGAGTTATTTAGCTTCTGATGTCTGAAGTCATTTTTTAGAGCAGTGCTTTTACAGAGTTACAGGGTTTTAGCAGGATACAGTATGCCCTTTACTTGATGTGTCCAGATCCTGATGATGTGAGCAGCCTCGGGTTATATGGGGAGAAGCTGACTCGGTAGACCTCCTGAGAAATGGCCTTGCAGCTCAGCATTACTTCCTCCTTCCTCCAGTCCCACAGCGTCAGCATGTAGTCGGGTGCGCTTCCCACAGCGGCCAGCAGGCTCCCATCAGGGTTAAAATTCACAAAGCTGTACGCCCGCTCCGTACCGCCTACACACAATAAGAAGGTTAAATGATTCTCTTCGAAAAAATATCTGAATCATTTTGAAAAAAAGTAGATCTCAATGCATCTTGGTCCCATTTACCTCTGAGGATGCAGAACGGTCGTAGCGAGGGATATTCATATACTATGATGTTGGGCTGCGTTCCCTTCTCTGCGACAGCAAAGTACTCCTTGCTAGGGTGTGCCTTGACACACATACACAAATACATTATTTTCAAGCAATAATCAGTGATGCATTTTGTCTTCACGTGCATGTTTATGCAGTATATCCGAAAGTAGGATAAAACATTTGTAGACTCTCATGGGTATTTCTGTGAAATTGTATTTTACTGAATTATTGACCCAATTTGAAATCGTATATCACATCATATCATATTTTAGGCGGCATCACTGAGCATACACTTGGGGATCGTCACCTGAAAAACCAAATCAAGATAATTTCCTTTTTCCAAATTTAAAAATAACTTTTCAGAAAAAAAAGTGTCTGGAATTTTACAATACATATCTTCATTTTGATTTTAGAGAAGAAAAAACCTTAATTTACAAAACAAATTAATGTATGGCTGTTACAAGTATTTTCTGATATATGGAATGCTAAGGGATAAGGGCTATAAAATAAATTCACAGAGGGTACATCACTGAAAAAAAGGTCAAAGTACAGCTATTGAAGTTACAGCTACAATTTTAAAAGTTGCACTTGAGTATACCTGTCTATTTATCTCACTAGCACCCTCTGCACTCACTCACTTGCTCACAGACAGACGCCTCAGAGGTCACTTGGTGTGTAGTTTGGCAACCATCTTACCGTGATGGAGCCGATTCCTCCTCCGCTGCAGGAGCGGATGTATTTCTGCTCCTTGGTGGAAATGTCCAACAGGACGAGCAGGTTCCCTGCTATAAAGACCAGAGTCCTGTCGTCCAGGAGCTGCAGGTTCCCCCTGCGCCCACTGTCATAGCCAAAGGAGTGACTGAATGCACGGCGGATTAAGGATCAAATTCAGATTCACCAAAACATCATGCAAGATTTACTTTAGATGTTCTCTCACCACTTATTTGCCAAGTATGCTGAGAGAAAGTCAGAGGAGATGTGGCATACAATAGTTTTTAATGAGACTGAGGTACTTTTCAAAGAAGGATACGAGAGGTGCAGGAGGTTCTCTGGGATTTCAGAGTCAGGTGTGATGGACGGTCTGGAGTGAAGTTCCTCATACTTGTAGTACATGTCTGCCGAGCGCCGCTTCTTCGATCCCTCTTCAACCTCCTGCTGCTCCACTGGTGTTCATTGTGAGGAAAGAAACATATGAAGAAGTAAAACTGCTCTGACACTTGGAGTGTGCAGAGCAACTTTATTGTCAGACATGGAGAGGAGGAAACATAAAACATGACAGCAGCTTCCAGCCACCGTCATGTTATGTTTTCTCTCAAGAATTACAGTTTTAAAAACTGAAACGTAGATGATCAACCAGCTCACTAAAATTCAAGCATGTATCAAAGACATACAAACATGGATGACCTGCCACTTCTTGATGTTAAACTCAGACAAAACTGAAGTTATTTTACTTGGCCCTGGACACCTCAGGGATCAATTATCTGGTGATGTGGTTTCTGTAGATGGCATTGCCCTGGCATCTAACACCACTGAAAATAATATCCGGGTGTTACCTTGGATCAGGACTTGTCCTTTAACTCCACGTGAAGCAAATCTCACGAACTGCATTTTTTCATCTACGTAATATTTCAAAAATCAGACACATCATTTCTCACTTCTAGACTAGATAACTGCAACTCCTTATTTTCAGGGTGCTCTCTTAGGTCCCTCCAGTTGATCGAGAATGCTGCAGCTTGTGTTCTCACTAAATCTAAAAAAGAGATTACATTACTCCTGTATTAGCTGCTCTGCACTGGCTACCCGTAAAATCAAGAATCACATTTAAAATTATTCTCCTCACACAAAGCCTTGATTGGTGATGCCCCATCATATCTTAAGGAGCTTGTAGTGCCATATTGCCCCACTAAAGTGCTGCGCTCACTAAATGCGGGGCTACTTGTCTTAAAAAGTAGTATGGGAGCCAGAGCCTTCAGTTATCAAGCTCCTGTTTTATGGAACCAGCTTCCACCTTCAGTCCGGGAGGCAGACATAGTTACCTCATTTAAGAGTAGACAAAAATACTTTCCTCTTTGATAGCGCTTATGGTTAGGGCTGCATCAGGTTTGCCCTGGTCCAGCCCCTAAATATGCTGCTATAGGCTGCTGGGAGACATTTTAGGATACACACCTGTCTACTCTTCTTTCTCTACTCATGCATGAATTTTCATCTCTCCACTGCACATTATTAACTTTGCTTCCTCTCCGGAGTCCTTGTGACTTCACGTCTCATAGGGTCCATTAGACCTGGCTGCAGGGTCTGATGCCATGGCCCTGCTGATGTCCCGCCCACTACTCCTCTCTACCTCCATCTTGCCTTATCCCGTCCCGTAGCTTATTCTTAAGTCAAGCGGCTCTAATAGCAAAAGCACTGTCACCCTTTGATTTCATCCTTGACTTTGGAACGGCCAGAGGATCTAAGGCTGCGTGCGGCCAACATTTCAATGATGTAGCTTGGAGCCATGGTGATCAGTCTTAAAATGAATTCTAAAACGAATAGGGAGCCAGGACTGGGGTAATGTGATGTTGACTGTTAAAACCAGTCAGAAGCCTAGCTGCTGCATTTTTGAATAGTTGGAAGCGGGAGATGGATTTTTGATTTAAGCCGGAAAAGAGGGAGTTGCAGTAGTCCAGTCTGGAGAAAATGAGTGCATGAATGACTTTTTCCAGGCCTGACCATGACAGTATGTTTAATTTGTGAAATTATTGGTTTCTGTGCTATGAAGTAATCTAAAACCTGACTGAAATTTCTCAGATATGTTATTCTGATTCATAAAAGCTCAAAGTTGCTGAAACCACTTTTTCTAAAACTTTTGAAAAAAAATTAAAAGTGGTTGTACGATAGCATGTTTACAAATTGATGGGAAAGTACCACTTGCATGGAGCTATTTATAATTAATAAAATACTGGGCCCTTCTGTGCCAATAATCTCTGAGAAATTTTGTCGGAATAAAATCAAGGCTGCATGTGGCTGATTTCATGTGTGATATAAAATGGGGGGGAACAGGTCAATGATACTGTTTGAAAAATACTAAAATAGTTTTGAATGTCCCTACTGGCATGTAAAACACGGGTTGGAGGAGTCATTTTGTGTCTTATTTTCTTTACCCTATATTAAAATAATAAAAAAACTGCTCACACATCTCTTGTGAGGCATCAGGACAATGACAGGGGGAGGGGTTTATGAATGTGTCTATGACCTTGAATAAGACTGGGATTTGAATAATTCTCTAGAATTAAATTAGACAAGAAGGAGGTTCTTGATTCTGTAACTGCCTTTTGGTAGTTATGCAATGCCTCTTTGGTGGCGTCATTTATCCAGGGATGTGGTGTTACGTTTAACTTTTGACCTTTTAAGGGGCAACAGAGTCCAGGACAGTTTGTCGAAGACACTCACCGCAAAAGTGCTCTAATTGAAAATAATACGCTTTGATGGAGAAAACGTTACCTTCACCGTTTCCATGTGACGCTGTCGGTGAGCTCTCCGCCCGCTCACCAACAGAAGTTGTGTTTTCTTCCAACATTTCCGCTGTTAACGTTGAATCAACTGCTTGTTCTCCAATTTAACCAAAGGACACTGCAAGTGATAATAAAGCACAATACAGCATCAACAACGAACTAGCATTTCACTTACAGTTATTCTATGTCAAACTAACACTTAATTAAACGTTTTACCTGAATTTTCACTTGATTAACGTCCGCTAGTCCGTTTTAGTTTGGAGGCGTTGCCAGGCAACAAGGAAAGTCACTCCTCTGCCGAGCCTGCTGGTTAATGTAGTTTTATTACAGATGTTTTTTGAGTTGCTTTATTTTAGAATTAAACAAAAAGACAACCAGAGGCTGAGTAGGGAAACATTTTCGGAAAACATGTCGCAAATGCAAAGGGTTAACACTAATATTCCACTTCAGAGTTGTCGCTGTGAGGTTTCAGAAAATATGCTGCGTGGTTGCGACAGTCTACGCTTTACGACAGTGAAGGTTCAGTTTGATTGGACGTCTTGTGCCGTAAACCACGCCGGTCACGGAACGCATGGGACTGAGCTGGGACATCGTGTGTGTGTAGGTCTGAAATGTAAGTTACACCGGTAAAAACATGTTTATTGTGTTATTGTTCCTGTTACTGGGAAGGATAAACTAACGATTGGTGTTATCGACAGTAATGACATGTGTTGACGTCAAAGGCATTGTTTATTTCTGCTGTAAACTAGGTTATTGCTTCGGTGGGGAAAAAATTACCCAATCTCTTAAACGCTAACATTGACCAGGTGAAGTCGTGACATATTAATCTAAATGAATTGAACTGCGTGGCAAGTAACCTCACCGAGTTACCAGCAAAACGTACTTAAGTATCAGTTCTATAGTTTCCTCAGGGTTTATCCCGGGGTCGTTTATCTGACGTTTATTACTAGACGGATGTAGCTAACAGCTAGCTAGCTAACGTGAGTTTCTTGTTGTCTGGGGCTTTTAAACAGTGCCTCTTGTTGTAGGTAACTGGACACGTTTGCGAACTAAATCTTTTTGTAATTGTGTGTGTGAGAGAGTGTCAGCAGCGATGACTTCAAAACTATCTCGTAATGTATGATCTTGTCGTTGTTGTTTTCTTCTTAGCTGGACATGCTGCTCAGGCTCTTAATAAATAGGCCGAGGAACATGTATGTGAAATCTATTTTAGAGGTAAAATGTCTGATTACTTATGTATGTCTGTCTTTCTGATGTGGTCCTCTTCTCCATGTTCCTCTGCAATGCACACTAGCATGGAGACTAAATCAAAAAAGAACTCTTTTCCAAAAGATGGAAAGAAGTTCTCGCAGAAAGGAAAAGGTAAGCTGTCGTAGTTTACATCACCAGCGATGTACACCATCACTTTCCACCAGGTTTGTCATTGCCATGTCTTTCTCCATCCAGATTCCATGGGGACCAAACTTGGCAGTAAGCCGGGTGGTAAGAAGCCCTACAAACCTTTAAACAACGCAGAGAAAAAGAGCAGGTCGATGGGTGGCGCTGGCAGCAAGGAAGAACACAAATTCCCTTCCTCCAAAGCTGGCATGGGGCCGCAGAAAAGGACAATGCAATTTAAAGCAAAAAATGAAGAGAGCGAAGGTAAGAACAATATTTTTTTTTCTCGTTTGAATACCTCCTGGTCCGATAACGATGTGAGTTTGCATATTTCATGGCTTGACATATCATTGCTGCTGAACATTTTGACCAGTTAGCGTTTTCACTGACAGACCTCTTGTGCTTTCATTTCACATGACTTTAAACTAAATCAAACAGCTTGCAAGTAAATATTAGAAGAATACATTAAATATCTAGTAAAAAACTAGATATACTATACAAAAAAAAAATATGTTTTTAAACGACATGATCTTGGTCGCCTGTTTTGCTGTTGTGCTCTAAAGCTGTTATGTCAACACTTAATTTCCAATGTGAAATAATTTTACGGCATTTTTGTTTGTGTGAAATCAGGTCCAGTGGCCAAGAGGATGAAGAAAGGCGAGTTTGATCCGAAAACAAAGGAGCTGACGGAGGAGGAGCTCAAGAAGAATAGGCAGCAAATAAAGAAGGATCTGAAAAATAGCAGACAGCATGCGGAGAGGAAGGACATGTTCCAGATCATTTGTCAGTGCAAAAAACTGTGGGGAGACCTCAGGAAGTACGCACGCACACACACACACACACACACACACACACACACACACACACACACACACACACACACACACACACACACACACTCAGAAAGTAAGAGTTGAACATTTAACTCTGACCTCCTTTATGGCCATTTTTTAACCATTTGAAACTAAAAAGAAAGTAAATGTTAAATGGAAACATTCCTCTACAGACCACATGTTTTTTGTAAAACTACTCGTCACTCAAAAAGGGAAGATATCGACGCTACAGGTTCTCTAAAAGATGACAGACGGGCAACGAACAGCAACCTTTTTCCTGAAACGGCTCTGCCTATTCCACTAACTCGTCCTGTTCAACATCTGCCCTTCTTCAAAATGTTCTCAAAATAAACATACAAACAAACTCCATCCCTCCGCACAAGCAGACCCCAAATTCCCTCCCAAGAAACAATTATTGTCCTTTTTGTTCCCCAATTTCTTTTGTGGGGGCACCTGATGATTACTGATTACTTGTAGGAAACTACAAGTTAAAATAGGGTGGGATGAGTGTGACATAGTTCACCAGAGGCTAAACCATCTATTGTTCATGCAAACTTATTCTTCCCCTCACATTTGTGGCGGTGTCATAATGTTGTTGCAACAAAACAAAAACTGCATGCACTGATGATGATGATGCATGCATGCATTAACAGGAAGAAGTGCGACAACGAGTTGAAGAAGAAACTGATGACGGAGCTTCACGATCTTGTCCGTGGGAACATCAAACAGGTGAGTCTCACTCTGTTGAGTGAAACAAAGCATCATGTTTGGTGCTAAACGCCCACAAATTAGCTGTTGATGCAACTGCGTGGTACAAGACTGCCGTACGATTTTATATGTATGCCATTCAACTGTGCATGCATTGGCAATTACAACATGGGTCTTATTTTCATGGGTATGTTCATAAGTTATTATACACTGGATTCACCAAGAAAAGAAAGTTTGACAAGTCAAAAAACAAAAGCCAGATTCACACCCTGGAGAATGGGAAGAAAATGGTGACCCAACTTGTGTTTTGGCTTCTCTTTTGGGCCATCCTATCTGACTGCCCTCCTGCCTCCAGATGGCTTTTGCTCACGACTCTGTGAGAGTGCTGCAGTGTTTCATCCAGTTTGGCAGCCACGAGCAGAGACAAGAAGTGTTTGAGGAGCTCAAAGGTGAGCCTCCAAGTTGTTTGCTTCTTTATCTGCTAACTTTGTAGCTGTACTGTTGTTCAGTTTGCCTGCATGTCTGATTTCCATTTTCGAAACCAGTGTTTACATAATCTGACAACCTGCAGATGGCAGCGGCTGTCATTGTGCTTGTTTCATAACAAGAATTGGATCCGCCTGCTGGTGTTAGTTTCCTCTCTGGATGAATCAACTTTTCATAGTTTAAACCTTAATTTTATTTTATTTTATTTAGTGCAATATTACGAATTTGCCTCAGCGGGCTTTACAATCTGTACACATACGACATCCCTGTCCAAACTCAAAAAATAGAAACAACCCTTTCACGGGGGGGGGGAAAGGGAAGAAACCTTCAGGAGAGCAACAGGACAGTCCTTCTCCCCGGATGGACAGAAGCAATGGATGTCATGTGTACAGAAGGAAGCATTACATTGCTTTCAGAGATATATTGATGGTTTTTTTGCCGTACGAATAGAGCAGCTAATAAACAGAACTAAACCGCAGGTGCTTTGTTGTCTCCCGCAGGCGACGTCGTCGATTTGTGTAAGTCGCAGTACGGCAAACACGTGGTGAAGAAACTGCTGATGTACGGGTGAGTCAGCTCAGATTGATTTATTCTGCATACGTTCACGTTCCAATCAGACTAGCTTGGTCCAGTTTAAAGATATCATTGTTATTTAAGTTGTGTGTGTATGTATGTGTATATATATATATATTATTTTTTCCTCCGCAGGAACAAGGAGCTGGTGGCGGTTGTGATGAAAACATTCAGGGGTCACGTGCGTACGATGCTTCGCCACGCTACCGCATCGTCCATCATCGAGTACGCCTACAACGACAAAGCCGTGCTCGCACAGAGACTTATGCTCACCCAGGGGCTGTACGGAAACACCTTCACCATCTGCAAGGTATACACACACACACACACACACAAATGCGCGCGTGTGAAATAGCATTAGGCCGCTCCCCAATCCACATGCACCTTCACTTTATTGTTTATACATACTGTGTATATACATATATATGTGTATATATATATATGGTGTGAGAGTTTGCTCACCCGTGTGCACGACTGAGCGAGGCGCGCGCCGACATCGGAGCGCTGCCGCGCGCGAGCCGAGAAGAGTTGACCGGGGGGGGGGGGGTGATGACTTCAATAGGAGGTAGACGAAAATTACAGGGTGGCGGGCGGATATTATAATGGTAGGGGAAACACTGATATATATTTATATTAGGGCTGTGAAACGATTAAAATTTTTTATCGGGTTAATCACAGGTTTCTGTGGATTAATCATGATTAATCACATATTACCGATATTCTCGGTATATTTTGTGAGAACATAGAGATTTATGACAAAAGACGGATATATACATTTATACATTCTTCTATACAATGGTGCTGCAACTCAGCAGTTATTTAGCAGTTTTCTTCCATATGGAACATGAATACATCTTCATCCTAAACAGAATGTTTAACCCTCCTGTTACCTTTCGGGTCAATTTGACCCCATTCAATGTTTAATGTCGGTGTTCTTTGGGGTCAATTTGACCCCAGGCTGTTTTTCACTGTGTCAAACATATAAGAAATATCAACTTTTTTATATATTTAAAGGGCTATTTAGGTAGTCAACAAACAAACATAAAGTACCTCACACTTAAACTTGGGAAGCAATATTAATTCTAATAATTTTCTGGAGGTTTTAATTGCTGGGGTCAAATTGACCCCGAGGGTAAAATATGTTAGTAAATGTAAAGGTAACAGGAGGGTTAACCTCTTCCACTCCACTGAGGATGCCGGCGTCCTTAAGACCCTCCCTTCCCTTTAAACGGCTTGCTCACGCAGACCACGTCAATAAACATGGGCATGTTTGGTATCCCAGCATTCAACATATCCTCATCTTTGCAAAGAACATATACATTTTCTTTTATTTCGTAATAATTTTTCACAAGAGGAGCCCTAACACACAATGTCTAAAGTCGCGATCAATGCAGCAAGTCGGGTCTTGCAACATTTCGACGGAGAAAACGTACAGAATACACTTTCTAAGTAGATGTATTAGCGGAAGTACTAGCGGAAGTTAGCAAAGAGCTAGCGGAATCAGAAAAGGTAAAAAGTTTTACAAAAAAACTTTTTTTTTGGTGCGCTGTGTCTTCCCTGACAGTAACGTGTTGAAGCCAGGAGACCGCGCTGTCTTTGCCGGGCCATGAACACGGTGATTTGCTCCGTTTTTGTTTGACTACATTTATGAGTAACAGTTAGGGGGGTGCTAGTGACTTTTCATGCGCGAAGACCGGCATCTGAACTCTGCGGCGACCGCGATCGACATATTGAGCACCCCTGCATTAAAACATTGGTGCAAGTGACTTTTTTTTGTCCCGATGTGTGCACACACGCCGGCATCCGGCGAGACGGGGATCGGAGTCGTGTTAACGTGACACGTAGAGACAGAATGACATGCTGCTGGTTAGAGACGACCAACAACAGACGGATTGGAAGCTCATTCTGGGCATGCGTTAAATGCGTTAAAAAAAATAACGACGTTAAACCTGTAATTTAATTAACTGAGTAACGCGTTATTTTTCACAGCACTAATTTATATATATCCACTGTATATTATATCTGCATTGTACTTTTTTGTATACTGCTCTCTTTGCACTGTTGGTCAGATGCTAACTGACATTTCGTTGCCTCAATACCTGTACTATGTGCAATGACAATGAAGTTGAATTTGGATCAGTTATGTTTGTGTGTGTGTGTGTAATATCTGCTGCTGGCTAACCGATTGGCTGTGGACGTTTCTCTGCCCGTGTGTCCAGTCATCTGTGTGCAAAACCATCGAGAAAGTCGCAGAGGCGAACCCGGACAAGCTGAACAACATCATTGACGAGATGAAACAGATCCTCACACCCATGGCTCAGAAGTAAGACAAGAAAACACAAGCAAAGTCGCAGCTCTGCGTCAAGGGACGGAAACGGAATACATACCCGTAAACTTGGCACCTTTTGGCGAAATTCGCCGTTTTTAAATCAAAATAGATCATCCACGTGAATCGTGTAGATCCGAAGAGTTTTTGTTTTGGGGTATTGGGGGGGGGGGGTCAACTGGCCGACCGGCGTTTATGAGATTGGAGTGAGACACGGAGAAAATGTGATATGGTGATCTTTGATGGGACGTGTCGAGTCTTGGCCAATCAGCGTTAAGATGTCTACAGCGTTTGGGGGGTTAGGGTTAGCTTGAATGTCAGCCCGCTACATCTGCTGCTGTAATGTTGCATGGTGTATCGATACTAACACGGTATCCGTACGTTAAAAATAATATGATTTTGCATATTTTTAGCATCAAGAGCATTAAGAGAGCGCGCGATCACAGCACCGCTCCGTTAAATGCTGTCCGTACGCATTGTGCTGCGCTCATACACACACACACAGCGAGTGGCATTAAGTTGCGGAGCTTTTAACGACCGTCTTCAGCTTTAATGTTTTTTATTTTATTACTATTGTAAATAAATATACCAGTACGGTATTGTGTATATATTCTGGTATCGGGTATCATGATATTTATCGCAGGTATCGTCTAGAAGTTATAATTATGGTATTGTGACAACCAAGCAGAACAGACTCATGGCTCAGCAAAGCACACGAGTCCTTGAAGACTTGTTCAGGCCAAAAAAAAGGAAGTTGGTTCATGAATGACTTTAACCATATAATATATAATGACAATATAAAGTTGTTATTACTATTTTTATAGATCCCGATCACTGTCTTAGTCAGAGCGGAGGACCTTTTGTTCTTAAAATGTTTATTATAAAGAAAAGTAAGAAGTCACCTGCACCCCTCATGAGTTTGTAGTTATGGGAATAATAGGAGAGGAAAAAGAGACTAATCATCAAAAGCCTAATCATGTCTGGTAAAACGTAGTACCAACATGGAAGAGTTGAGGGATTTCCAGTTGAGGATTTGACGAATAAGATTCACAATATTTATGTGGTGGAAGTAATATAATTTGCTTTGAGATTGGAACCAAGTTAAGCGCGAGTTTTTTAAATCATTATTTCTTGGACTAGTTCAATGTAATGAGAAACTGGGTATGCAACTTTATTTCCTTTCATTCCCCCATTTCCTAATATAGTTTACCATTTGAATTGAAATTGTGATTTGTTTTCTATTCATTGCCATTTGCTTTTATGTATAATTTTAAAATAATTTAACTACATCTTTTGCTGTTCGGTTTCAGAGAACAAGTGATCAAACACTCTCTGGTCCACAAAGTCTTTCTGGACTTCTTCCTGTTCGCACCCGACAAACCGAAAACGGTAAGACTTTGACACCTCACATGATGATGTCAATATTTGAGTAGTCATCTATTTCCCTAGTACTACCTTTTAGGAAGGCTACAGTGTGCTTTAAAATGCAAAGAAATCTGCAGATATATGACCTAATGTAGAAGAAAAATATTACATCTTTGTAGGAACACAACATTTCACAATAAAAGATAGGTTGATACATTATTTTTGGAGCTCTGTATTCACCACTGACGTTTTCCCTCTGTTCTGATGTGAGCAGGAAATGATTGAGTCGATCAGAGAGTCTGTCGTCTACATGGCTCACACACACGACGGAGCACGAGTGGCAATGCACTGTTTTTGGCACGGGACGGCTAAGGTGTGTGTGTGGACACACATTTACACAAAGAAAAATGTGCCGCCCTTCGTGTGACCAGTGCTGATGGTAAATGTAGTCAATTGAAGCAGTGCATGCTAAATAGACAGAAACATTGACTTCTCCTGCTTGCAGAGCCCTGCCGTTAAGTGCCTACATGTACCAGGGTGCACTGCGTTATCTTCTGGCTATAGTCTGTAGCGACCAAATCCTCTTGCACGGCTCATACAGCAGCAACGGTCTCTCCGCTGCATATCCTCGCACCACAGGTTCGAATAATTACGACTGAACATGCGGTAGTTCTTTCATCGACATGCAGGAAGAAAAAAAGAATGCAATGCAAACTCTGCTTTCTCTGTCAACATGGCACACAAACAAGTTATTTCTACAGACTACATTTACCATCAACACAGATATCCACATAAAGGATGGTGAATCGTTCCTTTATTTATACTACTCATTGTTGTCGGAGAAACGAATATTCATCAGACTATAATTAGTAAATTTGGCATTTCAAAGGTGTTTTATTTTTCAGGACAGAAAAGTAATTATCAAAACTATGAAAACCTACATTGTAAAGTTTGCCACGGTGAGTTCTCAATGCTCCTGCATTAATTCATAATACAACCATGCTTTATTTGCGTTTTTTTTTTTTTTTAAAGATCAGAAATTAAATGCTCATTATTTACCAAGATTAATTTGTGCACAGGGGGAGTTCGGTCACCTAGTTCTTCTGGCCATGTTCGACTGCGTGGACGACACCAAGCTTGTCAAACAGGCTGTTCTTTCAGTAAGTGTGAAGTAACAATGTTTGATCAATGTTTATTTTCTTTGCACGTTTCAGAGAACACAGTGAAAAACTGAAGTAAAAAAAAAAGACAACGTATTCGTTGAAAATCAGTCAAATGTATTTATTAACATGCATTCAGCACACACACTTAATTTTCATAGCCAAAGCTCAAAAGGTTATGACATTTGGGGCAGCTCTGTGTTAACTGTCTGTCTTCTCTTTCCACAAACATCTGGAAAGAGAACACATATTAAGGTTTTAAGCTTTCCCTTTTTGTTGAAAACTGTTTCCTAAAAATGCAATTCAATTCAGTATATTTTGTATAGCCCATTATCACAAATTACAAATTTGACTCAGAGCGATTTACAATCTGTACACATAGACATCCCTGTCCCAGAACCTCACATCGGAGAGATGTACAACACATTTTAAAATCTACACACAATGCCTTGCGAGTAAATGCATTAAAATGTGGACCGCGACGTACAGACGCTAGCCTCTTTACTTGCTTGTTAGCTCCTTAACACAGAAGTCAATGGAGTAGCGTTAGCTCGCGTCACCGCGAACTCGGCTTTATTTGACTTCGCCGAGCTATCCTTTTAACTTTGTGGAATTACATAATTTGTCAACTCAATATAGTGATTGCCTTTTATCTCGTTTTAGGACGCATCAAAACTGACCAAGATTATACCTACATTTAGAGACAATAGTAGTGCCAGCGTCTCCTTTTTTCTGTAAAATGTTTGCTCCATTTCCTGTTACCTGTCTGTGATCCAGGGGGCGGGGCCAGATTTGGAAATCGCAATCTGCCGGTATCAGGATCACTCTGATCCAATCCCGCAAAGTTTTGAAATACCGGGATAGATCAGGTTGATCCGTGGCTGAGGATGGGGGGGATTTGGTTATCCGGATCATTCTGATCTGGATTACAAGTTTTGAAATACCGACTCCAGATGATTGAGATGGCCGCTGCACTTTTCCTAGAAAATCAGACAAGTGTGATGTGACCTGTAAAACAATTAATAATCTTGTCTCACCTGTTCAGGAGATCTTGCTGTCTCTTGATGAGGTCATCGGTAATAAATATGGTAAGAAGGTTTTGCTGTACCTGCTGAGTCCCAGAGACCCTGCTCACCTGCTGCCGGAGATCATCAAGGTGCTGCAGCAAGGAGACGGAAACACACACAGGTAACAGACACGATCTTCCTAACCAATCCTGTTAAAGTTAGGAGCAACCCCTCTAACAGTACGAAAGGGAATGGAGTACAATGTTGCCACGTTTGGTTTTTATCACAAATGCCATGGTTTTTGATTTCTCGTGCTCGTGACAGGGCGTGATGTAAACATTGATGGCGTTCTCCTCAGCTGAGCTTAGCCTCAACAAGCGCAATATTTTTTTGCCGCTTTGAGCACCGCAAGCCGAAGGCCATCTAGTTATGTTGGCCTTACAACACACACCAAAACAAAAGCATCTCTGAAGTCCTAATTTATAATGACCTGAATAGAAATGCCTCCTGTAGGAAAGGTAATTAATCAATTAATTGGCAGAGAGTATTTAAGGTCCAAGCAAATAATTGGCTCTGCGTTCCTCCCATCAGTAAAAAGGACATGGCAGTTCGGAGGAAGGAGCTGCTGGAAGTCGTCTCTCCACCGTTGCTGGAACATCTCCGTGACAACGCTGCCACTATGGTGACAGACAAGGCATCCAGCGTCACCATTAGTGACATCCTGGCTTCAGCCTGTGGGGACCTGCGGCCCGCCATGACAGCCGTTGCGCAGCTAGCCAATCACGAGTTGGTACCAGGAGGGACCAACGGAGAGGTGTGTGTGTGTGTGTGTGTGTGTGTGTGTGTGTGTGTGTGTGTGTGTGTGTGTGTGTGTGTGTGTGTGTGTGTGTGTGTGTGTGTGTGTGTGTGTGTGTGTGTGTGTGTGTGTGTGTGTGTGTGTGTGTGTGTGTGTGTGTGACGATTAACATTTTTAATCAGGTTAATCACAGGTTTCTGTGGATTAATCATGATTAATCACATATATACATTTACAGGGCTCTCAAGACAGGCAAGAGCTCCGAGAAGAGTTGTTGACGGGGGGGGGGGGGAGTGACTTTTCTTTGCTCCGTCCTGATGCGTGCAGACACTTGAGAGCCCTGCATTTTATACACAGGGGGGCACATAACTTGCTCATCAGTGCGCGCGCCAGCATCCAAGCTCTGCGGCGCGCGAGACGGAGATCGGAGTCGTGTTAACGCGACACGTAGAGACAGAATGACACGCTGCTGGTTCGAGACGACCAACAACAGACGGATTGGAAGCTCATTCTGCGCATACGTTAAATGAGTTAAAATAACTAATTAATCCTGTAATTTAATTAACTGAGTTAACGCGTTATTTTTCACAGCACTAATATATATATATTTGTTTCTGCTGCAGCTTCACATGGCGGAGCATCCAGCAGGACACCTGGTGCTGAAATGGCTCATGGAGCAGGACACAACGCTGGCAGAGGCCGGCAAGGAAGGTAAAGGCACGGCTATGATCAGATTATGGCAGCATGCCATAAAAATGAACTTGGAGAGAGACATGGAGTCATTGAAGTGTTTATGATTTCAACAGTAACCATGTCTCCTGTCTCTCTCAGAGCGGTTCGGAAGGATACTGGTGGATACAGTGGGAACAGACAATCTGAAGACCTGGGTCAAGGTCAACAGAGGCGCCATGGTGCTCTGCAGGTCAGTGTGAAAATACACACACAATCCGATTCCAACATACACTGTTCCATCATGAATCAGTTAACCCAGATGGACACTTGGCGTTTGTGTGGCCAGGCTAATATTTTATTTCTCTCTAGAGTCCTTTCCATAATGTTGTCAGACACCTAAAGTGACCACAATATAACAGATTAAAGCAACACTATGTAACAATTGTACCTTAAAATAACAGCTTGAAAAAAATTGTGCCGCTACAATGACTTTTAATATGGCGATGGGCGGATCTGTGAATTCTGGTGTTAACTCTCTGCTCAAATGGTCGTAAAAGAAAAACACAGTCGATATGCGGAAACCCAAATGTTATTATATTAAATCAAATTCAATGCATCTGCAAGCCCCCAAAATGAACACATACACTAAAAAATCAAACCCACTCAAAACGAAGTATAATCCCCGGATCCCGACAGTCCCCAAAGTCTTTGCAGTCCCCCAAAACAAAAGTAAACTAGAATGGGCACTCGGTAGAGCGCATACCTTCGCATATCACAAGATTGGGCATTGAATTATGAACATTTTGGCATTAGTTGCATGCCAATTGGACAAAAATGTATCGTGCTATGGTAAAAAAAATAGTTTGACCTTTCCTTGACCTTTGACCCGATTGATCCCAAAATCTAATCAAATGGTCCCCGGATAATAACCAATCATCCCACCAAATTTCATGCGATTCAAGAACATTTTGACCTGTTCATGACCTTTGACCTTGACCTTTGACCTGATCGATCCCAAAATCTAGTCAACTGGTCCCCGGATAATAAACAATCATCCCACCAAATTTCATGCGATTCGGTTAAATGCTTTTTGAGTTCTGCGAAAGATTTTGACCTGTTCATGACCTTTGACCCGATCGATCCCAAAATCTAATCAACTGGTCCCCGGATAATAAACAATCATCCCACCAAATTTAATGCGATTCGGTTCAATACCTTTTGAGTTCTGCGAAAGATTTTGACCTGTTCATGACCTTTGACCCGATCGATCCCAAAATCTAATCAACTGGTCCCCGGATAATAAACAATCATCCCACCAAATTTCATGCGATTCGGTTCAATACCTTTTGAGATTTGCGAATAACACGCATATAAATAAATAAATAAATACACGGCGATCAAAACATAACCTTCCGGCATTTTCAATGCGAAGGTAATGACTGCACGCTCACACACACCCCCTTCCCCCCAAAAGCCGGCAAACAGCTGACCGACCAGGCGGAAACGTGGGGAGGTGCCGCGTTCAATCCCCGCGCTACTTCACCCTAGTCCGGTAGGTGCTGGGCCCAGTTCAGTGTTCCTGCGCAGTCTTCGTATTAGTGATCCCGCCCGTTGGTATAAATCCAAAATAGAAACGGTCGCCGGATTGCTGCCGTTCTGAGTCCGCCGCCTGTCAGCACGCTCCAAACAAAAAAAAACTTGCGTCACCTCCCCCTCGTCACCTTTTTATAACCCGTGACACGTACAAATAATAATAATTATAATTATAATACAGGACAACACATGATCCTAACTCAATATAAGTGTCTGCGAGGCTGCGTCTATCGTCTATCGTAACTGGGTATTTACGACACTGAAGTAAACGTTAAATACCTCAAAAACTGAATGGGGCGCTAAAAGGGAAAAACTACATAGTGGGGCTTTAACTAAAACTTATGGACAGCGTTGGACAGGCCAACACAAAGATGGAGCCCCATATGTGGGTGAACTGACTCTTTAACTAGAAATGGTTAACAACTCAATCAAACATCAAAGCCAAGACATCAAATATATTTAGTTCAATGTAGGAAATCCTATTTATTGGATAATATTTGGATAGCTGGCCCCACGCTAACCTTTGTGAGCTTTGCCTGCGTTTCTGTGTGCAGCCTCCTGAAGAGCTACGACAAGTCTGTGGCAGCAGAGGTGAAGGTGGCGCTGGAGTCCATCAAAGCAGAGCTCAGCAGCATCGGCAACAATAAAGGAGCTGAAATCCTGCTCGAGAATCTGAACAAGTAGACTTTTGATTCCAAAACAGACTTGTGATATTAAAAGGCATCACTTCCTGTGCAGCAGTGGGTCTTTTTTACCAGAAAACGCAGACAAGTGCTGGCATTTTACAGGAAGTGGCTACAACCTGAACCTGGAGCACCGTTGTCAAGTCCATCCCTGATGGGGAGAAACAGATGTGAATTTGTGTGTAAATGTTGAGAATTGTACCTGCGAGAAATGAAAAAAAGATGCTATCGGGACGAGGTGACGATACAAGTAAACAGATTAAAATATACAGATGCCTCTTCTGGGCTGGCAGCAAGAATGCACATAAGTAATTCAATCAAATGTCATATTTTTCCACATTTTAAAAGCTTGGACAAATAAAACCATCACTAAATACAGACTAATGTTTTCCTTGTAATGTAAATGTGATCGGCGCATATTTTCTATTAGTCCCGACTGCCACCTTTATTTTTTATTTGAACTTTTTGTAGCTTTCTGAACAATAATTGTATTGGCTGAAAAGAATATGTATGCAAATAAAAAAAATCCCCCAACTCCTTCCAGTCGTAATGCTATGCTAATAGCTTGCTGACTGCTGCTTCAGACATGTACCTCATTGCAAGAAAGCCAATATCTTCATTTCCAAAATGTCAGCCACCAATCCAAACACTGATTGCACGTCAGCTGTTTCTCAGTAAGTTTTTAATAAGGACGTGACCACATACAGTTTATTACAGCAGAACAGCTGCTAAAAAGATCTTGTGACACTAATGACGTGAGTATTGTCAGCCCTGCTTGGCGATGCAGTGTTGGAACGATTCCTGCAGGAGTGACGCTGATGTTTACACGCACACAAACGACGGGAGAGAGCTGCACAGCTTAATGATGACACAATGAAGAGACAAAGCTTTATTATTGGAGAGACGTATGGGGAAATAAACGGGCCTAATATCCATCGTCCAGATGTTGGTCTTCAATTTATGATTTCAGTCCTCGCCGCTCGCTCTTGAATCCTGGATTATTTGTGAGTTTTAGAGACAATTGACGTGGATAGAGGCAGAAGAGCATCTGGGGATGATGGCGCAACAGACCGCTTTAGTGTAGATGTAGATTAAAAAGAATAAGGATTAGCATATAGTGTTTTGGCAAGTAAAGTAAGAAATTTAATGACATTTTCTTTTTCCATCTGATCTACACCCCACCAATTCAGAGGGTTATTCCCAACCTCTCACCCAGTGCATGCGGGGATAGGCATATGAAGGATGGATGAATGGTTTGGGGTGACATTTTAAATTGTCTTCACTGAGGTTTGACAACTAGATTCCTCGGCAGGTTGTTGGTTCAAACCGACGCCACAGGGTCTGGATGTTAAGGTGGCCTCTGCAGAATGCCACACATTATTTTCCCTGTCAAATCTCAGCGGAGACTTTGAAAATCTACCACCCGGCCGGCTCACCGCAGGCGGGACGTCCTCGCAGCACTTGGCCAGCCTCTTCGCCGCCCTCCTGGCGAAGTGCACCTTCCCGCGAGCCCACCGTGGAAATACTCACCTGAAAGGTTGAAAGAAACAGACAGGGAGAACCAGAAAATACTTAATACAAAGGTACAATAAGTTGTTGAAGAAATACTAATTTCTCCTTTTTAATTGTGATCTTGAAGTCATATCTCTTCTAATTCATAGGCCTACGAACGAAATGAGCGGGTTTATCAACCATTCTGAAAGGTCTGGACCTCCAACCGGGGGACTCAATGTAATGACCTGACCCTCTAGCGTGCCCGTCTCCAGTTAAATGCAGCTACAAATCTCACAACAAACACCTCTTCAGGTGTGGCCATGATGGCTTATGTTGATGTCGCGCAAAATGGAGTGGTTCCTGGAACCACCAGGAACAAGCATGTCGCCAATGCTGCCACTTGTCCGAAGAGGATGGAACTCACAGAACAGTGAATGGATAGAAAGCAGAATGATTGACAGGCTGTTGAACGCGTGTGCATGTTTATGTTTGTGGACTCACAGCGGCCCACCACCACGCATTCGGCATGGAGATGAAGTTGGTGTTGTAGACGTCGTGCTCCACGGTGTACACCATGGCTGAAAAAATGAAGATGCCCATGCCGATGAACATCAGCAAACAGCCCACCTGCACAGAGACAAACACATTTATATGTGGCATTTCCCTGCACGTCAGCGTCATGGTCTCGCTCACGACTGTGAGGCGTGGAAACCTTAGATTCATCAGTATCCATCCATACAGGCGACGGTCGTTCCCACTCGCAGCTTCTCTGGCATTTTTAACATGTGCAACAGTTTCTTCATTGCCTGAACCCAAGTATTTGAAAATGCTAAACCAGAAGTAGGTACAGTCAGACCTGCTGGTAGCACTGCCTCAGTGTAAAGCCGAAAGCCCTGAGGCCTGTGGAGTGATGAGCCAGCTTCAAGATCCTGAAGATTCGCATCAGACGCATGATCCTCAGAACTTGTCCCACCTAGAAGAAAGATGACAGGACAAAAGCCAATGTATGTGGAAGACAAATACATTGAATCAGCTCCCCCCCCTAGCACTCTAGAATTCTACCTTTCCAACACTTGATACGACCTCGATGTCCCCCGAGTGCAGGTACATGCCCTCGTCCTCAAAGCACTCCAGGGCCGTTTGCAGGTAGTGTGGCAGGATAGCGACCAGGTCGACGGTGTTCAGCATGCTGCGTACAAAACACTTGAGGTCGGGGGTGGACGCCAGACGCAGCAGGTACTCCAGGGTGAAGAAGGTGATGCAGAACGACTCCACGTACTCGCCATAGAATCTGCCACTGAGCTGGCCCGACTCAGTCTGTAAGAACAATTAAACAAGGGTTGAAAGCGGACGGATTGGTGAAATCGTTTTTTTGTAATGTGTATGATGTAAAGAAGTGTGCTCTAAGTGTTTAGAAATATCCTGATTTAACTGGGGCACTCTAAGATAGTTTCTTTTGTTTGACTACTTCTCTTTTCTTTGTGTTCTTACACATTCAACTTTTTTATTTATTTGTTGTCTTAAATGCCTGATCCGATGTGAGGTTTTGGGACAGGGATGTCTATATGTACAGATTGTAAAGCAGCACTCCGAGACAAATTAGTAATTTGTGAAAATCGGCTATACAAATAAACTGAATTTAATTGAATTGAACTGAAAATGCATGCATGGCACTCTAATTTATTTGAACATAATGTTGAAAGCGACATCCATAAGAGTTGTGGAATCCCTCATTAATGTGCTCATAACATATTTTTCCTTTTTCATGCACACTCTCACACACCTTGTACTGCATCTCCTCCACGGTGTTGAGCGTCATGGTGACCAGTGAGAGCAGCACAAACATGGAGGAGGCGACGGCCATCAGCTTGGCGGTGACCGAGGAGAACGGCTTTTCCATCAAGTTCCAGATATTCTTCCGGGTCGACCCGAAGGCCAAGTTGTCAAACAGCACCTCGTTTTCTTCCATCTCCAGCTTGACGACGCGAGACAGAAAGCATCCCATTCACAATTTAAACCAAAAAAAAGAGTTGTTTTACTGGCCACTTTTAAAAAGTGTATATGTATTTTATATTGCCAACTATGGACAATCACAGAAACTAAATATTTGTTCTTTTAAGAATCAAAACACTTTCATCGAGGATGAGGACAGACAAACAAAATGTCTGGATCACAAAGCAAAATGTGGAGAGGAGAGAACTGAATGTTGAGAGAAAACAGCGGGGAAGAAACTACGATAATACTGCATTAGAGTGGGACTTCTGTAATGTAAAGATCTGTCTAAATCTGTGCCAAGAAAAAGCTTATTCTCCGCTCTCCATCTGTCAAGACGCGGAGCAGAGCGGTGATTTTAAATGTAGGTCAGTCAGAAGATTACCAACAAAATCTTACAGGTACAAATAGAGAAGCTGAACCACTGGAACTTGAAAGCGGATGACTTCATGATATTTTCATAATGCAGTAGTTTTAATTCCAGAGTTCATAGAGACTATTTAGCTCCAATGAGCACTGCCTGCAGTGTCCATCCATCCATTCTCATCCGCTTATTCCGGGGTCGGGTCGCGGGGGCAGCAGACCCAGCAGGTTGACCCAGACTTCCCTCTCGCCCGCGACACTTTCCAGCTCAATCTGGGGGATCCCGAGGCGTTCCCAGGCCAGCCGGGAGATATAATCTCTCCAGCGTGTCCTGGGTCTTCCCCGGGGTCTCCTCCCAGTAGGACGTGCCTGGAAAACCTCTAACGGGAGGCGTCCAGGAGGCATCCGAATCAGATGCCCGAACACCTGCAGTGTGCTGCAGAATATCCATAGTTTGTTTAATGGGTACTAGTCTACTAATTAATTTCCTTTAACCTCCATTGTTTTTGGATGACTCTCAAACCCAAACTATATTTTTTGATGGGCGAAGAGAGAAACGTCATGCGAAATGAACTCTCACCTCCGGGACCCCAAACTAAAATGCAAACCTGCTCACAAGTTAATATTGTTTACCGGGGTTTGCCACATTAGTTTAATGTGTTAGGCCTTAGGGTGCTAACATATTGGATTATAACATATGCTAAATAGCACTAATCACAAAGTGCAGCTGTGGCTGATGGTAAGGTTCTTACAGCTTTCAGGTATTAGGTCAAGAGCATGTTGACATGCCGCTGTTGGCCGATTAAAAAATCAATCGCCCAACTCATTTCAGTATATCCAGGGGGTGCATGATTTTCTGTAGCACGTCTTATGACATTATGACCGACATCACCAGCCAATTCATGTGTGTTTATGTTTTAATTATTCTCCACGGAATAGGAAAATATTCTTAACTGAGGACTGTGGATGCCTCTGAGATCTGGAATCTGGCTTCATCTTCTGCATCTTCCGGAGTTACTGGTAGGCGACCTGCCTCTCCATCACCCACCTCTGCGATCAGCTGCCTCTGTATCTTCAGTTGGACGTTCAGCTCGTCTTGCCTCTCTTCGAAGGAGATACGGCAGCAGCGTTGGCTGTTTTTGATTCTGACACCCCAGTAGTTTATCTCCTCAAGGAAATTGTGCGGACACAGCTCGTCTTTAATGTACAAAACTCCAGTTCTGATTGAGAGGACAGAGACAGGAGATCCAAAATTATTCCAAGGAGCCATTCCAAGGACCCATTCCAAGGAGACAGAAAACCCCATTCCTCTTTCATTTTATTTTCACCTGTAGAAGTTGAAAACGTTGTGGAAAATATTAGGGTCTCGGTCGAAAAAGAACTCGTTGCTCTGGACGATGTAGTCGTCACACAGGTCCAACTTCCTGCTGTGGTCAGTGTACGTGGCCAACTGGCCGATCCGTGTCTTTGGATACCTGGCTGCTAACCTGTAGGACAAGTAGTAAACCTGGAGGAGAGGAAGACAGGAGAATATACTGAGGTACAATATGGGTTTAAATATAATCAGAATGGCGAAGTAAGATAATCATTTTAACTATTAGAGGCTTTCATAATAGTTGTCGAGGGTGAAGAAGCACACGCATTTAATATTAAAGCTGCAGAGCACACCTGTGTACTGTATGAATAGTTCGTAGTAGGCATATTCCACGATGGAGACCTCCACGATGGGTTTCTGTACTCTCTGACAGAATCCAATCGAGTCCAACACTGACCGTGTTTACATGCATTCGAATAACTGGCTTAGTCGGACTGAAATCGAATTATCCGTTTCATGTAAACACCTTTGTTCGACTATGTGCGGTCCGACTACGATCCGATTAACACCCCTGGATAACTCGATCCGATCCGGTTGATAATTCGACTATCGCGGCATGTAACGGTGAATTGGATTAGGAACTGGACTTTGCATCTTTGCGCATGCTTGAGATGCCGCCGCCGCCCTCCTCCCTCCCTCCCTCCCTCCCATGTCGTGACCCGGAAGTCGAAAGAGACGATAAGTTGTCACTGCCGGGAGCCTGGCCGGCAGAAAACAAACAAACAATGCTATGGAGAACACAAGAGCCACCACACATTTCTGGACCGAAGAGCAGACAGAATTTATGCTTAATGTATTGAAGGAGTTGAACATACTAAAGTTCATGGTTCTTTCTCGAAATGTTGATGTTGTTGTTGGTGGTAGTGGTGAAGAGGTCAAGCGGAAATGGCTGTATCACCACGAGTTGTAATGAAAACAGCGCCACCTATCGTATCGGATATGACATGCTTTCGGCCAATGATTTGAATTACTCACTGCCATGTATATTGGGATAATAGCAGATGACCCAAAAGATAGCATAGTCCGACTAAAGCAATTTTCGAATTATACCATCATGTAAACGCACTGAATGAGATGAATGCAGCACTAAGGCAATCATTATCAACATCCACATGAATATTAAAATCTCCTACAATAATAACTATCAGTTTTAAGAACCAAACTTGATATAAATTCTGAAAATTCAGATGGCATAATATATCTGAGAAAAGTTAGCAGGTGTAGGACAGCGACTGACAGCTCTCCCTGGCGGAGAATGTGCAGCCTGCTCGGTGCGAATTACAAATAAAAGCTTGGTTTGGTGTCCCAGTAGAGTCGAAAGAAGTTACCGTTCCGCCAACGTTGATGTTGAGAGTGAAGTGTTTGGTCGGAGAGAGCAGCAGACAGGAGGGAGACACCGGGAGTCGATCCTCCTCTTCGTTTTCATACTCGGTGTAAAGATCATAGATGTCTCTGCCCAGATCCTTCGCAAACAACACAACAACTTTGGTGATGAATTCAGCATTTTAAGCTTGTTTACAAGCTAAAATTAGACAAAATAAAATAAAGGGATCAAATTAAGCATGATACAAGTTAAATACTGGGGTAAAGATTGAAACATGCATGTGATGGTAAGTGTGCTTCTTTACTCAGGCGTTTCTTGGGCTTTGGAACATTAATCAATAATGGAAATAGCACCCCTTCATGATCAGTAGGCCTACAACCATTTTTGACATTGAAACAATTTTGTATCTATCCATCAACAATAACATAGCCATGCATTTTGAACATTAGGCTTGACAGAGGGAAAACAAACAAATTCCTGTAAAGTGACGAAAAGGGGAGCTTTGAGAAAACACAAAAAGATAGATGAAAAAAACCCGAGAGAGGGCGAGTGCAATCACTGGCACTGACAACTCAGTGGCAAGTATGTGGCAAGTGCCGCTAGGTGCCAGTACTCAGCGACAACTCAGCGACAACTCAGCGGCAACTCTGTGGCAAGTGCCGCTAGGTGCCTGTGCAGCGACGACTCAGTGGCGTGTTTGCGACGAGTCGCCGGCAGCAACACTCAAGTGGCAGGACAGCAGCAAGCGAGCGACACTCGCCGAGAAGCTGTGGGTGGAACAACCATTGTTGTTACGACAGATCAGCTGCCGTTAATCAGTTTTACTTGCCACAGAGTTGCCGCTGAGTACTGGCACTATAGCGGCACTTGCCACAGACTTGCCACTGAGTTGTCGCTGAGTAGCTGCGGTAACTACTGGCAAGTGCCACTGAGTGCCAGTGTCGCTAGGGGGATCTCGCCCCTATTGAAGAAAACAGTCATGTTTTCAGGACTTTTGGGGACAATACAATGAATTCATGGAGACTTACCCAAACATAATCATAACCGATATAGCAGTCTAATCCTAAATGCTTCCTTAGACTCATGTTCCTCTTTGTGAACGCTCGTAAAGTTATTGCCATATGGCTACTTCATGAATACATTTTGTTAATTATAACTGAATAGTTTGTGTGATGTAATATTTTTGTATGTGCTGTGTTTTTTAACTTAATGGCTTACTTAAAATGCTAATTAATAAATATGATAATTAATAAAACTTAATATCAATTGCAATATCATAACCGATATAGCAGTCTAATCCTAAATGCTTCCTTAAACTCTGTGGCTATACATGTTCTTCTTTGTGAACGCTCGTAAAGTTATTGCCATATGGCTACTTCATGAATACATTTTGTTAATTATAACTGTGTGTTTTTTAACTTAATGGCTTACTTAAAATGCTAATTAATAAACATGATAATTAATCAAACTTAATATCAATTGCAATAACTTTGTAACAATTTATTTGACTTTTTACAAGACACAATTAAGTACATGTCAGAGTTGTACTGTGCAGTACTTAAATACAGTAAATGCAGCCAAATTTGTTTAAGTTAACAAATACCAACAAAATAATAGACTTTACACTAAAAGAATAAATATATCAGGAAACATCTATAGAAAAAAGCCATGGCTAGGATGTTCCTTCTGCTCCTACCAGCTGTTTTAAAACATATTTATAATATTCATGAGTGTGTACATACTGTCATGATCTGTAGTTTGTGTCTCGTTTTGTGTCTTGTTTTGAAGTCTTTGTGTCGTCTGTCTCCCTGTGGTTGTCTGCCCTGGTCCTGATTGTTTCCTTCTGTGTGATTGCTGGCCCCGCCCTCATTGTGTTCACCTGTGTCTCGTTCCCCGTTGTCCAATCACATCCGCCTGCCTGTGTATGTAAACCCTGTTCGTCTCATTCCCAGTGTGGCTTCGTACTGTTTGGTCCGCGTTTTTGTCATTCCTGTCTGGTCTGTGATTTTTGGAATTAAATATTAGTTTGTGCAGTAATGTCGGCATTTGGGTCATGCTTTTTGAGTCGTGACAGAACGAAGCCACCAATAATGGACCCAGCCTTCAGTTTCCGCTGCACGGTTCCTGCCTGGTAGTGATGGTGAGATGAAGCCTCATGAGGCATCGAACCACTTCAGCCAATTGGTTCGAGAAAGGGTTCATTTCTCGAAGCTTCATGTGCTCACGGAACCACCTACTGGCCAAGTGTATAATCACAGGCAGCTGTATCTGAACCACATAATGTGATGCATTGAATTGTTGTGTCTGTTATGGCTGTTGGGAATGACTATGAATTACAAAATTGTATGACCAAATCATTTCTGTACATAAATTTTCACATATGTGCATAATAAAATATTTTTTGAATGTATTCTGTGTGTGAAAATGTTCCCAAAAAGAAAGAAATTGCATTGGCACCAAAATTGCCTCACAATGAGGCCTACAATTACATCGCCTAAAGCAGGAGACAGTTACCCTCTAAAAACGTAACATTTTCCTATCCATGCAAGTAGCCTACATATATAAAATAGAAATGCACCAAAAAAGCCACAGGCTTCATTTAGTAACTAAATGAAAGCCTGTGGCTTTTTTGAAAGAGTGGGAAAAAGCTTGCAGCACCTGGTATTCCCAGGCGGTCTCCCATCCAAGTACTGACCAGGCCCGACGCTGCTTAGCTTCCGAGATCAGACGAGATCGGGGGTGTCAAGGTGGTATGGCCGGAAGTGAAAAGTGAGCCTGCAAATGAGCCTTTTGAAGAATTGGAGACAAAAATGTATAAAAATTAAAAAATTCTCCCCTTATCATCCGCGGGCCGGATGTGACGTACAGTCGGGCCGAGTCCGGCCCGAGGGCCGTAACCCTGGCACCACTGCTCTAAACTCTCCAAACTCTCAACCAACAACCCACATTTTTAATGGAGCCTGAGGGGTTTATATTGCTGTCAAACCTCCCGGCTATATCTGAACCACTTCCCGAAGCAGTCACGTGGTACAGCCGGGCAGCGAGGCTTCGGACGTCATCATTTTTGGCTCCTCCCCTAAATGAAGCATGCCTCGATACGCGCTTCGAGGAAACGCCCCCTCCATTACTCGACACACGCTTCGAAGCGTCGGCACATCTAGTAACAACACTACTGCCTGGCCAGCTAACGCTCATGTTCTTCTCATGTTTATAGTTAAAGATAAAACGGTTACTTTTAATTAAACGAGAACACAAAAATGGATTGAATATGCGCTACAGATCCAATTATTCATATGAATTACAAACCAACTGCAGAATCATCTGATCTGGTTCATTCATGAGCTTCTTGATGAGCATCTGTTGTTTGCTGCTGAGCAGGTCGTCTACAGGGCTTCACTTGAGCAGCCTGTTGACGTCCCTCTCCAGGATGGAGAGAGTCCTCGTTGGTGTCAGGACTGTCCCTTTGTCTTCCACTAACACCAGAGGATTCATTCACATAGTTCATGCACAAGTCATTAGTGGAGTGAGGAGCCATCAGAGACCTTTTCAGGTAGAAGCAGAGTCGTTTACTGAGCTGCTGTTGGAGGTTCTCAGAGGACAGTCGTTTGCTGATGAAAAAGTAGCAGAATCAACTTTAAAAAACTCAAGACTACAATTTATATAAAATTCATTTTTAACTTCTTAGTTTTATATTATTGTTCACGGTAACTACTCTTTACCGATTGAATGTGAGAACAGACTGAATGTTAACAAAATAATAGTCAAACATTAACAAAGTGTTTGTCTTCTTGTGTTCCTTCCAGGGATTCACAAAAAGCCGATGTATTCAATATGAAACTAATATGAGAGAATAACAGTCAGTTTTCCTCCTGAAACACCAACAAGTACAGAGTTCATGCTTAAGGAAGAAGAACATTTGTCAGTCAGTAAGACAACAGATATGGTGGAGTTGATTTTTCAAAAGTATTACAACATTCTTTAACCACAATTCAAGAAGTCAGAGAAACTTTTACCCAATTAAATGAGAACAATGTCAAGTTGATCAATGCGGAAGTTTTATTTTTTAAATTTAAATCACCAAAAACTGCAGAATCATCTGATCTGGTTTATTCATGAGCTTCTTGATGAGCGTCTGTTGTTTGCTGCTGAGCAGGTCGTCTACAGGTTTCTCTTGAACAGCCTGTTGACGTCCCTCTCCAGGATGGAGGGAGGCCGTGTTGGTGTCAGGCCTGTCCCTTTGTCTTCCACTAACCGGAGTATTTATTCACATAGTTCATGCACAAGTCGTTCGTGGAGTGAGGAGCTTCAGGTTTGCAGATGATCAATCATAGACCTTTTCAGACCGAAGCAGTCGTTCACTGAGAGCTGTTGTTGGAATTTCTCAGAGGACAGTCGTTTGGTTTCTCTCTTCATCTCACTAATCCTGTACTTTGATTATTTAATCCTGTCTTTGTCCCCACGCCTGAATAACTATTTTACATTCCACCTCAAATGTGTGAGATTAAGTGTGAACCAAAGTTTAATTTATATATTTGCCTATACAAAAAGATATTTAAAGATTATTGGATTTATATACAACATTTATTGTCTACATTGTCAGATTTTGTGTCAAAAACTTGTCGACTTCACGCAGATAAAAAAGTATGAAAATCAACCTTCAAAAACTCAAAGGATAATATTTTTATTAAAAGTATTTTAAACTCCCACTCGTGTTTTTAACTTCCAGAACAATAATGAGAGGATGTCCTCAGTTATAGAAGTTGATACTGTGACGGCCTCCTGATTTAATCGTTTTTATGAAGAATTTGTGTCATTTACTTTTACAACAAAACTGTTTGTGAGATTAAAATAATGCTTGAAAAAAGTTTTTTCTGTAAAATGTAGATAGTGATTTCAATGATCTTATCATTTTTCTTATTCATATTCAGTACAGTCGTATAGTTTCTCTCATTGTCTCTTTAAACCTCTCCTTGTCATTACTACTGAAGGATTGTTGTGTTCAACCTCAGCTGTGTGATATTAACTGTGAACTAAGGTTGTATTTTATGACACATCTATTAAAAAACTAAAATGTATATATATAATGGGGTTTATAGACAACGCTTATAGTCTAAATTTTCAGATGTTTTGTCAAAAATAGTCCACTTCATGCTGATGAAAAAGTAGCAGAATCAACTTTAAAAAACTCAAGACATTTTCAGGCAGAAGCAGAGTCGTTTACTGAGAGCTGCTGTTGGAGTTTCTCAGAGGACAGTCGTTTGGTTTCTCTCATCTCACAGAAACCTGTATTTTTATTTTTTAAACCTGTCTTTGTCCCCTATCCTGAATGATTCTTCTGTATTCAACCTCAGCTATGTGAGATTAACTGTGAACAAATATTTCATTTTTATATTTAAAAACTAATCAAAGTAGGGTTAGGGTTAACCAAACGACTGTCCTCTGAGAACCTCCAACAGCAGCTCTCAGTAAACGACTCTCCTTCTACCTGAAACGGTCTCTGATGGCTCCTCACTCCACTAATGACTTGTGCATGAACTATGTGAATGAATCCTCTGGTGTTAGTGGAAGACAAAGGGACAGTCCTGACACCAACGAGGACTCTCTCCATCCTGGAGAGGGACGTCAACAGGCTGCTCAAGAGAAGCCCTGTAGATGACCTGCTCAGGAGCAAACAACAGATGCTTATCAAGAAGCTCATGAATGAACCAGATCAGATGATTCTGCAGTTGGTTTGTAATTCATATGAATAATTGGATCTGTAGCGCATATTCAATCCATTTTTGTGTTCTCGTTTAATTAAAAGTAACCGTTTTATCTTTAAATAAAGTTCAAATAGGGAATTATGAACATCATTATTGCATGTTTCCTAACTTCGTCTTTAGTTTTCTCAAAGACCTTACAGTAAAATCAACAACAAAAAACATGGACATAGCAGAGGTCCTTGTGAACAATAAACCAGTGGAAATATAATATTCCCATTAGAATATATGCTTTAAAAGGTTATATTATATTTCTACTGGATTGTTGTTCATGAGGTTCCCTGCTATGTTAATGTCTAATCTTTAGAGATTTTACGATACAGTTTGTGTGAAAATGAAAGGCAAAATTGGCTCGAATTAAGATGATATTCTTAATTTCCCAATATTTGAACTGATATTAAGGATTTGCTTTTAACAGTGATAATATTTTGAAATTATGAATAGAATCATTGAATTTGAGCTAACTTTCAATTAAAAACAGTAGCCTACAGTAGTGTAACTTCAGATGTTATTATATTATTCCGTATGTCCAAATTCATGTTGTCTTTGACTTATATAAAAATTGGACATATCATTGCTTAAATAAGGGCCTATCTCCGTGACTTTTGGCCCCAAACTTCTGTACCGAAAGCACCATGAATAGAGATGCATTACATTTCAAGCGTCAGCTAACTTGACCAAGTATCCGCGGATGCCTGTTGACATGATTTAACCAGATTGGCGTTCCCCTTTAATTGTGAATAAATTAAATGTCCGACCTGCATGGAGTTCCATGGCTTCACAAAGGAGTTGTTGAAGTCCAGATAGTCGGCCGCTTCCTTGACGGATTGAGTCCGACTGCTGGAGAACAAACTCCTGCTTCGGGCTCTGAGGTGGGTCAACATGGTTTACTTCCGGATCTAAAACTCAAATCAACCTCCTCGCAGAGTCATTCTTTTAACTCCCAACGCCACCCCACACGCACGCTGAGAAGACCACCATAGACGACAAATGAGTAAACATGGATAGACGGGAAATGCAGAGATAAATCATGTCAACATGCGTACGGTTAACGCGCGCACACGCGCACACACACACACACAACTGAGCAGTGGCGGGCCGTCAGGGCCAGCAAGGCCTTCTCTGCTGGCCTAAACATCATCAGAATATATATTTTTTCTAAATATATTTCCCCACAAATATGTATTCAATTATTTCCCAGAGTAAGAGTTATTCTCTTAATTTCATAGCGTTCCTCTTGGTTGCGCTGCTGCCAGCGCCAGGTTGAGATTTGGAGGGCTGGTCTTTATGTTAGATCTTTTATCCAATCATATTCAGCCATCGTGTGTTGCCAGGGGGCTAACATCTGCCCTTAGGCCTTCAGAATCAACATTGAAGGCGCTGGTAGCTTCAAGTGAATGGGAATGACGATGTTGTGTCAACCAATCAGCTTTAGAGTTGGCTCCTCTAGGCCTTCTCGAAGGCCCCGGAAGACGCACAGGAGCCAGCTAGCAGGCGGAGTGCTGCAGGTCTTTTGATTGGATTACCAATATTGAGAGGCGGGTCCTATGGGCAGGTAGATGCAAAACCTCAGAACTAGGAAACTGAATTTGATAAAGGAATTAATTCGCGGACTACAAAGCTGTTTTTCAACCCACAATGGCGGAAGGAGGAGAAGATGTCGATTTGGTCGAGCATATACTTGAAATCTGCTTTGGTGCGACAATGCCCTGTTTAGTGAACAAACGAGTGCAAGTGACTTTTTTCTTCTTTTCTCCGTCCCGATGCGCGCATTCTGCAGCGGGCGAGACGGAGAGCCGAGAGAAATGACATGCTGTTGTGTAGATACGATCAACATCAGACGGCTGTTTAGTTTAATAAATGAACAAAGACGTGCTATAGAGAAAATGACGGGGGCGGGCCAATTTTTTTTAATGTCATGCGATCTACCAATACTACGCCGTGATCGACGTATTGAGCCCTGGTCAAGAGCCATGGCATCATAATGATAGTAATAAGAGGTGGATTAATTCGGGTGGGACTGTGTAGGACCTCACTGAAGGCCCAGGCCCCAGGCCCACGGCCCCAGGCCCACGGCCCGCCACTGCAACTGAGGATGCGTGAGCTTATCCTCTTATATCCATCTCTTGATCTCCCGTTCTCCTCCCATTTGCTCCAACATCTAACTTTACAAACGTGTACAGAATAGCGTAAGTCAATGTATAACTTGATATAGTTGTATTATTTTTAGGGCTGTCAGCGTTAACGCGTTAATCTATGCGATTAATTTGGCCGCGTTAACGCACTAAAATATTTTAACGCAATTAACGCAACTTTGTTTACTTCCGGTGTGCCTTGAAGTTTTTACACTCCTCTGAGTGTCAAACCGCGGCAGTACGGTTTAACATTGTTTCCGTTTTTAAAACAATTATTTCTCCGCGAAAATAAGGAGCAGAAATCAGTTTAAACTCGTGGATGAATCAATCGGGTTTCCTCCTGCTCCTCCTTCTGCTCTCCGATCTACAGAGCAGGGTTGCCAGCTCTGTGTGACAAAACAAGCCCAATGGCCAATCAAAACCAGCCCAAAACCAGCCCAATGGCCAATAAAACCAGCCCAATATCAGAACTCAAAATATGCCCATAACTCCTTCATGATGCCCCCCTGAGATAAGAAAGTGACCCACTGCGAGCGTTGTCGACGGGGGGGGGGGGGGTTGGTAGGATTTGGGTATAAATAAATTATTTCATTTTAAATATGGATTTTTATTTAAAGATATTCATGTAATTTGCATGCAAAATAGGTCTACCCGAACCAGCGGACAAAAAATTCAACCCGCGGCAACACTTCAAAAGTAGCCCAATTCCGCGGGAAAACCGCGGACCTGGCAACACTGCTACAGAGGAACGGAGGGGCGACGTGTCGGGTGACGCGGCGCGGAAAGAACTCGTCACACGAAACCTTCAATGTGATTTGTCAATCCGTTTGTCTGTCAACATTTTGCGAAAAAAACAACCAATGAACACTCAGTAAATCACAAAGGACCTCCCACCACACAGGTGAGGCTCATTAGCAACCTGTCAGTCAGAGAACCAGAGAACACAGCGCGAGGACAATGTGCCTCAATATATAGAGCTGAGATTGTTCTGGAATGTTTGATGTATAACATGTGGGGGTATGTGTCAAATGAAAACGCCTTTAAAAGGTGAATTTACATTTTTTTGTAAAATGGAGAAAATGCCCCCCCAGCGGGTTAACGTGACATATGTGAATGTCAGTCAGTTTACCAAGGCCACTGGTTCTGCTGTTGTTCAATGTTAAAGATGACAGGACCAATGGGGTCTCAAATATACTTCTTATTTACTAATCTGGATGTTTCACTGAAGAAACAATTTCTCATCCACAATATTAAATACCTCGCTGGCACTTTATAGGTAGGAGCCTCTTTGAAAACACAGCTACGTGTGAAGTTTTGTCTTTAAAAAGAAAAAACTTTATCGCGATTAAGGAATTTCAAAAATGTGCGATTAATTAGTTACTTTTTTTTAATCGATTGACAGCCCTAATTATTTTGTGAAATCTACATTGAATTGTAGTGACACAAAGAAACTAACAAAATGCTACAGCCATATGTATCGGACGATATTCCAGTTAAGGATGAAGGAAATTCAATTTTACAGGACTTGTTTTATTAATGAAGTATTCTGAAAGCCGTTAATTCTCATTTTTATTATTGGAAAAATGTAAAGTGGTTGTTAAACCGTGGGCAAGCTGAGACTCATTTTAATTACATCTCCACTTGAATGCAACAACTGGTTCCTGGTCATCTTTTCCGTTACCTTTTGCAGCTGTTGAATTGAAATATGGGGACATTTGTAGTGTTTTTTGCTATTGTACTTGAATTATTTTTCCTTCATTTAAAAAAAAGTTAATCTCACTCTTTATTTTATCATGCAATTAGGAGATTGTTTTTCTTTTATCAAGGTAGTGTTTTATTGTTGCAATACTCATTTGAGCCTCAGATGATAGAGCACATCACTCCATCGAGTAAGGGTGACTAAAAGCATTCAGGTTTTCTTCCAGTTTTCATTTGCACTCTAAACAAAGGCCAATGTGTGTTAGCAAGCGATGTAACTTTAATTAAACTGCATCCATTATGTGAACTCTCAGGCAACAGGACACAATCGAGTTTCAATTTGTATTAACCATTCACATATGAGCAAGATCTGGTTAAATGCAGGTGAACAGTCAAGCGGTGGAATGCATTATAGGAAACTTGACATCATTGAAGCTTGTGCTTATCATTCTTTTGGTGTTGCCAGTAAAGAAACACACACACCGTACTGTCTCGACGGACTTCACAAACACATTTCCGATTCGACCCTCAGCCGAGTGTTCCGACCACAAGTCAAGAGTGGACATTTTTTTTTGGCCTGCACTGTCGCCTCACAGCAATACTGGCCAGGGTACGGATCTTGGTCCGGGAGTCCTGTGTAGAGTTTGCAAGTTCTTTGTGTCAGCTTCTTATGCTTTCCTCAGAAAGACATGCAGCTCAGGTTAATTGGACTATATTGGCCAACTCTTAAAAAAGATCAGCAGGTTCAGAACTGTGCAGGATTAGCAGTGCAAGTTGGATTTCTGACATATATTGCACTTCATTCTAACTGCGCAGAACCTGGAGGAGCATCTGGGTTGTATCGTTAATCTGACCGACTCCTGCCCTTTCTTTATAACCTAAAGTTTAATCTCTCATTTTGGGAAATTATAAAGTCTAGTAATGTTTCAGACATTTTCTCTTAAACTTAGTTTAAAATGTATACTTTATAGTTTGGATACTTTGAACAGTTAGGAATTAAACTGTTTTCTTCTCATCAAATCTTACATTTCATATTTAGAATTTGACAGTGCAAACCTGGCTCTTAGGTACATCCTAAAAACAAAAACAAGCTACATACATCAGAATTACAAACTAATTTTTTTGGATGAACATTTTGATAATTTAACCCTGTATTGCAAATACTTCTTCCACCTATTGGGGCATCATCATATCAAAGTTGGACATCATTCTCAAGTCAAGGAGTCTACAAACCAGACTAAACTATATGTTGTCACCCCTTTTACACACATGATTGACATTAAAAACAGGACGCCAACTTTGTATATCAAGTTTTAATTAAAGTTATTTTCAAATCAGTTTCTTCACAGAGAGCTTTGAAGTTTTAATAGTATCCCCCTACTGTACAAGGCTAGAAAAAGTTCACAGCAACAGCACAACATACAAAATAGTAGTTTTTCCCCCCCCAGCTTTTTCTTTCTATTTAAATACATCTGAACTCTAACCCTGGTACAATGCCAGACCATAGCAAAAAAATTATTTCAAGTCAAATGTATACAATCTTATTTACACAAGGAACATTTGATCAAAGTGCATTAAAGAGAGTCCTGATTGACTGTCATGTCTGAGGGATGGCGAGTAAATATATACAATGTTTACAAATGATGTTTTCATGGAGATCCTTATGCAGCTTCAATAATAATGTTGAACACTGGCTGAAAAGCTTGTAAGAATGCTCTCCATGAGGTACTGTTGGAAAACAAAATCTAAAGAGCACAAAATAAAAACTATGATATTACTGCCTAAATCATGACGTACATAAATAATCATACATCTGAGCCTGTTGGCTCAGAGGAAGCAAGAAAGAGAAAGTTTGGATTAGATTTTCCATTGAACATCTTAATTGACCCCAGACCCCCCCCTTTCACGCCAGATGCTTCATAGCCAGTTTTAAATCCTGTCCAGCAGAGTTGATCCGGTTGCAGAGAAACGTACTGCGTCTTCCACATCAGGTTGAACACAAGTAAGGTGATCAACTGTAGTGAAAAGACAAGAAGCTGTCGCAAAAATAAGACAAAACCAAAAAGAACCCGAACTCTTCAGTGAAAACAGTTATGGACATGTAATTCATTGTAGTATTCACATAATAAATAGCATTTCCTCAAGTCATCCTCTCCACAGATAACACAATTCACTTCAGAAGGCATGTGGTTGGACTTTAAGGGCTGCTTCTACGGACAACCGTCGGCATGGGAACAAGGCGGCCTTGCAACACGATGGGTTGCCCTAAAAAGAAAAAGCCCAAACTCCAAAACGATCATGATAAATCGTCTTCTGTGCTCACAATCGAAATCTGAAGACAGAGAGAGGGAGGGGAGAGAAACAGGTTTATTAAATTTTTTACAATTATTTTGCCGTTTGTGTGTCATCAGTTAAGATGGCGCAAGCATGGTCTGTCCAAAGTGACCACCTCTAAAAGTTCAACCAACATGTTGCAACTTGATTGTTACCGTCAAACAAAGAAATGTCTGCTGCAGCTGTGAGGGCGACTGCAGGAGACATGCGTGTCCATCTTGTCTGGATCCAGATTAATCTCTAATCTTTGTACAGCGCGATGTACTCTCAATGCACTAAGGATTACTGAAGGCCACAAGGTCAGGGTGAGAGAGTAGAGGTAATTGACATCTAGTCTCAAGCGTCTGTGCCAGATATAAATTATGTACACTGCCCAGTTGTTAAAATTACAAAATAAAAAGTGTCCCTTTTGCAAAATATTTCCCCTAAAGTCAGGAGTTTAAAAAGGAGCGTTGCATAAATAAATTCATAGATTGTCTCCTTGAATCACACTGTCACAGTACATGTGCACTTCAGTTGCCATGGTTACGCTTCACTCCCATCACTATTCTTTCACGTTTACTTGTTAGCTGGCATCTCCAAAATTAACAGAGAATACCAATTCAAAGAAGCTGAAAGAAAACAGAACCACATTGAGCTTTTCATAGTCTTTGGACATAAATCACAAGCACATAACTCAGTAAATTCAAGTCAGCCTTTCGAAATGCAGAAGATGAGGAAAGATGTCACTGACTAAATCAATGAGATAACTTTTAACAAAATATAACTAATGTTAATACATAAGACAGTTATGTTAACGTTTGGAGACCTAGCTACAAAGTTGTTAGTGTAAACACCTATGTTAACAATAACTAAACGCTGGCCATATGGTTCAGCTTCCTAAATTTTGGTCTACAAATCACATACTTTCAGCCACCGTTTTGTTTCACACATTTCTTACGAAAATGTATGCGTTCCTTAAAAGGTTCTAATGAAAATATGTACTAAGGACCTTCTAGCAACGCATATGGGATTGCTCAAGTAGCTAATGGCGAATACTTAAGATGTTGTCATGGATTCTCCTTTGAGCTCATTTTTTCCTGAGGGGGTAATCTTTTATCATATAAGAGGGCTCATCATGATTTTAGGGCACAGGGCTTTTAAGGCGCTGTATCTGATGGGGAGATGACCAACTGTTTGCCGAGCCTTCTCCCACCTTGACGATCTGTGCTCCGAGACAGTTTTACTCACCGCAGGATAGGTGTGCCCTACATTGGCGCCGTGCCGGGTGATGTCGATGTTAAGGTCTTCTTCTGTGGTCTTCAGGTAGACGGGGTTGTCAAAGTTCATGCTCTTCTGGTTCTTTAGCTGCCAGTTTCGCCACATCAGGTAGCCGCCCCCCACTGCCATCACCAGCAGCACTGAGCAGAGGGACAAGGGGAAACAACCGGCGTCATATAATCCAGAGTATTCAGCAACAGGGCTGATAGGCTTGTGGGACGCGCATGTGTAGTCAAGCGTTTGTATGTAGCCTTTCCTGTAGTAAATTGCTGGGAGGATAAGGTCTCGTTCCATTACCATAAGAGCATTTTAAGCTTTGACGACAGTATTTGACTACAACCCTTGACTTGTTTCAATAAATACAATAGTCTTGAGTGTATGTGCATATTTGTGCAAGTGTGTGTTGTACGCACAGACAGGTAGTATGGCCCAGGCAGCAGTAGACCCTCTGGCTGTGGAGTTCACCTGGATCGACGTGCTCACGTTTACCTCTGAGACAAAAACAAAGCACAGGTCAACACTTTAAACCCAAGACGCATTCAGCACACCATTTCAGTTTAAGGACACGTTTAACTTCTGACTAAACATTCTTTCTTTTAGACGGATAGCTTGTGCGCGCTTGGTCATTACTACAAAGAGCTGATCTAAAACGCCTCAAGGGAAAGACGTCTATTGATTAAAGGCGAAACAGGGCCACAGAGGGATTTGTTAACTCATGTGCTTCCTGCCAGTCCATCTGCTCTGCTGCCAAATGCCTTGGTGGTGTAATCGGCACGCCAAGTAACATTTTAATGCGCTGAAAAGAGGAGCTGGTGTCGTTTGTTTTTCCTAATGGCAACAGAGCCAACCTGTGGCATTCGGCCCATTAGCTCCTGCTACGAAAGTACAAAACAGACAATTACAAAGGCCTTGAAAATTTGCTGTATTTTTTATTATCCAGCATTACTCAAAAAGGGGTCAAATTTGCATGCAATTATGTATTTTCACCAGTGGCTAAGATATTTGGTGCTCCAGTGAGTATTTCTAGAAGCAGGACGATGTACGTGGGATTGAGTCGAATAATGCTGCATTCATTGCATTAAAAGGGAATATGTAGCCCATTTAAACAGTGTGGCAAATCGTTGCGTTTTTAGAAAGGAGCTCTATAAATACTTTGAAACACACAACACTGTTCAGTGACATTTGGGTCTTCAAGAGATTGGTTTACCATAAGTAGAAGTTGGCTAATAATCAATTTTAATTTCCACGTTTTAGTACTTTTAGTTATTGTCAACCCTTTACTAATCAAGTTCTGAAACTAGAGTTTCCATGTAATAATTTTGTGTTCCCCAGAAATATGAAATCAGTGAAACGTCAGAATCTCAGACCAATTTTCTTTTGTGTCATTGTCCGCTTCTTACAACTCTTGTATTACATCACGCACACAAACATTTAAAGCCCCACGATGTAGTTTTTTCCTTTTAGCGCCCCCTTCAGTTTTTGAGGTATTTAACGTTTACTTCAGTGTCGTAAATACCCAGTTACGATAGACGCAGCCTCGCAGACACTTGTATTGAGTTAGGATCATGTGTTGTCCTGTATTATAATAAATTATTATTATTGTTATTATTTGTACGTGTCACGGGTTATAACGGGTGACGATGGGGAGGTGACGTGAGTTTTTTGTTTGGAGCGTGCTGACAGGTGGCGGACTCAGAACAATCCGGCGACTGTTTCTATTTTGGATTTATACCAACGGGCGGGATCACTAATACGAAGACTGCGCAGAAACACTGTGAACTGGGCCCAGCACCTACCGGACTAGGGTGAAGTAGCGCGGGGATTGAACGCGGCGCCTCCCCACGTTTCCGCCTGGTCGGTCAGCTGTTTGCCGGCTTTTGGGGGGAGGGGGGGTGTGTGCGCGTGCAGTCATTTACTTTTGTTTTGGGGGACTGCAAAGACTTTGGGGACTGTTGGGATCCGGGGATTATACTTCGTTTTGAGTGGGTTTGATTTTTTAGTGTATGTGTTCATTTTGGGGGCTTGCAGATGCATTGAATTTGATTTAATATAATAACATTTGGGTCTCCGCATATCGACTGTGTTTTTCTTTTACGACCATTTGAGCAGAGAGTTAACACCAGAATTCGCAGATCCGCCCATTCCCTTTTTTTTTTTAGCGTATTGTACCTTTTCCCCTTGATTGAGTTGCTAAGGGCGAATGAAACAACATAACCAAAAGAATGACAACATTTAGTTTAGATGAAATACCGATCGCGTTTTCAGCCTATATACGTTGTTTTCAAAATGTTTGAATGTGGAGTACGTGTGATCGAATACAATATTGTTGACAACACCAAAAAGCTACCCTTATACTGGAGCTGCGAGCGTGGAGTGGCACTTCATGACATTGCGTAATCACTGCCAGAAAGCAGGTCGAAGTACATCCGCCCCGGAGCGGGCGGCTCCAGAATCTTACATAGCGGAGTTATTTCCCCACAGACCACCTATGGCAATAGCGGAGGTGCACATCGCCATATTAAAAGTCATTGTAGTGGCACAATTTTTTTTCAAGCTGTTATTTTAAGGTACAATTGTTACATAGTGTTGCTTTAACTATAGCCATAGTGGAACTTGGTTTGGGTAGTTTGTTTGTACTTTCCAGTGGCGGCCACTAGGTGGTGCTCTGCTCCTGTGCTGTACTTGCAGACAAACATTCTAGAGTTTGATGCCAGTCTAAAATATCTTCCTCAGCAGCTCATTCTACAGCAACAATGGATCAGAACATATCACACTGCAGATTTATCTAAAGAAGTCTACAGTTTTGCATGAGCAGCAGGGGGAAGTGAACAGAGCTTTACTACCAATATGGCTTAAACGCACAACAAAAAAGGTAAAACTGAATTAAGTCACGAGAAGGTGTAATCAGAAACAAGAACTCAGCAACCCTTGTGTTGCCAATTAGAGATATATCTTTAACAAACAGCATTTTCAGAGGATTAGGAAAGGAAACACGCCCTTCTAGCACAGGCGTATAAAACACAATTTTTAAACATTTACAGGACCAAACACGCTGGCTAAATCTACATACAGGTGAAGTCAAAGCCTCAAATTTGACCCAAGACTAACAAAGCAAATAGATTACGTCCAAATTTACCAGAATGCCATGAAGAAAAAAAAGCAATCGTTAAGTAGGAGCAGCCTTCCGGATTAGATTCTGGTCTCACATCAGCGATACAACATGAGAAACAAACATTTCCCCAGCAGAGGATTTCGTCAGAGCTATACTCCGATCAGGGCAAAAAGTCTGTGTTAATTTGATCTTTGAATATATTACACATGAATAGTGATACAATTCAAAAAGTGTAGAAAGCAATACATTACACATTTCTGCAGTGAACAGAAAATGGAGCCACAGGAAAAAACACGAGTATACTCCAGCACACCAGCAAGGATTTCTTAACCACAGGTTGTCAAAAGGATGAAGCAAAGTTAGAAGCTTAAATTCACTACTCAATATAGATTTGTTTTAGATCACAGGTTTCAGGACAGAGTCAGACCAGAGGATAGTTGTAATAGAATTCAGTGTAAAAATTAAATTGATCTAAAACAAAGACCCACGACGCATCTGAATGTGCGTCATAAACCGCCAACACCACAGCACAGAGAGAAGCAATTATGAATACGCTAGACAGGGAAAAAGAAGAGGTTTAACCCAGATTATTAAACATTTCTATACTGCACAGAGGATAGAACATAAATGTTGACAGTATGGGAGATTCGAGAGTAGAAATGGCTAAGAAAAAGACTAGATGCACAGAAACGAAAGCAAAAAAGTAAAACAGGACAGATGTCTAGTTCAACAAATAAAATGGAAAAACGCCACAGTAAGGAAGGAGAAGAGAAACTTATTTAATACCAACATGCTTTAAAGAGATTCAACAGAGGCCGGCAGCAGACGGTTTTACCTGGTGGTGGCTGTACCGGAGCTTTCCAATCATCCTTTGAGAGACCTTTGGTAGAATTTTCTGTCAGAGAGCCAAGAGTCATGCTAAACAGGCCACATTTTTAAACTGTACACAGGCACGTGCAAAGTAGCCCTTTGAAAATAGCCCAGATCTCAGGGGACTAAAGTAGTAAATAAACACTTTATAGATGAAAGCAGGATTCATTTTGTTTAGAGATCAGCCACCACCAAGCGGAGACACAAGACCTACATTCATAACACCATCGACAACATGCACAAACAGAAGCAGCTTTACATTGCCAGACAATAGTTGAGATTTTGCCTGCAGTTAATCAAGCCAGACAAATGCTGGAAAAGGGAGCGGACTACATTTAGAAGAAACTGAATGGTCTAAAGCCACATTGCACCGTAAACTGTTGACAATTGATCACAGCGTCTAGATCATCAGCGCCACAATCACGACAGGCAGCTGCTGCAACAATAAAATCCTTACAGGCGACTCAATGCAGCCTCGATTGCAGAGGCAGCGGAGTGTTGCTGCGTTTACTGTAAAACTCCTGGGGCCGTTTGGTCTCCTGTGTAGGAGTTGGAAATTAATGCATCATTCTTCCTGCCAAACAAAACAGTTGACACGGTTTCTAAAGCCTTTAGCTACAGGACACTAAGCTAGTGCCGAAACAATTCATCAGGAAGCTGAGTAACAGAAAGAACACTCTTCCTGTTGGAAAAAAGGCATCAAAGTGCTCAATAGTGCATTAGTGCTCCCCAAAACCTGGAAACACTTTGTGCATTACATGAGAGCCCCTTAAAATAAAGTTTGCTGCATTTATTTTCCGCCTTTATAATGAGAACTGATACTCTGGTTGGTTGGGTGAAAAAGAATTGGGCTATATAAAATGTCAACTTGGTCTCTGGGAACAGATCAAAACCGTCATTATTTGGAAACATAAAAAGTGGTTTGATAACTTGTTGCAGCCCTAGACTAAAGGGCAAACATGTTTTCAACAAGGTGGGTTTCCTCTGGGTTATCTGGCTGGCCCACATTCCAAATGCATGCAAGTGTGGTTAATCAGCAACTGGTGTAATTGTGTCAGTTTCCATGTGTCAGCCTTGTGATTGACTGGCAACATGTCAAGGGTTAATTTTTGCCTCACGTCAGCTGGGATACTACCCTCAGTAAGCTTCAAGCTACTGCAGAAACTGACAATTCGACAAGCCCCTCTTCTTTTCCCTCATTCTTCCCACAACCTACTTATGTCACCTTTTAAGTCTACAACACCACAACAGGGTCCGTTTATTTTGCTTGTCTTTATCTCCAAGAAATTAAAAAGGGAATCAAGATTCAGACAAGGTTAAGTTGGCAGTTGTGTTGGTCTTCCTTTGTCTGGCTATAGCTCCTTGTTGAGAAATATTAAGATAAGTTTACAATAAATAATAAAAAAAGTACATTCGAGACTGCTGGAAGTTTAAATAAATCAAATAGAAGTTTGGAAAGGATTTGATTAGTACATTTGATTCAGAATGGAGCTTGGATAACACATTGAATGTGTAAAACCCTAATCTAAAAACACAACGATGAATAATATTAGGAAATTTTGAACTCCCGTTAAATAGAGTCAAACATCCTCTTTATTATCCAGTTTGTTCAGCCTTAAAGAACGATCTCCCCAGTTGCGCCCAAAGACGGTTATTTAAAGCCCTCAATAGTAGGTTTAGGTTCAAACCCTGAAGTGAAGAGCATTGCTTTTTACTTTCACTAACCAGATAAAAGCCAGCCAAAGCTGCAACTGCACAATGCTCGACAGTTCCTACTTGCTTCATCGGCAACGGCTGTAAAATGGGATACATGTCAGCTGGTGCTATAAAGAGCACCAAGAATTTTGTCTACAGCCCAACTAGGAGCAAGGTGGAGGAGCAGATTTTGGTTCTATACCTCCATTCCCAATTTTATATCTTTTTAATCCTATAAATGGGTCTGGTGTTGTGGACAAATACATGCAAAATTGAAGTACGAGTGTCTGTTTGCTTCAACTGATGCGCTAGTCGAACAGCGTCTGAAACCCTTGAGATTCTAGCTGGTTTCCTGTTTAGGCTCTTATTCTAAAGTTTAAAACCGGGGGTAGGGCTCTAAACCGGAAGGCAGCTGTTATCTCGTGGCGCGAAGCTCAGTCACTTTTCAAACGCTGAGCAGGGAAGAGCATGCCATCGGGGCGGTGAGTGAGAACGAGACACTAACTGGAAGCTTTAAGCTCACTGAATGGAGATTGTAAATACTAATCTTATTTGCGAGACGTTAGATTAGCTGTCCGAGTATTGGGGGTCGACAGAAACTGTTGTTGGCAGACTGTGGGTTGAAGATATGAGGAGACATCTGAGTGATGGCCACAGCTGGGCTTTAGTTAAAATAAATACTCTTAAATGCATCCCTAGTGTTGAGATTTCTTCCACAACACCTAGCTCCATCCAGACTCTTTTGGACATTACTCTTTTAGTCTCCAAGTCAAAAGTAAAACACAGAAATCAGTTTTTACCAGTGAGTCATGTACAAGATCATAGATTTGAGCCACCTCTTTTATCCGATTCGTAAAAGTCCTGTCTAATTAAGAATCAGCATTTCCCTCTTCAGCCAAGCTTTATAATTCAGGTCTGCACTAAAACTGGGCTTCTTTTCCAAATATTTAAAATAAGTAATGTCTAAATTTCCAGCACATGTTCAAAATTAATTTGGGACACCCGAATACTATTATTTCACCAATATACAAAGTTTATCCGAGTAACATTTGAGGAAGATATAATTTGTGCAGAAAAAGATGCATATAATTTGTGCAGATAAAGATGCAGACAGGCTGCACAAACAGTCAATAAACTCTGGAAACTGAGCCTGTTCAAACTTGAAAGAAAATAAAGAGAAGACTTAACCAAGCAGACTCGGGAGAGTAGGAGGGACAGTTTCTAGGGAGATGTTCCAGTACTTTGTCGACACTAGTGTCTAGCTCTGCAGTTTGAGTCCAATTAGGAGTGTATGTGCACTAAATCCAGCGTCAGGTTCCCCATCTGACACTGCTTCAGTATAAGAAGGCTCATCTTGATGGCATAAAGGAGCTGGGCGTTTTAAGACTAAAACAACAAGAGTAGATCAGGGAGAGTGCTGTGAAAAGGTTGCTGGGAAACGTTGCAAAGAAAAAGACTGATGGAGGGTCAGGCTACAGTTCAAGACTAAGATTATATATTTTATAAACAGCAGTTTGATCATATTGAATGCAACATTGAAAGTAATGAACAGAGTACTTGTCAAAGACCACAACGAAATTGAGCACTCAGGTTAAAAGTGACAACCATTTAGTATTAAAGAAGAAATGGTTTCCCGGTTTGGTAAACGAGATCTTGACTCTCCGGCAGAGCCCTAAATTCAATCCCCTCCCCCCCTAGCACGTTTGGGATGAACTGGAACGCTGACCGAGTCAGACTCGCTACAGAGAACAAAGCCCTGCAGTAAAGTAACAATCTTGTGGCAGCCTTCCCAGAACAGTGCAGGCTTTTATTCCAGCGGATGAACTTCCGTGGTTTTCGAATGCGTTTTTCAACCGGATTGTGTTTGCAGTAAAATCTCACTTATGAGTCCAGAGAATGGAAGGTAGATTAACCAGAGGACAGTGCTGAACAGAGTCCAAGAAAGACTGGAAGGAGCATCAACCTATGATGAACTCTTTTGCCCTTCCAAAAGAGAAGACACGTGGAGACGTAGCAGCAGCTGAGATGTGAAAAAGGATGGTGTCGAGACTTGCCAAAAAGACACTGGAAAAACTGGATCACAACAATTGCTTCGTTCAGCTGTCAGACAGCTGGGTTTATGGCTGGCATAGATACAAATAAAAGACTGCACTCTGAGAGGCGACACGAGAAACGTGCTTAAGAGGCTTGAAAACAGGAAAAAGGGGGTTGTGCGAATTAGTCTCCTTTGTTGCATCAAAGCAAGTTAAACCCAAAGAATTAAGATTCAATTAATTCCATTTTACAAATTACTGTGTTTTGGGGAATGAGATCCACCATGAAACCCAGTCCCTTCACATTTGGCATACATTCAACGCGTTTATGTAACTCTGTAATGCTTCCTTCTGTACACATGACATCTATTGCTTCCGTCGATTCGGGGAGAGGGATCCGCCTCTGTTGCTCTCCTGAAGGTTTCTTCCCTTTTTCCCCGTGAAAAGGTTTTCCATTTCTTGAGTTTTTCCTTATCCGATGTGAGGTCCTGTTGTACGTGTACAGATTGTAAAGCCCTTTGGAGGTACATTTTTAATTTGTGATGTTGGGCTATATAAAATAAACTGAAAACAATTGTATGAGGCCCATTTAAGACTAGCAGCACAGTAAAGGGGAGAACGAAGCAGAGGGTAATGCACAGGGTTGACATTGCGTGAACAGTAATTTAAATAATGCACATAGCGCAGCGTGTTCGTTGGTTCAACCGGTTTGTCCTACCTAAACATACAATCAACAACTTTCCCATGATGTCATCTGCAGTCCTAAAAGCATCAAAAGACTAATTAAAGACCAGTTAGATTATTGGTCATTTTTACACATCTGCAGCTCATCCATTTCATACTATGCATAGTAGCCATGTTAAATTACATTGTTCCTCTACAATATAATGAATTTAACAAGCAAATTATAGCTTGCCTGTGGTCCTGGTTCAGGTATAAAACATGATTTTTTTTGACTCACCAGGTTTGCAGCGATGGCCGTCAGCAGCCAGCTCCTGTCCCTCTGGACACACACAGGTGTATCTGGGAGAGTGTTTGTTGATTTGCGGCGCAGGCAGGCACATGTAGCTACAGCCTCCATTTTCACCTTTCTCTACACACCAGTTAGTGCCTGCACACAAGGGTTAACAGCTCTAATTATTTTGACAAAGGTATAGAATAGAAAATCTGCAATCAAGTTGTAGGACAAAAGTCCTTCAAAGCATAATTAATTAAACCGATTAATCCAGTGCTTATTATAATTAGTGCTGTGAAAAATAACGCGTTAATTCAATTACAGGTTTAACTAGCTTTTTTTTTTTTAATGCATGCGCAGAATGAGCTTCCAATCCGTCTGTTGTTGGTCGTCGGGACGAAAAAAAAGTCACTTGCAAAATGAGCTTCCAATACACCACTTCAATCTGAACTCTGTCCGCTCTCATGTAGACGGTCGTGCTGTTCATCGGTAATGATCCTTCTGTAGGTTCACCTACGGAAACCTTGTTACGACTTTTACTTCCTGTAGATCAGGGGTCTCAACACGTCGATCGCGACCTGCCAGTCGATCGCGGCGTAGTGTTGGTAGATCGCATGACATTAAAAAGACTGGCCCGCCCCCTGACATGTTCTCTATAGCACGTCTTTGTTCTTTTATTAAACTAAACGTCTGTTGTTGATTGTATCTCCACAGCAGCATGTCATTTCTGTCTCTACGCGTCTACACTTATCGATCTCCGTCTCCCGCGCCGCAGAGCTCCGTGCGCGCGCATCAGGACCGAGCAAAAAAAAAGTCACTTGTCAATCTGTCCGTGTCTGGGCCGGTGAGGTTTCAGCTTTGCAGCGGTGTCCCCGCCGTCCCTTTCATCACGGCCCAGTTCATGAAGAAAACCCACAGTCAGTTTGCCTCAGCAGCTGCTAAAGGAAGACTAGAGGCCTTTAGATTGCATCATGGTGGAGTTAATGGTTGACAAACAAGACAAAAATGTTCTGTTTAACCCTCCTGTTACCTTTACATTTACTAACATATTTTACCCTCTGGGTCAATTTGACCCCAGCAATTAAAACCTCCAGAAAATTATTAGAATTAATATTGCTTCCCAAGATTAAGTGTGAGGTACTTTATGTTTGTTTGTTGACTACCTAAACAGCCCTTTAAATAAATAAAAAAGTTGATATTTCATATGTTTGACAGTGAAAAACAGCCTGGGGTCAAATTGACCCCAAAGAACACCGACATTAAACATTGAATGGGGTCAAATTGACCCGAAAGGTAACAGGAGGGTTAAACATTCTGTTTAGGATGAAGATGTATTAATGTTCCATATGGAAGAAAACTGCTAAATAACTGCTGAGTTGCAGCACCATTGTATAGAAGAATGTATAAATGTATATATCCGTCTTTTGTCATAAATCTCTATGTTCTCACAAAATATACCGAGAATATCGGTAATAAGTGATTAATCATGATTAATCCACAAAAACCTGTGATTAACCCGATTAAAAATGTTAATTGTTTCACAGCCCTAATTATAATATATAAGTATGTTTTGCGTCTACCTATACCTTTTCAGTCTCAGTTTTGTATATTATATATAATATTGTATTGTATTTGATTGAATAAAATACACAACAGTGCTAGAGTTGGTAAATATTTTTGCAAAAATGCTAATCATAGTTAGTTCTTACTGTACTGGGTGATTTCTGATTCACTCTCATCGTTAAATCACAGCAGCAGATGGTCGGGGAAAAAATAGCATTTGAAAAGCTCTGAATTTGAAGTTGCTCTAGTGTCACCAAGCCTGCAGGACTCCAATAATACGATTCTCCAGCTCAATCATTAATGTCCATTCTTTCCCCCTGCCTCTATACTCATTCCACTCCCAGCAGGGTCTTACCAGACATCTGGATCAGCTCGTGGTATACGATGATGTCCTGGGGGTCATTCAGGTTGCTGGCCAGCGTCACCACATCGGAGCCTGTGAACTTGTTCGCACCGTAGATGGCTTTATTTTCGCCATCTGTCCAGAAGACGCGATCCTGGGGAGAGGACAAGGGAAAGCACAATTTCTATTTCATAGACAATAACTGCAGACCTGGAATAGTTTATATTAGATCCCTCAGAAGGCATTCTTATACAATGTTATTGAGCAAAAAAGAAAACGTCATTCATTGTTAAAAATATTTTGGCTTTAAATAGGTATCGATACTAGGGCTGCAACTAACATTTTAATAATCGATTAATCTGTCAATGCAGTATTGTGTTTTAAAAATAAACAAACGGACAGATCCAGCATTTCCAGTTAGGGGAGGAAGGGACATGAAGCACTTGTCGGAAAAATTAAGATAACATGAGAACACTCAATCAAGCAGCCATATTGGGCAAAGTGAACGTCACTACCAGCTGACGACACACAGGATTGAGGTGAAGAAACCCAATGAGGGGGATAACACACGCCCACTTTAACCCAACAAGTTCATAAGGGCATCTTTTTTTAAAAATATATATATTATGAAGGTCCTGTGTATGAGAGCAGCAGCAGTACCTCAAACACAGTGAGAGCGAAGGGATGAGCCAGGTATTCCGAAGACTGGAGTACTTTCTTCCTGTTGTCTCCGTTCAGGTCGACGCTGCAGAGCATGTGAAGCTTCGAGTCAACCCAGTACAACCTGCCTTTGATCAGATCTGTGAAGATAAAGCGTAAACAGAGACGGGAGAGGAGAGCGTCAGAAGGCAAGATGGAGTGAAGAAATAACAGAAGGGTAGATTGTAAATGGGGAAACAGGGGATTGGAAAGACAACAGGGCAGAAAAAGACAGGGACGGAATAATTGCACAAGGAAAGAAGGAGTGACATAAGGGAGAAGACCAAATAAACTAGGGCTGTAAATTGATTAAAAAAAACTAATTAATCGAACATTTTGAAAATCATTAATCGCGATTAAAAGTTTTTTTCTTCTTCTAAAGACTAAATCTTCTAAATGAACGAGTAATCACTTCAGACAGCGTGTATTTTAGACACTTGTTTAATTGTATTCTTTTTTAAAGACAAAACTTCACAAAACTTCAAAGAGGCTCCTACATATAAAGTGCCAGCGAGGTATTTAATATCGTGGATGATAAATTGTTTTAGTGAAACATCCAGATTAGTAAGAAAAAAAGTGCATTTGAGACCCCATTGGTCCTGTCATCTTTAACATTGAACAGCAGAACCAGTGGCCTTGGTAAACTGACACATGTCACGTTAACCCTCTGGAGTCTGGGCTCATTTTCTCGATTTTACAAAAAAAATGTAAATTCACCTTTTAAAGGCTTTTGCATGTGACACATCCCAGTGTTTCCCCCACCATTCTATCAGGGTGAGGCCCCGCCCCCCTGAAATGTTCAGTATAGCGCCAGATTACAGCAGAAGTAATGTACGGTTCTTTCCTTCAAGACGTCTTTGTTCTTTTATTAAACGTCTGTTGTTGGTCGTCTCTACAGCAGCATGTCATTCTGTCTCGATGTGTCGGTCACTCTTCTCCGCTCTCCGTCTCGCACGCCGCAGAGCTCCATGCCGGCGTGTCTGCGCTCGCATCGAGCGGAGCAACAAAAAAAGTCCCCTGCACCTTCCGCCCCGCGTCACCGACACGTCGCCCTCTGCTTCTCTGTGAATATCGAGGAGCAGACGGGAGGAAGGAGGCGGACTGCCGCGGTTTGACACGAGTGCAAAAACTTCAACGCACACCGGAAGTAAACAGTTGCGTTAAAATATTTTTGTGCGTTAATCGCGGCCAAATTAAGAGCATAGATTAACGCGTGAATGCAGACAGCCCTAAAATAAACAGAATAAAAGTGTGTCAAAACGAAATGAGACAGAATGAAAAAATAGAGTGATGGCAGGTAGAGATAAGAAAAATAAATCAATAAATTTCATTAAGGACAAATTGATGGCTTTTCCTAAGTCGGGGGATGCACAAAGGCGAGCATTGTGATGTTGGATGGTATGGATTGACTCCTGAAGTTGAAGCCCAATAGTTTAGGACTTGCATTATTTGTAATCATTGCCCAGATAAGTAGTGAAATTAATTGAAGTGGCAGTTGAAACTAAACGAACTAAATTGAAGGGGCCGATACAATTAAAAACACAACTTGTTCTCAGTTAGACTGAAACACATCTAAGTGTATAAATTAGCTGAAACGCAGCCAAAAGAGTAAGGAACAAGGTTATGCAACTGAACTATGGCTGTTGTTTAATGTATTAGGTTGAAAGTTGCCGTTTTGTTGGAACAGCCATGAAGTGAAATGTGGTGTGATGTATAAGCATACTTGTGCATGAGTCATTGGTTTGTGTGCGAGTGTGTGTTCCTCACCCAGGGTGATTCCTTTAGGCCACTGGATGTCTGTCGCCACCAAAACCTGTCTGTCCACTCCGTTCATACCAGATTTTTCAATCTTGGCCGGTTCGCCCCAGTCGGACCAGTACAGAAACCTACAGTGCCAACACAGAGCAAGTGGTACATTTACAGCATTGATTGAAGTTAAAGGTTTTCACCAGACATACAAACTTTTTCACCCACCCAGACAGCGGATCCACAGCGATGGATGCCGGTTCTTTGAGGCCTTTGTTAAACAGAACTTTCTGCTTGGTTCCGTTGAAATTGGCTACAGAAATGGTTTTGCTGCCGAGATCAGACCAGTACAAGTTTTTATAGATCCAGTCCACGGCGATTCCAACAGGAGTCTGGACGTTGTCGATCACTTTCTTGTGGATGCCGACATCTTGTTTGTCCAGCACAGTGCTGCGAGGAAAAAACGTTAAGTTGAGTCAATAGATTGCCATATTAGTTGGAACACTCAACATTGATTTTCCACAAAACAATGTGGGGCAAGGCTCAACCTAGTCTTAAAAATACAGAAATAAAAAACTCACCATACAAATATTCAGTAGAATCAGCAAGTGACCTCCTACTACTACTACTGACAATTAAGCATGTTCCACTGCCTTTTTGCCACCATGTTTCTATCATGTCAGAAAACTACTTTAACAAACCAGATGCGAGATCGGCATATTGAACTGTAAAATCAGGCAAGCTTGTATAACTTATTTGTTTTCTTGGGTTCTTGCACATGCTGCTCGTGTGAGTGAGCGAGTTCAATCTACCTATACACGGCCTTCTGGCCCAGGTCAGCCCAGAAGATCATATGCCGATTAAAGTCTGCATCCAGAGCCACCGTGTTCCTCTGCTGCGCCACAATCTGAGTGTACTCCTTCCTCTCCAGACCCAGACGACGTATGTCACGTCGGTTGGTGAAAATCAGGCAGGGCTCCTCACCTGAGGGCAGGGAGGACAAGGTTAAATGAGTGAGAAAGTGAAGGTTAACCCATCTTCAAAATGTAACTAGTTGCTTCGTTTCACTGATGCTTGAGAAATTCAACTTTTAGACATTGAATGGTCTTCAGTGTACTCAATGTTTTTAAGTCATGTGTTCAAGTGCGAGCGCTCTTTCTAGCCTATCCAGAATCTGTTTGAAGGGAGCAAACTAATTAACAATATGTTTGGAACTTATAACCAGGATATCATTTGTGTAAAAACAAGCGTTATTCAAATTTGTGATTGAATAATAAGAGTAAATAGGATTGTATGCCGCATTTGGCCGGACAGTGGTGCTGGAAAACTCCAGCTGCTGGAGATGTAGCTCCAGTTGTGTCTCAGATAAGAGTTTATATTTATTTATGATTTAATGATCACCACTTTAGGTTGTTTGAGATTTATTTCATGCATTTGGCCACATTTTCTGACAGTATGCCGGTGTAGTGCGGGTCACTGCAATGCTTCTAAAGACATTTAAATATATACATTTGTACCATATAATTATAGTGAGTATAGTGACCTGGAATCATGTATAAAAAAAGAAAGCCTGAGACAAAGAAAGAAAGGCAGTTAATTTGTGCAATGCTTCAGGGTGCATCTCATATTTCAGGCAGTTTGACTGTATTCTCAGCTGGTGACTCACCGACTGCTTTGCAGACTCCGGTGGTCGGATCCATCTGGTAGCCGTTGTGGCATTCGCACTTGTATCCACCCTTCAGGTTGATGCATATCTGACTGCAGATGCCGGGATTCAGACACTCATTAACATCTGCCAACAGAGAGGGACGAAAAGATGGCGGGATGAGGAAGCGAAAACCGAGGGAATACAGATAGTATCCGACATGTTCAATAAGTATGTCTGCTGTACGCTTCAATTTGGGCAATAAACATTTGCACAAGGCTCTGCTGCAATGGAAAAACTATTGAAAATACTTCTCCCACGACTCCTTTTGCATGATATTGCGAGCTGTCGTTTTCCCAGAATGCTCTTAAGCTGCTCTCAGAATTGAAAAGTGAATATAAGTTTTTCAGGAGTTTAAGTGGTTATTTATACCCAAGTGTAGTGTATAATTATCTCAACGTTTCAGAAACTGGTTTTATACAAAAGATATGGAAATATAAGAAAATCATAAAACTATATTTAGGATTTGAATGTAAACATTAAGAACAAAGCCGACTAAACTGGGTTTACTAAATCAATTGCCTAGAATCAAATACATTGTAAACATGTACAAAACTGTAAAGAATCAAACATGTCCAACAAATAAATCACTGCATTTATCTAAAACGTACTTCAACCACACTATTAGTTGCTCAATTACCGAAGTCCATATTATTTCATATGTAATGAGGGAAGTATGACTTGATAAATTGAGATAAGTACCAGTGTGTCGTGGACAAAGCCAGCTTATGCAATTCAAAAACCAACTATAGTTAATTAAGGATAAACTATTGCGGAATTTCTTATTAAGTCCTTGTTGGGGACGCATCAGGACGCACCAACATTACAACACATGTGGTCAAATGACCCAAGACATTACAGCCACATTACATTAGAATTCAGAGATGTCCCATTGTGATCTGATCGACAAGGCACATTTTAAAACCAAGTTGAAAAATCGAACTTCAATTGTCAGCTTTAGTGTCATATTTTCTCGAGTAAAGCGCTGTCGGTTTGTTTGTGACGGGGTTCATACACATGCTGACCAGATGACGCCGCACATCGCCCTCAATTTAAAGACCCCTTTCTAGTTTCTGGTGCAGGCAGGATATTTAATACAGTCTATCTCTCAGGACAATCCGTCCATTATTTTGCGGGGTTTAAAACAATTAGAAATTATTGAGCTTGAGTATTTCGTTGGGTAATAATTTGTTTTGAATGTTGAAAGTGAGCATTGATCTCTTTCCAGTAAATGTTGATTACTTTAACTTTGCACCTTAAATTGAAATGTATAAAAAACAGATGCAATCTCCAGGTTTAATAAATTACATTGCGTGTCCAAATGCTCCTGGCCCGGCCCCTCTGTCACATTTTAGAACCGAATGTGGCCCGCAGGTCAAAAAGTTTGCCCACCCCTGGTCTAGTGCCTACATGGAGCAAAGTGCCATAAGCTCTGAACACATGCCGCATCAACATCAGAGAAGCCTTTGATGTTTTTTGATATGCAAAAAGATCTGTATGGTGCTTTCCATCATGTTGTTCAACACAATAATGCGAACTCGTCAGTGGCAAAAACAAGGACTTATTGGAGTTGCCTTGAGCAATTACGTTACAGCCCATTTAGCAACTGCTGTCTGCAGAGTTCTCCCTAAATACTGGACCAATTCAAAACATGTATTGTCTCCATTAGTCAGTTAGACAATGTATGTATAGGTCTCCTACCTCCACAGGTCTTGTAGTCTATGAGCTGAAGTCCAGGTGTGCAGTCACACTCAAAGCTGATCACCATGTCTTTGCAGATGTGAGAGCAGCCACCATTGTTCAGGAGACACTCGTTCAGATCTGAAACAAAGGAAACGGGGCTTCATCATAGCTAAATAACAGTTATAAAAGCAAGAGGCAAACTGGAGACATCTAGATTAGTAATCCCATCACTCAGTCAACAGTTATAAAATGTAACATAAATGCAACAGATTGGTTTCATTGAGTCGTTGACAGGAAACCAGAGCGAGCGATGATACGGTCAAGCTTTGATTTAAACTTAAGGATGGTCCAGTATGCATTGTTTAACCATGCAATTAAAATATACATTTTGTGTGACAGTCTGTAAATATTCCCTTAGAATTTGAAATTTACAAAGATATACTATTTCTCGCAGTCCCCATTTTCTTTAACAAACTGAAGAGAAATAAAAAGTTTCCATCTCTCAATTGTAAAGCAGGCAGTGCACAAAAACTTAACAGGAAATTCAGCTCATTACCAACATTATACTTTAAAGAATCAAACAACTTTATTTAAAATAGCTTATTAACATAATATGCCAATCTTTTCCTCTGAGCTGCAGTAGGATTGAGACTCAGTTGTTTAGTATTCAGATAGTGGAAAGCATGAATTTTGGCTGAGTTAGTTGATCCATGAATGACAATCATTTAGAATGCCAGATTTGAGGAAGATCCGTCCAAGCTTTCATGAGATATCGCGGACGGCACACCAACAACCGAAAAACATAATCCATCCAGCAACGACATTCTCCGATGGACAATAACTAGTGTTCCAACTAGTGTTCTTCAAGAGCAGATTTAAGGAGATACATTTTTCACAGAACAGAGGAATCTCTCAAATCTTCTAAATAAGTTATCAAGGGCAAATTCTAGCATTTCTGGTTTGATACAAGCATCAACTAGGTTTGTGCTTTAAAAATAAAAAAAATGTTATTAAAACTGCAAGCAGCGATGTGCGGGTCCTCGTTCCTCCTTCGCACGTGCTGGCCGGACGCTGGCTGATTTTCTTTGGCCATTCGGTGGCGCTATGACTAAAATTCAAAATAAGCATATGGATGTCTTCAGGATCAGTATGTCATAATATATGAGAAATATGGAGCAGATTACATAATGTATGGGCGAGTTACTCAATTTGCATTTTTATGGCGAATGGTGTTTTTTGATGTTCCACCCACCACATAGTTAAATATTTTTTAAATCTTTCAAAGATTTTTCACGGCAAAGGTCTCAAGATCATAATGGCCAAGTTTGTGTGTAATCAGGTGTAAGCTCTAGGAGGAGTTGACTGTTTTACAACTGCCCAAAACATGAAAAAAGGCTAAAACTGCAGATAGAGGGATTAATTGCAGCTCCCCCTAATGTTCAAATATTGTGAAAAAAATAGTGAAGGTTAAGGGATGCCATTTGGACAGGCTAGCAATTTGGTAAAGATAGGCCAACTCATTTGGAAGTTGTGTGACTTCAAATATCAGGCCACACCCCTTAAATGTTCATTGGTCCATATCCTCTAAACTCAATAAGATAACAATATTTTCACTGGTTAGGATGACATTAAACCAATAATTGACCAGAGAAATTTTCGTATGAATCGGACAAAGCGTTTGAGAAGAGTAAAAAAAAAAGACCTCTAAATTATCAACATTTTCACCAGTCCTGATATGCATGTCATTTGACAACATTTGGGATATGATAAAGGCCCTAAAACACTTTTGTTGCTAAAGGAGAACGATGAATAATAACTTAGAAAAACAATAGGTTCCTCGACGACGAAGTCATCACAAGGACCCTAATAATATTTACTCACTGCATTCCTTGATGGGTTCGTCGCTCCAGTCAGGACAGTCTCGGGCCTTGTTGCACACTTTGCTCATCTCGATACACTCCCCGCTGCGACACTTGAACTTCTCTGGTCCGATACACTGGGTCACTGGAGAGATACAAAGAGTTTCACATGTAAATAGGGGAGTAAATACTTGCATGCAACATTAACATTTTTATACACAACCTTCATCAATGCACATCAGGATATAACTCTAACAATTGTTCTCCTGTTTTTGTATATAGCCAAGACAGTTTGCCTTTGGATCTAGTCTTTATGCTAAGCTATGCACCCCACAGATCCATTCCTGTAATTACTACAAAAGATATGAGCGCATGATCTTCTCATCAAACTCAAAAGAAGTAGTTTGCTTTTGTGCATTAAAAAAAAAAAATTTCATTTAAAAACTCTTTTCAACTCCCATCTGAACTTTAGCAAGAGAAACAGCTAACTATTTCCAGGCTAAAATGAGAGAAGACAAGATAGTTTAAGATAGAAAAACAGCATTATGTTTTGAACCTCAACATGTAATCTCTCAGCGAGTGAGAATCTGCTTTGAAAAATGACTTACTAAAAGGTTATTTGCATAGCTACATACACAACGTACTGTTTTTACAGCCGACTTCGTCCGTTCCATCGGCGCAGTCTCTGAGGCCGTTACACTGCTTGCTGCCCAGGATACAGTTGCCGTCATCACATTTGAACTGATCTGATCCACAAGTGCGTACAGCTGCCAAAGACATGCACCCGTGTTACACATAATAGTGCATTAACAATTTGTTAATTATATTCATGCATTAAACCACAGGCATTCATCAAATTTAAGAAAGTCAAACAGATACCGAATTGAATTCCTTTTTTCAATGTCAATTAAAAGCATCTTTGATTTCAGGCCCACGTTGCATCCCATCACTCCCAAACTTATCTTTAACACATCAATCAGCAACTCATTCATTTATCTGGCAAACTTTAGTATTATTCCTGAAAGGCAGGTCAACACATACTCACTCAACTCAAGCAGCTGTGGTTATGAAAGTGGTTATGACCTGAAATGCCAGATTTTTAAGAGTTGGTCTGTACATACGACAGTTGGCTTCGTCGCTGCTGTCCTTGCAGTCAGGGTCTCCATCACACCTCCACTTCTTGTGAATACACTCTCCTGAGCGGCACTGCATCTCACTGGATGAACACTTGGCTGGTGGTGTCGGATGATGGCCGCAACGAGACGGGGACTCATCTGACTGATCCTGCAAGTGAAATGGAAAATTCAATTGTTTATTTTGTATAGCCCACGTATGGCTTTATTCATTATGTATCCTCTTACCTGGCAGTCAACGTCATCATCACACACCCAGCTGGCCGGGATGCACGATGAGTTTCCACACGGGAACTCACTAGGACCACATGAGGACGGCGCACACTCCACCTCATCAGAGCCGTCACCACAGTCGTCCTCGCCGTTACACACAAAGTTGCGGGAGATGCAACGGCCGCTGGCGCACGTGAACTCATTTGGAGCACAAGTGATATTGCCTGGGGCAGTTGGGGGCGACAGGAGGCAAATGAGTTAAAACTTTTTTTGAAGCAAGCTTAAGGTCAGTCCAATTGTTTATCCGACGTATTCAGCAATTTACAAACAGTCCTATTCATCTTGTATACAGGTTACAATTTACACATTGCCATGCCAACTTTTAAGCCGATTTACATCAAAAGTTGGTGTAATTTTCCAAATGTCACTTCAAAACTGAACTCTTCTTACGATGACAAGTTTTGAGGCTGCATGCAGCTATAGCAGAACCCCCCTGATTTTGTATGCGTCTTAGAATACAATCACAAGAGTCTTGCCATTCGTTTACAGTGTAAATGCAGGACATGTATGATTATGCATGTTTATCGCAAGCTTGTCTCCTGCTGCTAGTCGATCTCAACTTTACACGGACTAGCAGCGGCAGACAAGCTTGAGATAAACATGCATAATTCCAAGGTTGAGTAATGCAGTGTACTTCGGTTGGATGGTGAAGCAGTGGAAGAGTGTTTACCAATTTGGCAGATGCCAGGACAACATTATCTGTCTGATCAGTGCCAAGTGTAAATATTGGAAAAGGAATAACTGTGGATGTTAATCATTGTTTAGGAATTTAGATGTGAGCTTCCTAGCTTGTGTTGACGCTTTCCCGTTACATTACAAAACCCTGTGGGCATATTCCGTTTTACAAGTTTGGTGCAGGAAAAGCAGACTTCTCTGCAGTGATCCCTGACCTCAACCCCATCCAAAACCATTTGTATGAACTGGAACATCAACCAGCCAGGCTCCAACCAACATCAGTGACGGAGTTCAATAATTCCCTTGAGGCTGAAGAAGAAATTTCTGATTTCAGAAAGTGAAAAGTTGACAGTTCTCGCATAGTAGCTTTTTGAAAAGCCTTATAGTAAGTTTATATTAATTGTTAGTCACCAAGAGTGTTGCATTTTAAATCAAGCATTGTGTGAATCCATGTTAATTTCCTAGCAGGTTGCTTCTTCTGCATTAATGTATATCTTGTTAATAGAACAGTGGGAAATCATTGGCAGGACCCCAGGTGCATCTCCGTCCACAACATAAATGATACGAAAACTAGGGATGGGCATCGAGAACCGGTTCTGTTTTAGAACCGGTTCCCAGTGAACCGATTGTTTGGGATAGTCAGCCAAATTCTTTAACGGTTCTGCTAACGGTCCTCTGTGGCGTTGCGCATGCGTGAACTTTTTTAGTTTCTTCTTCAGACTGCAGCAAACATGGCAACTAGGCAGAAGCGTTCTAAAGTGTGGCTCTATTTCACACGACAAAATGACAACTACGCCACTTGTAAAGTGTGTAAAAAGTCTATTTTGTCGAAGGGAGGAAATACAATAAATATGAATAAGCATTTGAACACAGCATGGAATTAAATGACAGGAATGTCATGTGTTCGATGCAGCAGCAGCTCAGCTAACGTCGGCGCTTCATCTCTTTCTGTCCAAGGTAAACTCCTCAAAAGTGATCACAACCACTCACTGTGTGAAGCAATTTGCCTTTATTGTGTGGAGTCGATCAAGTTATCTTCTGTCCCTTCGTTTGAAGCATACATTTTAGCGCCGGCATTGGTCCCATGATCACTTCACGTTTGGATTGAAAGTCCAGTTTTGAGAAATGTTTGATCGTAACGGTGTTAATTATCGGCGGGCGTGTGTTATCAGCAAACGTTCGCGTTATCGTGTTAACCCATTATTAAACTGAGCATATCGATTTTTAATCCATTATTAAATGTAGTGTAGCGACCCTGTGAAGTGGCTGTCAATCACAGTGTGGCACCGTGCATGCTGGTCGAGGGGGCGGGCCTGTGATGGCGGAGTAGAGGGGAGGCGGGGTTAACCTGTCGAAAAAGGAGAGTTAAGGGTGGTTGACGGGAACCGTTGTCGTTGACGTTCGAGCTGCTGAGCTGAGAGGAGCACGCTGTCTGTTGGTGGATGCCCAATAAAGGAGGAGTAATAACGTCGTCCCGTCTCCGTGTCATCAGTGCCATAACGTCCGAGACGTTACAGTAGCATATTGTAGCTATATAATCTTCCATTTTCAGCCCCCTACATTGAGGCAGAGGTAGTGTTTGCCTCCCCTCTTAATGTGGCTTTATGTCAGCTCAGCAAATTCAGCGATTTTGTTAGTGCCATTTGTTTCATTGTGTAAACCAGCTTTCACTATATAAATAATCTCCATTGCCATCCAATTTAGCTGATGACGTTCAGAGTCAGACCGGTTCAGAGGCTGGTAGTCTGTCTGGGTCACAGGCTACAGCAAGCACATCTTGTACACCTCCTCATATATTTGTGTTCAGCCATCCTCCACCCCATCTGAGAGAGTGTTCTCCACGGCTGGAGACACAATAAGTCCTGAGAGATCGCGTATCCTCCCGGAGAAAGCAGACATGCTTATTTTTCTGCACAAGAATTGTTGATCCATACAATTGATGATTGCACACTTGGTATTTGCCACTGCTAGTTTCATTTTTGGCAGCTCAGTTCATATACCCTTTTTAAAAAAGGAAGGAGCACTGTAATTTCTAGGAACATGTTTAAATTAAACAGAATACATTTTATTTAAGTTATGTAAGTTTTATTTTAAGTTCAAGAGGAATTTGTATAAATGTTTAAGGTTATTTAAAAAGAATTATGTGTATGTATACATACTGTATATGGTGTGTGCAGCATTATAGAAAATTAATGTAAATAAACCCGTTTGTGCTCTTTTTTTCACCCCTTGCCCATTAAGAATCGAATCGATAAGCAGGAATCGATAAGGCATCGGAATCGTTAAAATCTTATCAATTCTCATCCCGAACGAAGACCCACTCTTGCTAAAAGAGCTCTCAAACTCTGCAGGGATAATTTTTTTTAATGTCTATGGTTTCAGGTGAACATAGCCTTACCAAGTAGTAATGACTGATACTATCTACAGCACCGGTATAAGTCCTGATGACAACAGATGGAAGGTCATATTCATTGAAGTAATTAACATCTTCAATCGAGAGTAAAATTGACTCACCAATGTTACTGATTATAAGTAACATGCTACAGAGAAGTTGATATGTATGCAGAAACGGAACCCAGCGGCCTCACCCTATGAAGTCAAACATTTCCATCATGTCATTTGACAGCAGCCTGCCTTGTAATTATCTTTGAAGATTGACTTGACTACAGTAAGGAGCATCAAAAAGGACATTTAGGTGCTCTCAATTTAGGGTTGGACCATGGGAGAAGGTTCAGCCTCCCTGTCCTCTGTAGAGCCAACACTTAGAGAATTAAGTGGGAAAGACATACTACCTGCAGTTTACTTTCAGCTAGAAGATCTTAGCTCCATAATAATTGTTTTGCTCTCATATATGATATATACACAAACATTGTAAATGGAGCGACTAGTGGACCAATATCTTTCCTTAATGTGTGCTTGTCCACCTACCACAGTTGACCTCGTCCTCTCCGTTGTCACAGTCCTTCTCGCCATCACATTTCCAGAAGTTGGGGATACACTGAGTGGAGCCCGCTCCGCAGCTAAACTCGTTCACACGACACGTCCTCATGTCTGCAAGGGAGACAAAAGCGAAAACAATTATATTATACATTTGAACAAACTAGAGTTTGTGATTGAATATACTATATTTCAGTTCAAAGAGTGTTTTTTTTTTTAAACACAGCTTGTAGAACAAATGATCCCAGTTGAAACCACAAGGGTTAGGGCTGCACAAAAAGTTTATAGAACAAAACTAGTCTGTGCAAAATAATCTCAAGATTCCAAGTAATACAAAACAGACCAAAGTGAACCAACTGCTGAAAAATAGTTTCTTAAATAAAATTTAGCAAGGTGTGATGCTTATGCAGAACTGTGAAAATCAATTAAATGAAGTAACATTTTTCACAGGTGTCATCTTTGATTGGGACTCAGGTGAAGCAAATCTCAAGGACTAAATTTTTTCATCTATGTAACATTTAAAAATAGGTCACATCTTGTCTTAAAAAGATGCATAAAAACTGGTTAACATATTTGTTACTTGTAGACTAATGCACTTCCTTATTAACAGGGTGCTCAATAAGTCTCTCAAGTTACTCCAGAATGCTGCAGCTTGTGTACACAAAAACAAAAAAGAGATCACATTACTCCTGTATTGGCTGCTCTGCACTGGCTCCCTGTAAAATCAAGAATCACATTTAAAATTCTTCACCTACAAAGACTTAATTGGTGATGCACCATCATCTTTAGGAGCCTGTAGTACCATATTCCCCCACTAGAGAGTTGCACTCATTAAATGCAGGGCTACAAGCATTGAGCGGTTCTCTCTGCAAGCAGCCCTTGTAGGAGTAAAGCAATCTGCCTGCTCTGAAAGCAAACAGCATTAGTTCAGCAAAATAGGCAAGCCTGCCAGTGAACCAGTGTTAATTAAAATAGATTTAGTCATAAAGGTTTGCCGATTTATTTATTGAATACATGATCATGGTATCGTCTCATTTTATTTTTCGTTTATACATTGAACATATTTCGGTTGGTATTTTCCCCACCCTCAAAAAATAAATTTTAAAGTATTCAGTAAAGTCCTGCTTGTATTTCATGCAATGACCAACTGAACAGATGCCGAGGCTTCATTCAACACTGACGCAAGACAACTGACGTGAACATGACTACAGCACAGGTCCTCCACTCCAAACTGCCTGGAGACGTTTGCATGCGCACGCACACACTTTAGATTCCATTCCCAGCTGCCAAGTATAACAGCTGATCAAACAGGACAGTGATATAAACAGCTATAGTAGCTGGGTTGAACTGCACGTACAACACTGCAGCTATGGCTGGAACTTAACGCAACCTCTTAAAATACACAATGTGGACTACAAACTGGAATGCTGGTGATGACAGACACTTCCAAGTGCAAGCGGAAACACATGTACCATTTAAACTACACAAGCACAACTTGACGTCAGACAGTCTACTCTTAAAAAAGGGAAAGATCAAACAGCACAACCAGTCAGTGAAGTTCTCAGCCGGTAACTTTAGTGTAAATTAATGTAGGATACAATATCACCTCACTAGAGCGCTGAGCCATTTGTGGTTCCTAAACTTAAAAAGGAGTATGGAGCCCAAGCCTTTAGTTATCAAGCTCCTCTTCCATAAGAACCAACTTTGATTTTCAGTCTGGGGCAGCCAGAAGAGTACACTGTCCTCTTTGATAAGGCTTTGGTTAATGCTGGCTCATGTCTGCCCTGGTCCAGCCCCTTGTTATGGTGCTATAGGCCTAGACAAGTGGCGGACATCTTAGATTCACTAAGCTCCCCTCTCCTTTTTTATGAACTTGTCACATCAATGCACATTACCAACTTTGAACTCTCGCTTCAGACACAGGATGTCATAAGTTTAAAAATTGTGAAGCCCTTTGTGTAGATCCCAAATTTGTCTCAAATTGGGGAAAATATTATCAGAAGACAAATCGATATGGCTAGTGTTGTTTGTTGTCCGTTTAAACTTGGCTTAATAACATTACAAATTGTAGACAGACCATTAAACCTACTGAAAGCATTTGAATGACCACATCTCATAGCAATAAATAAAAAAGGCAATATAAACTGCAAAAGCAGCAAGTAAATTAAAGTCTTTACGTTGCATTCACAAGTGAGATGCAAAATTCCCCACTCGGACAGCAATGTTTGTAGAGAATAGAGTCAACAAAACCTTGCTCTATGCAGTATTGGAAGGAGTCACTTTATTGCCTTCATGCTGCTGGCGAAGTGGCGCACAGTCATTCAATTGCTGAACTAATAAAAGCTTTATCGAAAGTAAAACAATCATGTCATCCTATGAGTCAGATGGTTCCAAGCAGGTGATCGGCTGAGTCTTGTTTGAAAAGATTCACTTAAAAATTAAGCTTAAGGTGAAAAACACCACCCCATTCAAATCAAGATGACAGAAGGCAGGACGGACAGAGGTTTTAAAAGGATAATATAAATTCCTCTTACCGTTTTGAAACTATACGGGATGATCCATCTTCAGATATATTGATAGAATAGAAAGACTATTTCTTTTCCACCAGCTACTTATTTTGCACAGTACAAGTACCTTCAGTCTCACACCAAAACCTTGGTAGATCTTGGCAACCATTCACAGCCAACAGCTTTGAATGACAATTAAACTCCAAACTGCACCGTTTTCATTTTGGAAGAACATATTCCCCCCCCCCCTGTGTTGACACTGCAGCAAAAAACAAAAATAACTGCTCTGTGAAACAGCTGGGTTCACACAGACCTGACTCCCCAGCTAATATTTATTTTAAAAATGCTGACCGATAATTGATAACTCAGGTTCTACTTCATATTCCTTGTCTGGCTCAGTATTGCATGAGTTCTCATTCTTCTTTCCTAACTGAGAAGTTGTTAGATTTCACACATACCACTCTTGAGAAAAAGGAATTAGCATCATTTGGTACTTTTAACAATGTGGGTCAGCTTAAGAAATATTTCTCGAGATTGTGTAAACTTGGTAATCCTAGATACTCCAGCTCGTAGTTTACTTTTGTATATCTGGGTGACCATCTTGAGTATAATTAAAGCTGCAAGCAGCGATGTGCGGGTCCTCGTTATTCCTTCGCACATCGGGGATGCTGGTTGGATGCCGGCCTCCTCGGCTGAGAACGCAGGCCCACCATTCGGTCGTTTTACATTACATGTCATTTAGCAGACTCTTTTATCCAAAGCGACTTACAATACAGTTTTACTGTTTGTTATGTGCCAGTTTTTATTTTGCAAGTCGGTGGTGCTTTGACTCAGTGAAAATATGCTTGTCGATATCCTCAGGCAGTGACAAGTCTGGGCCAGATTCTAGCAAGTCCAGCTGAGCCAAGAGGTGGTGCTGTGATAATGTGAATATATACATGCATCATGTGTATCTACGTAAAGTCTAGGCCAGCAGTCCCCGACCTTTTGAGCCATGGATCGGCTCCGTGTCAGGAATTATTTTCACGAACCGGCAAGATAAATATGACGCAATAAAATTATACGACCGGCATGAAGTGCAAAAATACAACTCAACATTACACCGAATGAGTGTGAGCCCTGCGCTTGTTTATCTGCAACGAGCCGCTGAGACACAGACGTGCGTTTGTTCCGTCTACTCCTAACTGAGTTCTGGTCGCTGTCATAAGAACAGAGGCAGAGTTGAGTTGCGTGAAATGTCCCTTTAAGGCCACCGTCATTTGATATCTCGAGCCGATCATCTTCTGGCTCGGACGGGCTCGATTCACCGGGTGGGTTTGATTACAAATAGGTCTATTCTTTTGCAGTTGGGTCTTTTTTGGTTGAAGTACCGCTCGAACTCTTTAAAAGCCACCCGGTTTGAAACGTGTCCAATGCGCCTGTTCACTTGCCACAGCAGAAAGTTGATCGGCCAACTTGAAGACACTCGTCATTCCCCTGAAGTGACAGTTCACTGAGCAGGTTGAATATGTTTTAAGATTCTTTGTCAATGTGCCGCCAGCAGAGGGTTTGGCACGCGAGACTTGCTAAACCTGAACTTTCAGACTCCCAAATGCGGTTGTGACGCACTTGGGACCAACCAAGCCGCAGAAAAAGGCCCGGCGGTTGGGGACCGCTGGTCTAGAGCACGTCATTTAAATTAAATGTGAATCCGATGCGTTTTAGGCTGATTTGCTTTGGCCAATCTGTGGCGCTATGACTAGAATTCAAAAATATCATATGAATGTCTTCAGGATCAGTAAATCATGACATATGAGGAATACGGAGCAGATTAGAAAATGTCTGGCCGAGTTACATCAAATTGGATTTTCATGGTGATTCTTTGCCGGTCTGCAAACCGCAGTTTAATATTTTTTAAATCTTTCAAGATTTTTCACTTCAAAAGGTCTCAAGACCTTAGTGGCCACTTTTGGGATGAACCAGATTAAATGTCTAGGAGTTGACCGTTTTACAAGTCTATACAAATGTGAAAAAAGGCAAAAAATTCAGATACTGAGCGATTTATTGCAGTGTCCGCTAATGTTCAAATATGTTCATGTGGGCTGAGGCTAGTAATTTAGTGAAGATTGGCCAAGTGATTTGGAAGTTAGGTGTCTTTACATATTAGGCCACACCCCTCAGATGTTCATTGGTCCATATTCTCGGAACGCAATGAGATACCAACAATCTTTCAAAGATCTTTGATGGCATTGAACCAATAATTAACCACAACAAGTTGTGTATGAGTCGGATCCAGCGTTTAGGAGGAGTTGAAAACAATTAGTTTACAAGATTCAAAATGGTGGAAAATCTAAATAGGCGGAGCTTAGCAGTGATATTGGCAATGTTTGAGCAGATCCAAGCGGACATTTATACTACATTTCAAATCAATCGGTCATTAGGATAAAAAAGTGGATACGAACACTTTAGGCGGCGCTAGACATTTTTGTAAAGAAAATACGAAACCAAAAAAATGTCACCAGGCTGGATATGCATGTGAAATTTCACTTGGTTGCGGTATGAGGTGTGCGGCCAGTCAACGTTTGTTTGGAGAGAATAAGAACAATAAAAATTCCTTAAAAAACAATAGGTTCCTCTATGACAAAGTCGTCACGAGGACCCCAATTAAATATGCCAAAGCAGTCAAGTCGTCGAACTTGTATCGTTTTTCAGATTGCCATCAACGCAATCAGCAGTATGTAGAGCGAAAATACCTTCATATTCCCTCTGATGTTTATCTCTGTACCAGAGACACCAACGTCCATTTGTCTTGACAACGGCAAACATACCAAATGTCCTGATACGACTTCAGCAGCTACACATCAGCAATATACTTGCTCATTATACAGAATCTCTATTTGAACCCTTTCATTCTTTAGTATATTCGTTTTTTATATTTACTGATGCCAAAGCGGTCAACGGTGCCAATTCTACTTTATCCATCTGCTCTGCTAATTTTATCCATCACATTTTATAAGCAGATAAGATTTTTTATACAAAATCTAAAAATAAAACTAGCATTATATAGAAATGTAAAAAAAATTCCCGTCATCATAAACTCTGAACAAAAGCTTACTTGAAACATGCGAGGTCGTCAAAGAGGAAACGGGTACTCACGGCAGATTTCTACGCTCTCGTCTGACCCATCCTCGCAGTCTGGCTCCCCATCACAGTGCCATCGTTTCGGGACACATTGGCCGTTGCGACATACAAAGTCCATCTCCACACAAGTCTTTCTAACTGAAATGGGAGGGGAGAAAAATAGGGATTGATTATACAGAGAACAGACTTCATGTTCTTTAATAAAACATCTCACAAAGAAACAAGTGCATGAATAATAAGGGGGAAAACAACAAAGCTATAAATCGCCACTTCTCATGAATTGCAGTAAACCCAACCAAAGCATCAGACTTCGGATTGGCTGTAACTTATTAGGACAAACTTGAGTGATTTATAGTTTATAACAAGGGTAACCTCTCCACAGCTCCATGTCCACAATGGGCTTAGGTGTCTCCAATGCATCAGTCTGAGAGTGAGTGAGAATGGACGAAAAAGGATTATGGGCAGACAAGGCCAAGATCCACTTCAGTCCATCACCACATCACTCACTACTCATTTGATAGTTTCTGGTGCAAACTTAACATCCTCCACATTTAGATCTTGATAAATTACTACATCACTAGTTAGTCAAATCTCTGCCATTTCAAACTTCAACAACTGCTGTGGAAACTTCAAAATCCTGTATATGTATATCAGAGGGTGCCTTCTGCTTATGAGTTTTCCCTCCTATATACCTGCAGTATGATAAGCCATTTTCTCCCACTCCTTCCTTTTGTCCGATTTCCTCACTTATTTCCTTCACTTGTTCTTTCCTCACTTATTTCCTTCACTTGTTCTTTCCTCTCTCCATCCCAGTCTCATATGACCCAGATAGATGAGGGACAAAAGAAAATGAAAGATGTGAAATATATTAAGGCATCGCACCGTATCCATATTTAGCACTGCTCTGCTACCTTCCCATCACCAGGTCATTCTGTCCCAAGAGATGCTGAGAAGTCTCCTAATGGGGCAAAGCTAACATGGCATGTTCCGATACCGAGTGTCAGCCGACATGGGAATAAATAGTAAAAACATGCTTTTCTATGTGATTTTGGGTTCGCGATATATTTTAAAAAAAGGAAAGATTACGGCGAATACCACAATCTTGCAAATTGTGTCTCGATGGCGAGAGCTTTCCGTTGTACTTCCGGCTGAGTAGGAGTCAGTTGAAGTAGTGTTTCGATTTAGAATTATAAAGCGCTTCGTAACTGCTAATATGAGTGTCTTGTCAGGAAAACAGGAAGGAAAGCATGCCTCTTGCTTGATTCGATTGGCTGCCTCGGTAGAGTGTGACATTGATGAACAGTGCGTCTCGAGCTTAAAGTTGAGAATATTAAAACTTTTATGCACGCCTAAAACGCTAGAAAAACACTCCACACGGCCTTTAACCCTTGTGTTGCCTTAGGGTCATTTTAACCCGAATCAATATTACACCCTCCCCTCGCCTATGGGTCATTTTGACCCGATTCAATGTTTCACCCTCCTGTTACCTTTATATTTACTAACATATTTTACCCTTTGGGTTCAATTTGACGCCAGCAATTAAAACCTCCAGAAAATTATTAGAATTAATATTGTTTTTCCAAGTTTAAGTGTGAAGCACTTTATGTTTGTTTGTTGACTACCGAAAGAACACCGACATTAAACGGGGTCAAATTAATCCTAAGGCGGGGGGAGGGTGTAATATTGATTCGGGTCAAAATGACCCTAAGGCAACACAAGGGTTAAAGGCGCGCATGAAAGGCAGCAACATCAGAAAACAATGGTTTTGCTTGAGACACATTTTTGAGAGTTACGTCTGGTGTGATCGAGCCCTTAGTTTGCCAAAACTGTTTTATTGGTCCACTGTGACCCGTTTGATTTTTTTTATTGGTCAGATTAGCCGCATGATTGTAAAAGCTGCAGTTCCAAAGCGTGTGAAAAAAAGTAGCGGCTTATATGCGAAATTTACGGTAGCCAATAAATTGGGCTACACCTATTTTTAAGCTCAATGCAAGCTTCTTTTGTATAGGGGGGTATTGCGCTGAATGAATCCCAAAGGGATCTGTATGAAAGTTATGAAATAGGTGAATGAATATATTACGGCTGTAACATAAATGGATCTGTCCCTTTAACCCTGTGATGCGTTACGTTGAACATTCCATTTACCCGTTAACAAAGGTAACCATTTGAAATAGCGGAATGACTAAATGATGTAAACAATAATAATGAACCAGTGAATGATTAAAACCCTACATGGACTAATATCTACACTATACACTGTTGATCAGGGGTTTTCCTGCATAGAGAAAATGTGGGCGCGCGCCTAAGCCGTTTTCCCGAGCGCCTATGACAAATCCTGAGCGCCTAAGGCAAAAAAAAGTCTGTGATGGAAAAAATAAAAACTGTGTTCATCACGTGCGAATATGTTCTCAATAGTATGTTTCAAGGAGGCTACAGCCGAACCCTCGTTCTGTTTTGATCAATCGTAATCGAGTTCAGTGTTTCCCCTAGGTTTACAGCTTCAGGGGGGCGGGACTAGTGCCGCTTGCCATGTTGGTGCCCTAAGCTTAATTTAACAATGAGGTGTGCTCACCGCTGAGCGAGGTGGAGATTTCACCCTGTTATAATAGTAGGGAAAACACTGGAGTTGATAAGCGTATCTTCTTGTCTGATCAATACGCAACTGTGAGGTGCGCGAATGGACAGCTGCTGATCACTCACTCAACAGCCCGACCTATAGAAGTCACTACATTCTTCCAACTACATCATCTGTGGTCCTAAACAGAACATTAAATACCATGTGTGAATTTTAAGTTTGAGAAAAGAGCTAAAGACCTTTGTATGTTCATACATTTTTACTAAAAAGCAAAGCTGGTGGTATAGAAGCTGCTTAAAGACCCTAGAAACCAATAATTAGAAATGAAAAAATAGCTCCTTGCACCAGTCCTACCAAAGTAAAATCTTGACCTTTCACGATACAAGTCCAAAAACATTTCCAACTTAATTTACACAGTTTGCTTTTGCACTCAGGAAACCAAGATAGATTTTCATTATGTCACCCGCACTCCAAAGGCCACATTAACTGCATAAATAAAACACATTTCCAGCCCACATATGGCACAGGAGCAATGGCAACTGAAAAGAAAAATCATCCTGTAACAGCCCAACATTCATGAATTGTCAATTTTAGGCAAATAAGTAAGACAAAAATGATATTTAAAAAAGGATAACAGTGGTGTTCAATTTGTATCGACTAGATATCTCAAATGAACAACAATGTGCAAATCACTTATATTTTTTCATCCCCCTGTTTGTTGTTTCTACTGAAGTAAAAAACTGCTCACTAACTTTAGAGTTTCACTAATAGGCACAGTGATTTAAAAACTGCATCTTTGTATATTTTAAAATCAAACAGGAGTAAATGGTGCATTTGATTCTATTCTAGTTGTTGAATACACATTTGGCATTCTAGTCAAATGGTATTAACAGCAGCAAGAAAAGAGCAGCGCTGGTTTAGCATCTCACCACAGGAGTTCTCGTCACTGCCATCGGTGCAGTCCTCATCTCCGTCACACTGCCAGACAGACGGGATGCAGCGCCCGTTTCCACACTGAAACTGGCTGGCCTCACATTCAGTCTTCGTACCTGCAGAGCAAGACAGTATGTGGAAAGCGGAAACCTCAAGTGATTATATTGCAAAATGTAGTCATAATTATAATTTACTATTAGTTTCATGAAATGTGCTTCTTGTTAATCCTGGCAAGATTCCCTGCCGTGCTTAACCAAAAAAACAGAAAACTTTTAAAATAACTAACTGTCACAGCTTGAGGCAGCTCAGTGTTTTGACAAAAAGTTCTCGTCTCTTGAAGAACATGCTTACAATTTCACAAAAGTACCCATTAACCACCTAATGGCTGAAACATCCCAGTCATTTCCAAACAATGCACAGAAGAGAAAAACCATCCTCCTTTTGCGTACTTAAAAGCACAGCGCTGATGTATGAACACTCCTGTATTTTCTGGAGATGCCACGACATCTATATTTTAGTGGGGAACTAAAGCCCAGTGTCCTGCAATTGTCTACTGGCTCAATTAAACTGTGTGGCAGGGCACAGAAAATGAAAGGAAACATTTACCTGAATTGCAGCAAAACATTTCTAGTGATTAATCAAGTGAAATAGATCATACAAACTATTGTAACAGTAAGGTTTATGAAAAAAAGAAATAGCAAATCTAACATATGCATGCCAAAGGGAATTTGTAAAATTTGAAGCTTAAGGAAAGCAAAGCAATTAAAAAACAATAATCAGGGAGAGAATACACGGCTATTGTCGAGCTCATGGATATCAAGATAAGAGTCACAGCATCAAGCCATCGATCATTGCTGAAGTCAAAGTCTGGTAAATAACAAATAGTGACACTACAATAGAAACCCAATTGTCACAAGATGCAATTCCCTCCTACAAGAAAGGGCGCTTTAGTGCAGCCTTAAAACACAGTCTGACCTTGACTGTTGTTTTAGTCTGACTGCGTGTCTGTCCAGGTGTGTTAATGGAGCACAGTGAGGATAGAAAACAAGGAGTTCACCGACGCAGAAGATCATATTGTGCGCGTCAACACTTTTGGGCTGGAAGAGGACAAAAACAAATTAAGAGCCAAAAAGTAAATAACATTTTGGATTTTTGTCAGGATGGAAAAAAGCTTTAATAAACTGCATTTAGTTGCTAAAACGTTTCTTCATAAAAAGGTTAATGAAGTAAGTTACCAGTTTCTTGAAAGAAACAAATTCTATATTCAATTTGACCCCGAGGAGCCTAGGTCCTATAACTGAGCTAGCACAGCAACACACAACTGAAGACCTGCATAAATAAAAATGATGCTGAAGTTAAACAATCTATGGTTCTACCGACTATGTAGCATAAGCCACTTTGGAACCGTCAATCATAGAATGTGGTTTCAGTGTCAAATAGCACTGTATAGCGTGAACGTTTGAGTTGTGGACTGTGGCTGGTCAACTTCACAGCATAGGAAGCGGTAATATATAGCCAACAGCCTGCAGACTTCCATTCAACCAAGACTACACCAGCTGCACACCACGGTCATGTTACAGAGCAGAGTGCACTGACCTTTCATCAACATTAACCATTTCAAACACCCCAATAGAAGCACCAAGCAGTGTTTTAAATCAGGACAAACCCATAAAACAAATAACCACTGACATGCAGACAGATATGAGGGGGGAACCAAACACATCTATTATCGCCATAGATCAGGAAAACTTTCATGAGAAAGTTCATACTGCTCACCATGTGACAGTAAAGAAATTCAATAGCAAAGAGTGCTGCAGATAAAGACTGCTGACTGACAGGCCAACTGCAGCAGCAACAAATGCTGGTTTTCAACAAATGTCAGAAAATAAAATATGAAGAGTTGGCCATAAATTCCTGGAGAGCAGGGAAATAGCATTTTCACCTTTAATTCGTATCTTTAAAAACAGACTGTGGATAAGTTTGAAACCTCATTGTACCATCCTTACGTTCATATGTTTTAGTTTGTCAAATACATCTCCCTGTTGTTTTGGCCAGCTTTAGTCATAATATCCATTCAGCATACCAGTGTTTGCAAGTGTAAAACAAAAAAAAAAGGAATAAGACAAAACATACAGATTTATCCAACTACAATGCATTTTAAATTAAATGGAGTTTGGTAATAGAAAAAAATATCTGATCATGACCCTTTCATGCAAAGAGGAAATAGACAAATGAGTCAAGGAACAACTGGAAACTGAATTTAGTTTTTTAGAAGACTAATAGGAAAACAAAGACCATTATTAGATTGTGCTTTGAGAGGCTCACTGCCACGCATTCAGTGGGTTGAGCTCAGAGGGACTCTGGTATTTCACCGAAATGTTTAAAAAGCATTGCCAAACAAAAATGTTGATATAATTAAACTGAAGTACAAGCTTTTGATCAGAACATCCCACTGTTGCAAGTTGGGCCCTGTCCAGCAACATGTTTGTTATACAATGATCTATACTTCTCCAGACAGAATTTCAAGAATTTGGTATATCTTGTACATTTGAGACCAAGTTTGCCATGGTGCCAGAGTCAGTGGGATACCACTCAACAGATCCATTTCACTAACGCTACAATTCAAACTCTTTATTCCACAAAAACCTTGAGACCTACATAACCTCTTAAAAACTTAAATGTAGATAGAAAGATTAATAAAATCCTGACCTCGGTGCTTATACTCTGCTCATCAAGAGGAAAGTGTGATTATTCCACTGTTCACCTGTGCATGATAGCGATCATGTGTATCCAGTGTTCTTGTGGATCACTAGTTGTGGCAAATGATTTAACCATTTGATGCAATTAAGCCAGAAACGGAAAAAAAAGAAAAAGAGGAAAGGATCACTTTACACTAGTTGTGCTGCAAAAAATACTAACTTACACATTGGGAAAAAACTAGAAGCAAAACACACCCATCGTCATCATGAGTTTTAACAAGTGAAATATTTCACAGCAACCTAAAATTCTTGACTCATCTCATCAGCCTGACCTACTGCTCATGCACATTTAATGCAGACGTAGGGATAATCAAAGAAGGAGATCCCCAGGCACAGTTCTGTTCAAGTTTTTACCACAACTTTTCTACATTCAAAGACTGTATGGCAATTCTTGTTAATTTGTAAGCTTTTTCTCACCAAGTTGCTGGTGTATCATTTCAATAAGAAATTTAAGACATGTATATTAGTGTCTCAAGATAATGTTTATTCTTGCCGACAGTGACCCTCATACACTCACTGTTGCATGCAAGCAAAGATGTTGATCAAAACTTATATGAATGTAGAAGGCCAATTATCCCTGTACAGCCATTAACAGAAGATTCAATTTAATTCAGTTCATTTTATATATCCCAAAATCACAAATTTGCCTCAAAGGGCTTTACAATATGTACACAGATGCAAGTTTCTAAATCACAGCTCATTTCACATTATTCCTCTGCCAGTATTCCCTGTGGGTTCGAAACCATAGTTGGAACAGGCATGGAGCTGCAATGGGCCGTCTCCCCAAATAGTGGATAATTGAAATGCCGTCACACTGGGAGGTCATGGTAATGCAATTTCCCCCAGTAACAGAAATGGTTGCGTTGTACTCCTCCCTCTGTCCACCATTCCACCCACTTTAAGAATCAAGTGCACCCCCTACATATAGCTAAAGAGCCGAGTCTCATAGTAACCATGGAGGAAAAATACATCATTTTATTTTAATAAGGCCAGCGGTGCTGTTGCTGCTCTTGACACCAATTTGTGTTTTGTCTCACAATCTCAATCTGTGTTTGGAGCTGATAATGAGAATTAGGTGGTGGGTGTATGCTACGGGGAGAATGTGCACATTACAAGCACAAGTTTTGATTCACCGTTTCATCCAAAGGGACATTTTCCAAAGTAGGTAGGCTTTGAAGAGACTAGAATCTCTATTATAATAATTTTACAGATTAAAAGCAACCAATCATTTTCGTTATCGGTGATTATCTGAAATGTATTGCCATATGCAGCACTGCTGCAAAATGCTCTTCAATTATCACCAGTTGGTAATACCAAATCAACTTTGGCCACTGAATTAGGTCCTCGTTGGGGGGCTGCAGCGCTCCAACCTACCCGTTTTAGAGCTCTACATCAAGCCACTGTTAAAAAATAAACCTTTCCCATGCCATCCCTCTGTCGGCTTCCACTTCAGGAATAAATAAATAAATCCCCACATTGGAAGCGAATGAGAAAAAAATCAGGACACTCATGGACGCCAACACAGTACAAGCATGGGATTTTTCGTAAGGGCTTCGTGTCAGTTTACGTGTGAAATTAATTAACCACAAGGCTAACTGACCATGGATGAAGCAGTAGCTCAGCAGGCGACAAACACACGGGCCTCTCCATCTCTCCCCCCCCCCCCCTTTCTCTACCCCATTACATTTTATGTAATTTCCACAGAGCACAAATATCAAGCATCATGAATTACTAATTTAAAGAGGAACACATTCCTTTTAAATAAAATGTTAAGCAGACACAACAGCAGACGATGTCGCATTTTAGCCCCCCAAAAGACGTTAGTTTTTGGGGAGGCAAGAAGAGGTGCAAGCTTGCCAAGCTCAAGGTATAGCCAAGCAGTCATTCCTTAAAGGAGCAGCCAAGACCGGTGTACAGCTGGGTAATGTTAGCTAACCTCACGGGACACAGAGTGTTTCACAACGCCTTCATTCTCAAACACAAATACACAACCACACACAGAGGACTCGAGACTCACCGTTTACTTGAATGCAGTGCTGGAGATATATTAGCATTGGGAGCAGAAGGAGCCCCGGAGCGGACGAAACCATCTCACAGTTTAACGTGCGGTTGCTAGCTGAGCGCTTGTGGGCTGCCTTGCCCTTTCTTGCTGGCTCGCGCCGGCCTGCTTCGTGTTTGATTCGGTCGATTCACGCGCAAACCAAACCACACATGTAAACAGACGCACAGAGCGAGAACGCGGCTCCTGTAGACACAACCGACTGAGCAGCAGCACGCGCCGAACAGAACTGTGCTCAAAGAGGGGCAGTGCGAATTGAATGGTCGTCGCACAGACCACGCGCCTTTTGAGCTCGCTCTACAACCACGCGCCGTGGGGGCCGTCCTGGCTCCCGTTAATTCCTCTCAAGCTGAAACCTATTTCCTAAAAGTTAACGCTGATGAGCGGTCCCGGTAACCGGTTTGTTAGTGGTGCTACAGAGAGACCGTCTCAGTTGAGGATGTTATTCCTCCCTCAGGCTACGTCTTGGAATAGTGTTAACCCTTCACCATCCACATAAAATAATAAAATAATGCATACTTTATTTACTATTTATTTACTATTCAGATAGATAGATAGATAGCTTTTTCATTTGCTTATTTCTATTCCAATAACAATGCATCACCTAGCAATATACTGCATTGTAATTGCATACGAAAGCTCCACCAGGACATCATTAGTTAAATAAAACCCCATTTCCTTCACATGTGATGACGTTGGTTCCTTTTCAAAACTGCAACATCTGCATAACTAACCACAATTAAGTGAGCTATATGTGTTTGCTAAACAGTGACCACATGTGACCAGTCGTGTTAATTGCAGGACAAGGCCACACGAAATGTACATTTCCCAAGATTATCTTTGTGTGAGGAGGTTTAGTCTGACAGAAGAGCTAGAGGCCTTGGAGATTCAACACCTTCAGGATGAGAACAATTGGTCTTGGCCGTCAGAGATGTCGTAATGTCTTCAAGGCTTCAGTATACAGTTGAAACAAGTGGAATAAATATCTTCAATGTTTTGTTGGAGACAGTATCCATGTGTGCTCTCCGTGCTTAAGACTAAAGATAACTAAGGCAGATTGAGTTTTACTCTATTACTCATCAAAGCCGAGGCTGGACAGAGGTACAAGTTGACTTCATCAGGTATTATATATAAATAAGAAAAAAAAGACAATAAATCACAATTATCATCAATATATAAAAATTACAGAAGATCAAGTTTTGGATTGCGAAAGAATAGAAGTATCCATAGCTGTTTAAAAGCACAATCTGTTTACTGTTGGTTGCATTGCCGATCATCTTGTGAGAACAGCTTTTTTCAATGAGTAACCAAACTCAGCGCTTACATTTTCTTCCATCCATCTGTCCGATGCCATTTCACACCATTTTGATCACCATGCATGTGCTGCCAGGTTTCATAGTTCTTATCAGAGGATTGAGCCTCATCTTCAGTGATGGCTGATGCCTGCTGATACACCCCAAGGCTCAATCTGTCCCAGATTTTTACATCCCCTGAAAAAAACACACACAAACTGCTGTAAAATTCTCTATGGAGAAGTGTCTACATCACTCCCTGACTGCAGTATCTCTTTCTTGCAGAGACCTAAACACGCACAAACAAACAAACACACACCAATGTCATATCTAACGGTTGGAAATCCACTCTTTTATGAAAATAAAACAGTGGAAAATCATTATTTGCAAGCTCACTGGCAGGGAGCTGAACAGTGAAGATGACTCTAGAAAATCAATTAGTGTAGAAGCTCGTCAAACATTGTTGGAATAATTTGGGGTAAACACTTCGCTCTATCAGCACCAATAGCAGCCAGCCTAGCCGTCGCCTCGTTTAGTAGTGTGTGAATGCAGTAGGTTTGCCCTGAATTGATCATTTATTGAAATGCATACACTGGTCTACTTGTATTGTGTTCTGTTTTGGTCTTGTTTTGTGTTGTTGCTTTGTCTCCCCCTCCTGTTGTCATTTTCATACTTCACAGACGTGCACACCTGGTTCCAGTCAACAAATCATCACACCTATTCCTGATCACTCATCAATTCAATTCAATTCAATTCAGTTTATTTGTATAGCCCAATTTCACAAATTACAAATTTGTCTCGGAGTGCTTTACAATCTGTACACATAGACATCCCTGCCCCAAAACCTCACATCGGACCAGGAAAAACTCCCAAATAACCCTTCAGGGGGAAAAAAAGGGAAGAAACCTGCAGGAGAGCAACAGAGGAGGATCCCTCTCCAGGATGGACAGATGCAATAGATGTAATGTGTACAGAAGGACAGATTTAGAGTTAAAATACATTCAATGAATATGACAGAGTGTATGAATAGTTCATAGTAGGCATATTCCACGATGGAGACCTCCACGATCCATCAGGCAGATGGCGGTGGGGAGGAGGAGAGGGCGGAGTCTCAACAGTGGGCGGAGTCTCAACAGGACAGTGGCGTAGTCAGGAGCAGGAATTCCACGACCCAGACCTCGATGATCCATCAGGCAGATAGGATCTATGCCGTCTCATAGGGTCCGATGACCCCATGAGACTTGAAGTCAAAAGGACTCCGGGGAGAAAGCAGAGTTAGTAACGTGTGATTGAGAGATGAAAATTCATCCTTAAGGAGAGAAAAAAGAGGAGATAGGTACTCAGTGCATCCTAAACCGTCCCTGGCAGCTATAAGCCTATAGCAGCATATCAAGGGGCTGGACCAGGGCAAACCTGATTCAGCCCTAACTATAAGCTCTGTCAAAGAGGAAAGTCTTAAGTCTACTCTTAAACGAGGTGACTGTGTCTGCCTCCCGGACTGAAATTGGAAGCTGGTTCCATAAAAGAGGAGCTTGATAATTAAAGGCTCTGGCTCCCATTCTACTTTTTAAGACTCTAGGAACTACAAGTAGTCCCGCATTTAGTGAGCGTAGCTCTCTAGTGGGGCAATATGGTACTACAAGCTCCTTAAGATATGATGGTGCATCACCAATCAAGGCTTTGTACGTTAAGAGAAGAATTTTAAAAGTGATTCTTGATTTTACTGGGAGCCAGTGCAGAGCAGCTAGTGCAGGAGTGATGTGATCTCTTTTCTTAGTTTTAGTGAGAACACGAGCTGCAGCATTCTGGATCAACTGGAGGGACCTAAGAGATTTATTTGAGCAGCCTGATAATAAGGAGTTGCAGTAATCCAGTCTCGAAGTAACGAACGCGTGAACCAATTTTTCTGTATCTTTTTGAGACAAGATGTGCCTGATTTTTGAAATATTACGTAGATGACAGAATGCAGTCCTTGAGATTTGCTTTACGTGGGAGTTAAAGGACAAGTCCCGATCAAAGATAACGCCAAGATTCTTTACAGTGGTGTTGGATGCTAGGGCAATGCCGTCTACAGAAACCACATCACCAGATAATTGATCTCTGAGGTGCTCAGGGCCGATTAAAATTACTTCGGTTTTGTCTGAGTTGCAGGTCATCCATGTTTTTATGTCTTTAAGACATGCTTGAATTTTACCGAGTTGGTTGCTCTCCTCTGGTTTTATCGATAAATATAGTTGAGTATCATCTGCTAAACAATGAAAGTTTATGGAGTGTTTCCTGATAATATTGCCAAAAGGAAGCATGTATAAAGTAAATAAAATTGGTCCAAGCACAGAACCTTGTGGAACTCCGTGATTAACGTTGGTGGTTATCGAGGCTTCATCGTTTACAAATACAAACTGAGATCGATCTGATAAATAGGATTTAAACCAAATTAGTGCCGTGCCTGAAATGCCAATCGACTGCTCCAGTCTCTGTAACAGGATGTCATGGTCAATGGTGTCGAATGCAGCACTAAGGTCTAACAAGACCAGGACAGAGAGGAGTCCTTTATCTGCTGCCATTAAGAGGTCATTTGTAATTTTCACCAGTGCTGTCTCGGTGCTGTGGTGTTTTCTAAATCCTGATTGAAATTTCTCAAATAAACTATTATGATGTAGAAAGTCGCACAACTGATTTGCGACCACTTTCTCAAGGATCTTGGAGAGGAAGGAGAGGTTAGAGATCGGTCTGTAGTTAGCCAACACCTCTGGATCCAGAGTGGGCTTCTTCAGGAGAGGTTTAATAACAGCCACTTTGAAGGAGTGTGGTACGTGGCCTGTTAGCAGAGACACATTGATAATATCTAATAGAGAGCCGCCAATTAAAGGCAAAACGTCTTTAAGCAGCCTCGTCGGGATGGGGTCCAAGAGACAGGTAGACGTGTTCGAAGTAGAAACCGTTGAAGATAATTGGTCACGGTTGATGGGAGAAAAGCCCTCCAAATATACACCAGGGCATACAGCGGTTTCCAAGGCCATTCCACTTGAGGACCGATTGGCACTGGTTATGGGCAAGAGAATATTAATCTTGTCCCTAATAGTTAAAATCTTTTCATTAAAGAAGTTCATAAAGTCATTACCACTGAGGTTTATAGGAATGCTCGGCCCACAGAGCTGTGACTCTCTGTCAGCCTGGCTACAGTGCTGAAGAGAAACCTGGGGTTGTTCTTATTTTTTTCTATTACTGATGAGTAATAGGCTGCTCTGGCATTACGGAGGGCCTTCTTATATGTTTTAAGACTATCTCGCCAAACTAAGCGGGATTCTTCGAGATTAGTTGAACGCCATATGCGTTCAAGCTTTCGTGACGTGTGCTTCAGTTTGCGGGTCTGAGGGTTATACCAGGGAGCAAACCTCCTCTTCCTCACTGTCTTCTTCTTCAGAGGGGCTATCGAGTCCAGTGTCATTCTCAGAGAGCCTGTGGCACTGTCAACAAGATGATCAATCTGGGACGGACTAAAGTTAGACCAGGACTCCTCTGTTATATTGAGACGTGGTATCGAATCAAATACAGAAGGAATCGCTTTAAATTTAGCTACAGCACTGTCAGTTAGACATCTGGTGTAGAAACTTTTGACTAACGGAGTACACTCCGGTAGTATAAATTCAAAAGTTATGAGGTTGTGGTCTGACAGAAGAGGATTCTGTGGGAAGACGTTCAAATGCTCAATGTCAACGCCATAAGTAAGAACAAGATCAAGCGTGTGGCCAAAGCTGTGAGTGGGTTTCTGCACTCTCTGACAGAAGCCAATCGAGTCCAACAAGGAGATGAATGCAGCACTAAGGCAATCATTATCAACATCCACATGGATATTAAAGTCTCCAACAATAATAACTTTATCAGTTTTAAGAAACAAACTTGATATAAATTCTGAGAATTTAGATATAAACTCTGAATATGGACCTGGTGGCCGGTACAGAATCACAAATAGAATTGGCTGGAGTGTTTTCCAGGTTGGATGTGAAAGACTAAGAACAAGGCTTTCAAATGAGGTGTAGTGTAATTTTGGTTGAGGATTAATTAATAGGCTCGATTCAAAGATGGCTGCTACTCCACCTCCTCGACCGGTGCCTCGAGGAATGTGAGTATTAATATGACTTGGAGGAGTCGATTCATTTAGGCAGACATATTCTTCATGGCTCAGCCAGGTTTCAGTTAGGCAACATAAATCAATGTGATTATCTGATATTAAATCATTTAGTAACACAGCTTTAGATGACAGAGATCGAATATTTAGGAGACCACATTTAATAGACCTGTTTTGTTGCACTGCTGAAATAATGGTGTTAACTTGTATAAGGTTATTGTGTACGACTCCTCTTCTGCTTACTTTTGATTTATTTAATTGAAGTGGCCGTGGGACAGACACAGTCTCTCAACCATTCCCCTTTAAATAGTCCTGTGTTTGTTCAGTGTTGTTCGGTTTTTGGTTCCTGTGGAGCTTTTTTGGTAAACTCTACTGTTTCATTTAGTAGCAGCCTACTTTTGTTGTGTCTTGGTTAATTCCTTTTTGTTGGGTGCACAGGGTCAATGAGGACAGGTGAGATACCCCGGGGTTTACATACTACATACACGTAGGTTTACTCATTAATACCCCAGGTTAGAGTGAACACCACCCACTGTACTTTTGGGTGCACAGCACCTGTCAAGGGGGGGGGCGGGTGCCACTGACAGTCCTTGTTGGTCTCTGTGTTGCTGCTTGTTAATAAATACGTTTCTTATAATTGTTCGTGTCCTGAATTGGTGTGACTGCACCCTCACTTAAGCAAACCTGCTGCCCTTATGTTGCGTCCCACTTCGAGCCACCAGGAGACGTAACGGTGAAGTTTGACTGTTCTCCCTGTGGCAGCGTGGGAAAACTGATATATTTGTCCGGAGCGGCTCCCAGCAGGAGGCCGAAGAACAATGTTGAGTAAGTGTCCAGCATGTCGAATGAAGAAGCAGCTTGATGGCTGGTTATGTAAAACAATAAGCTAGAACAGAAAGGCGTCTGGTACAAAAGGGGAACAAAAAGAAAAACGAAGGGCCTTCGTGTCATTTTCATCTCATCATGCTCAAATCCATGAAGCGACACTTTCAAAACAGAGAACTGCACACACCCCACATATATCAACACTTCTCCAGATCAAACAGCTTAATCCTCATCTCACCAGGAAGCTGCGGGGGCTCTGGTCACTGGTTGCAAGCAGATATTTAATCGCATCCAGATCAGGGACAGGTTTCCAGAGCTGTGTGTGGCCAAAGGTAGAGTTTCTTTATCTCTCAATTATTTGCTCTACTTAGCCCTTTGAGAGGGTGGCGGAGAAGGGAAGGGTTCTGCCTAATCTTGCCTAAAATGAAAAGTAACTTTGTAAAAAAAAGATTACATTGATTGGTGCCACAGCATTGAAGTATATAAAGTAATGTATTAGGATTAGATACAAAAAGAAGAAGTCAGTACAGCACAGTGGCAGTGGAATAAAAACTGAAATGTATTGTCAGAATAATGAACATTTAAGGACGCTTATATATCCACAAAATTTAATTGATGGACGTCTGGACCATATTCAGCATGCTAATCCGCTAATGAGTGATCAGTCTGGAAACTTGCTGGGATCTCTGTGTGGACTCATAAGAGCTGTTCAGCACCACAGACAGCGACACTCAAAGCCGCTTCGGCAATCTTGCATCTTCTCGGACTGTTGCAACTTCTCAATAAAGCAAGAGACAAGGAACTGAAGTCGTTTGCACGGCAGTGTGAGAACATGCCGGACATGGCACTCATGGTATTTATTGACTTTTCTGTTTTCTTGTCCCATGCAAAATTCATATACTATGTAACGTCCATCTCCCTGAGATTATCCTCGGCTTCCAGCTGCGCCCCCGTGGAGGTGGTCCTCTGTATGCAGCCAGAACAGTGACTTTATAGTTTGTGGCATTAAAAAATGCAATTGAAAACAAAGTCTGAACATAAAATTATTACCAAGTATGTTGCATATAAAAGGAATTAAACTCAGTGGCATGAATGCCTTGTATTTAATTGTCCTGTCACTGTGAAAGTTTTACAACAAAAAAAGGTTAAAAAAGAGGAAAAGAAAAATATGAAATGTAATGCAGCTAATTATTTTTTCATCATGCACTTCTAATACATATATTATTATATATGTTTTGCTTTCTGTTGTTTTTTCAATTACAATCTTCTGATTGTCTTCAGTTAATCCTCATCCTCGAAGCTTTTTCTTTTTTCAAAACATTTTTTTTTTGCCATGGACCTGTTGATGCTATGCCCACTCCTCTCTACCTCCGTAAAATGAAGAAGCACATTCAAAATTTTCTCCTCACCTACAAAGTCTTGATTGGTGATGCTCCATCATATTTTAAGGAGCTTGTAGTGCCATATTGCCCCACTAGAGTGCTGCACTCACTAAATGTGGGGCTACTTATCTTAAAAAGTATGGGAGCCATAGCCTTCAGTTATCAAGCTCCTCTTTTATTGAACCAGCTTCCACCTTCAGTCCGGGAGGCAGACACAGTTACCTCATTTAAGAGTAGACAGAAATACTTTTCTCTTTGATAGCTGGAACGACTCCATGGCCATCACCCGTGGGTTTCCCCCCAAAGCACCAGAGATTTGACGCCAATACCGGGATATTTGACAACATAGTAATGTGTGATGGAGAGATGAAAATTCATCCATAAGGAGAGAGAAAAGAGGAGATAGGTGCTCAGTGCATCCTAAAACGTCCCCCAGCAGCTATAAGCCTATAGCAGCATATCCAGGGGCTGGACCAGGGCAAACCTGATTCAGCCCTAACTATAAGCTCTGTCAAAGAGGAAAGTCTTAAGTCTACTCTTAAATGAGGTGACTGTGTCTGCCTCCTGGACTGAAATTGGAAGCTGGTTCCATAAAAGAGGAGCTTGATAACTAAAGGCTGTGGCTCCCATTCTACTTTTTAAGACTCTAGGAACTACAAGTAGCCCCGCATTTAGTGAGCGCAGCTCTCTAGCGGGGCAATATGGTACTACAAGCTCCTTAAGATATGATGGTGCATCACCAATCAAGGCTTTGTAGGTTAAGAGAAGAATTATAAAAGTGATTCTTGATTTTACGGGGAGCCAGTGCAGAGCAGGAGTGAAGTGATCTCTTTTCTTAGTTTTAGTGAGAACACGAGCTGCAGCATTCTGGATCAACTGGAGGGACCTAAGAGACTTATTAGAGCAGCCTTATAATAAGGAGTTGCAGTAATCTAGTCTCGAAGTAACGAACGCGTGAACCAATTTTTCTGCATCTTTTTGAGACAAGATGTGCCTGATTTTTGAAATATTACGTAGATGAAAGAATGCAGTCCTTGAGATTTGCTTTACGTGGGAGTTAAAGGACAAGTCCCGATCAAAGATAACGCCAAGATTCTTTACAGTGGTGTTGGATGCTCGGGCAATGCCGTCTACAGAAACCACATCACCAGATAATTGATCTCTGCGGTGTTCAGGGCAGAGTAAAATTACTTCGGTTTTGTCTGAGTTTAACATCAAGAAGTTGCAGGTCATCCATGATTTTATGTCTTTAAGACATGCTTGAATTTTACTTAGTTGGTTGGTTTCCTCTGGTTTTATCGATAGATATAGTTGAGTATCATCTGCATAGCAATGAAAGTTTATGGAGTGTTTCCTGATAATATTGCCCAAAGGAAGCATGTATAAGGTAAATAAAATTGGTCCAAGCACAGAACCTTGTGGAACTCTGTGACTAACGTTGGTGGTTATCGAGGCTTCATCGTTTACAAATACAAACTGAGCTCGATCTGATAAATAGGATTTAAACCAACTTAGTGCGGTGCCTGAAATGCCAATCGACTGATCCAGTCTCTGTAATAGGACGTCATGGTCAATGGTGTCGAATGCAGCACAAAGGTCGAACAAGACCAGTACAGAGATGAGTCCTTTATCTGCTGCCATTAAGAGGTCATTTGTAATTTTCACCAGTGCTGTCTCTGTGCTGTGGTGGTTTCTAAATCCTGACTGAAACTCCTCAAATAAACTATTATGATGTAGAAAGTCACACAACTGATTTGCGACCACTTTCTCAAGGATCTTGGAGAGGAAGGGGAGGTTAGAGATCGGTCTGTAGTTAGCCAACACCTCTGGATCCAGAGTGGGCTTCTTCAGGAAAGGTTTAATGACAGCTACTTTGAAGGAATGTGGTACGTGGCCTGTGAACAAAGACACATTGATAATATCTAATAGAGAGCTGCCAACCACTTAAGCCCCATTGCCCCACCTGTGGGGCAGATTTGATGTTTTGTTCTAAACTGTCTATAATATTATAATAAACATGAGCAAATATATTGATGTTGTACATCAAATTAAAGAAGACAACTGGGGCTACAAGTATCAGTGAGCCATTTAAACACAACTCAAACACCAACTGAAATAAAAATACAAATATCATGATCATAATTTTGTCAGGTGTCGGCCCACTCAGAACGTTTCCGTAGCTAGCGACATGTAGCTTTGTGCAATCATAAAAGAAGAGATGTTCGAAAGCAAGAGGACTTCACACAGATTCTAAATATCTTTACAGAATCCTTCTGCACCAAAGTATCACGGAGATATAAGCCAAAGAACACAGAAATATTAATCGCTTCATAGCTTTACATTCAGCAAATTCAACATACTTTTGTTCTTGAGAAGAAGAAAACGTTTCTCTCCCTGCATTCCAGCTGGCATGGCTTTAGTGTGTGTGTATGTCCCTTTAAAACCAGGCGGACTTTTGGGAAGCGTCATAATCAGCTGTCAGGAAGTTCAATTTCAGCGAATCGGATTTCACATTTCAAATATGGCGACGCCTTTCTGTCTCCTATTGGCTCACAGTGCTGTCAATCTTGTCTTTCTTGGTACCAATCGATTCTATTGGCTCTAAGTATTCCAATGACGTGTCGTTCTTTAAAATCCGCCCTTCCCCGGCGGAGATATCTGCGCAACAGCTGCGCTGTGACAGATCCAAAACCGGCTTTACGCACAGCACGCACGCGCACAGCACCACTTTGTTTGATCGTTTTTTTATCTTTGATTTACTGTTTTAAAGCCACATAATGATGTATTTGCATGTATTGATCACCACAAGTAAAAGTGAAAGTGAAATAAATGGTTTGGTACATGAGAAAAGTCAAATGGCACAGATGGTGCTTCAATGTGCCCAAATGCAAATTTTAGAGACATCGCCTAAATTCTCTTTGCTAAAAAGTCTCCAACTATTGTTCTGCTTTATTTTTTCTCAGTCAAACTTTGCAGAGAGTCAGTTCACAAGTTGTATTATTATCTGGGTGATTTTAGGCCTTTGCTGTGCATCCATCCAGGATATATTCATCCTGAAAGTGCTTTTTTTTCTAATCGAACTTGAAACTTCTATGAAAATAGAAGATTCATCTTTATTTACTCTTAACCAGTAACATATATGCTAATATTTACACATCTGAACAAAAGCTCACATGTGTTCCCTTTATTATAACACCAACATTATTCAAATAGCTTGTGTGGTTGCAGAGCTACACCCTTTTTAGTTTGGGTATGTCATTTCGAGCAGAAACCTAAATAAACGGGTGGGGGTTAACAGGTTAAGCAGCCTCGTCGGGATGGGGTCCAAGAGACAGGTAGACGTGTTAGAAGTAGAAACCGTTGAAGATAATTGGTCACGGTTGATGGGAGAAAAGCCATCTAAATATACACCAGGGCATACAGAGGTTTCCAAGGCCATTCCACTTGAGGACAGATTGGCACTGGTTAAGGGCAAGAGATTATTAATCTTGTCCCTAATAGTTAAAATCTTTTCATTAAAGAAGTTCATAAATTCATAAATTCAAGGCTTTCACATGAGTTGTAGTTTAATTTAGGTTTAAGATTTTATTAATAGGCTTGAGTCAAAGATGGCTGCTACTCCACCTCCTCGACCGGTGCCTCGAGGAATGTGAGTATTAATATGACTTGGAGGAGTCAATTCATTTAGGCAGACATATTCTTCATGACTCAGCCAGGTTTCAGTTAGACAACATAAATCAATGTGATTATCTGATATTAAATCATTTAGTAACACAGCTTTAGATGACAGAGATCTAATATTTAGGAGACCACATTTAATAGTCCTGTTTTGTTGCACTGCTGAAATAATGGTGTTAACTTGTATAAGGTTATTTTGTACGACTCCTCTTCTGCTTTCTTTTGATTTTTTTAAATTGAAGTGGCCGTGGGTACAGACACAGTCTCTACTCTAGAGTTGTGGGTGGGTAACTGCTCGAATGGAAGAGCAGAGAAGGGTGTAAGACTACAACTCTGCTCCCGGTTCCTGATCTGAACCCTGGGTTGTCATCCGGTGTTCGCAGAAATGAGACGCGCTCCGTCCAAAGTGGGATGGATGCCGTCTCTCCTCATCAGATCAGGTTTTCCCCAGAAAGTCTTCCAGTTATCTACGTAGCCCACATTATGGGCACATCATTACCTTCGCATTGAAAATGGGAAAGGTTATGTTTTGATCGCCGTGTATTTATTTATTTATTTATTTGTATGCGTGTTCCTCGCATAACACAAAAAGTTTTAAACCGAATCGCATGAAATTTGGTGGGATGATTGGTTATTATCCGGGGACCATTTGATTAGATTTTGGGATCGATCGGGTCAAAGGTCAAGGTCAAGGTCATGGAAAGGTCACATTCTTCTTTTTACCATAGCACGGTAAATTTGTATCCAATTGGCATGCAACTAATGCCAAAATGTTCATAATTCAATGCCCAATCTTGTGATATGCGAAGGTATGCGCTCTACCGAGTGCCCATTCTAGTTTATTTATTTATTTGTATGCGTGTTCTTCGCATAATAAAAAGAGTTTTAAACCGAATCACATGAAATTTGGTGGGATGATTGGGTATTATCCGGGGACCATTTGATTAGATTTTGGGATCGATCGGGTCAAAGGTCAAGGTCAAGGTCATGAAAAGGTCACAATCTTCTTGAATCGCATGGAATTTGGTGGGATGATTGGTTATTATCCGGGGACCATTTGATTAGATTTTGGGATCAATCGGGTCAAAGGTCAAGGTCATGGAAAGGTCCAAATCTTATTTTTACCATAGCACGGTCAATTTGTATCCAATTGGCATGCAACATGTTCATAATTCAATGCCCAATCTTGTGAAATGCGAAGGTATGCGCTCTACCGATTGCCCATTCTAGTTGAATGTGTTTTAACTCTTGTGTCATTCTGTACACATGGCATATATTGCACCTGTCCATCCTAGGAGAGGGATCCTCCTCTGTTGCTCTCCTGAAGGTTTCTTCCCATTTTCCCCCGTGAAAGGGTTGTTTGGGAGTTTTTCCTGATCCAATGTGAGGTTCTGGGACAGGAATGTCTTTGTGTACAGATTGTAAAGCCCTCTCTGAGGCAAATTTGTAATTTGTGAGAATGGGCTATACAAAATAAACTGAATTGAATTGAATTATTTCAAAATTCTTTTGATGATGCACACATGTCATGATTGTTTGGCTTGTCAACTTTGTTTCTTTTAAGTTCAGGACTCAGAGGCAGATTTTGACATCGTACTTTGTCATAACATAGCACTTTGATCATCTTGCTTGTATATCTGTTGTGTGTGCAGAGTAAGAATGGCCGGAAAAGCATTCTGGTGCTTTGCATAGTGCAAATAAAACGGATGCATTAAAACATCCTGGTATTTTATACATTTTGCATTTCCATGTTGGGGCTTACTGAATATATTTCTGGCATACTAAATAGTGTTCTAGTATGGGTATTGCTTTCCAGTCAAGGGGGGCTGCAATGATCCCAGTGTGACTTATTACACCAGACTGAAGCGGAGAAGAAATCAAACTCTATTCATATATGGACAAGCCTCCCAACTTAATGATTTATGCTTCATTGTGAGTATCGTTTCACACTAGGTTTTGGTTTTATAAGAGGAAAAAGAAGGAAAAAGCTCATTGTATTCACGTCAAGTGTGTCTTCACTCTTCAAGTGTTCTAAATTGATATACTGTTTTTGCGAGATTGGATCAAGCAGGCCGGATTTAACCTGTAAAAGAAGTTCTGCATCGACAGCACGGTGTCTTAGAACAAAGGAGTTTGAAATAAACTCTCTCATAGACTCTTCCCGCAGACCAGATGTTGCACTTACATTTTAAGCAGTAAAAGGTGACAAACGTGACGTTCCACAGCCCGAAGAGAATGATTTTAAGACAAGATAATGACTTCAACAACAGAATGTGAAGACCTCTAAGGAGTAACTGAGGCCTTTCTTCTCACACACACACACACACACACACACACACACACACACACACACACACACACACACACACACACACACACACACACACACACACACACACACACACACACACACACACACACACACACACACACACACCACCTCTCCCCCTCTCATTTCTAAAGAAATGTCAAAATGACCCTGACCAGATCAAGTCATAAAACTTGAAGCAACAGCCAGGGGCCAACTAGTGTAGAATTATCATCAATTAGGACTGAATTACATTGTATGAGTCTTCAAATGAGTCAACAACCCCACAGAAGTTACCAGTCTCCGGACTGTGTGAGAGGAGAACTGGGTGAACTGCGTAAACATACAATTCAAGACCAGACCCACCGTGTGGCCACATTGCCTTCTAAGGTCTCCATATTCTATACACCGTACAATTCGGAATGAGAGTTTGACAAGTAGTTAAAGTCAGTGTTAGTAACATGACTACATTTCGGTTAGTTACATGGACAATGTATATTTTTGCAATTTTTGTTCTGTTTGTATTGTGTATTTATAACCATTAATGACCACCTGAATGTCATTTCCATACATTCAAATTTATGTTTTTGTAAGGTTTGCTGCTCCTGGTCCATAATGGGGGAAAGTCTAGGACTTAAAGCTGTGCTAAGTGGAATAATTTCAATATTACGTCAAAGACATTTGAATAGTTGCTGAAAGGTAAATCACTAGTAGACCGCCAAAGACCGCCTCACCTCGCCTGTAGTTGACACCCATCTCGGGTTGATAAAACTATTAGATTTTCTATGTCCGTTCTATTCTCTTTGTGTTAACTGTGCGTACTGTTTCATGTTCTGCTGCGGATTAAGACCTGAAGTGCAAGGCCATATTGTGAGCATGCTTCCCGTCCCACTGGGGGGGCATCTGAGGCCAGCCGAGGACCCTCAATCATTAGACAAGTTATTAGGGGGGTATTACTCAATATCAGTCTGCGGTATATGTGCATTATGAAGCACAAACCTGTGGCTTCTTCTTTTCAGCACACTCAGGAAGCTGCAATCTCAAAATGTAGATACACAAATAAAATAAAAACAGGAGGCACTGATTGATCCTTTATACACTCTCATATATTTCTGTAGAAAACTATACATTTACCTCTTTTTTTGTACAGTACTTACAACATTAATATATACATATAGTTTGTTACAGTGTTAATGTCAGTGCTGTGCAAACTGTATTAGAAGAATGTCAACATTTTAACAGTTGAGAAGGAATCAAAATAAAATGTCTTCATGATCAATCCGACAATTTACACCATTAATAAGATGTCTTCTACGCTCCAAGGACTTGCAAGAAAAAGTACAACATATTGAAGTTTGACATGCCCCATGTGGGAGGCTAAAATCTCAATTACAGTTTTTGGGCTTGGTGCATGTCTTCTGCACAGTAAATAAATATGTGTTTCCCATTGATTACACAGACAAGTGTAGTCAGGAAGACCGGCTTGTTTCAGATTTGTGAAATATATAAAGATGTTGCCATCAAATACCGATCCAGTTGTTGGCAGTAGCATCCACAAGATAGTTATAGCTCTGTCGATTATAAACATAATCCAAAAAGTTCTTCACGACATTTTGGATTCAGCCTGAGCATTATTCTTGTCTGAAGGAATGATTCAGATAATGTAAGCATCATCTGCATTATAAACTACTCTCCTTTGGGCAAATGTGGGTTTGAGCATTTTTGGAATTCTGATAAAAATCCTCAAATTCTGTTTTTAAATTATTCTCCAGGCATTGTGGACAGTCTGGTCGAAACATTCACAAACTCATAGAAAGAGATGAGCTCACTCCAGAACAATCTACTCCTTTCTTGTCGTGTGCACATTGCGTACGATTGACTGTCACTTTTCAAGGCCAAACATTTACTCATCCGGGTTCATGTAAAAACATTTGATATCAACGATATCATTACTTCTAACACAAATGGAGCCATATGTATGAGCAAATGCCTCTGTGCTTTGCTTTCATACGAAACACACCCGCATCTCAGTAACGTACGAACGATCAAAAGAACCCTGGAGCTGTGCATTTCAACAACTCATTAAAATGCCACCAGCTCGTCCTCTTTCAGACTTGCATGTCTGAATGCTGCTAGCACAATTTATGTTGTCTATATGTTTACATGTTTCTTACTATTTTTGCACTTTATGTTGTCTATGCACTTTATGTTGTCTATATGTTCACAAGTTTTTTACTATTTTTGCACTCTATGTTGTCTATATGTTGCACAATTCACTTTATGTTGGACAGAAGAGAAACGCAATTTCGATCTTCTGTATGTTTGCACATATGGAAAATTGACAAATAAAACTGACTTTGACTTTGACTTTTGATAGACTTGGACTGGGCACGTGACAATATCCAGAAGGGGAGGGGACATCAACAACATCTATCTCGTTGCTGATCGGGGCAGTTGGCCCTCAACTACAAATCTCCCCGTAGAATCCAAGCGCTAAAGACTCTGAGACTTCATCATTGCACATCACATGTTAACAATAAACATCCTTACTTCATTTAACGGGTCTTCCCTGATTGAAATACTGTTTGGTTGATTCCACCTAAATTGTCCTTTTTGTAAAAATGTAATGTTTTATCACTAGTGGCGGGATGGTCTCGCTGTGTCACATCAACAGGATTTGGCAGTTCAAACGCTGTGTCACATCAACAGGTATTTGCAGTACAAACAGGGACTTGACTTCTCCACAAGTGGCACAGACCCAAAGGAACTGCAGGTAAAACCCCATTTCACATGAAGCTGGATGGACTTTTCTTCTCCTTTTTCTTGCCATATAGTGTCACAGCGCCCCCACGAGGACAATATAAATCAGACTGGCTAATGGATTGTGCTTCAGACATTTCCCAGTGAGAGGCACGATCTATTCTGATGCAATGTGACAGTTATTTCATCTGTGTGAGCGAGTTCATCGCCACGCTCCCGCTGGTGGGCGGAGACGGATTTCACTTGCAGGGAAGGCCCCGACTCTCCGCTCCCCTTTTGGTTTGACGGCGTTGATCAGAGGCCCACTGTCTTTGTGTAGGGCTTCTGCAGGCAAAGTGAGCCGTGGTGAGGAAGAGGATGGCGAAAGTAGTGTTCGATCACAGCCGACAGAGTGGGGAAGGTGACTTCGTTGTCCAGAAACGTACGGTCCTCCTGTCAAAAAAACACCCACAGTAAACAGAACACTTTAACCCTGTAAAATGTCACATCGTCATTCTGCTTGATCTCTGCACAGAAAAATATTATAGTCATATGAATATAACAGCGGGCTAACAGCAGGGCTCACCTCTTCAAACAGTCGATAGTTCCTGGCTTTGTCTATACTGACATCCCACACCACCAACACCTGGGAAACACACCAACAATATTGTATTGGTTGTAAGAATCCAGTTATGTTTCGACTTCAATCTCCTATTAGTAACACAGACTTTAATTTTTAAGATATAACAAAATGTCTTTTTTCTGGCAACCTGTAAGTGCCCTTTTGTGTAAACAGTTGTATGACCTCAGATTGAGATGGTCCGACTAAAACAGAACTATAATAAATATTCTATTATTGCATTTCGCTCATTTTGTCCCAACGCACCACATATGGTGCATTTTTGATATTGTGTTTTCAACTGTCTATACTATTATAATAAACATGAGCAAATATATTGATGTTGTACATCAAATTAAAGAAGACAACTGGGGCTACAAGTATCAGTGAGCCATTTAAACACAACTCAAACACCAACTGAAATAAAAATACAAATATCATCATCATAATTTTGTCAGGTGTCGGCCCACTCAGAACGTATCCGTAGCTAGCGACATGTAGCTGTGTGCAATCATAAAAGAAGAGATGTTCGAAAGCAAGAGGACTTCACACAGATTCTAAATATCTTTACAGAATCCTTCTGCACTAAAGTATCACGGAGATATAAGCCAAAGAACACAGAAATATTAATCGCTTCATAGCTTTACATTCAGCAAATTCAACATACTTTTGTTCTTGAGAAGAAGAAAAAACGTTTCTCTCCCCTGCATTCCAGCTGGCATGGCTTTAGTGTGTGTGTAGGTCCCTTTAAAAACCAGGCGGACTTTTGGGGAAGCGTCATAGTCAGGTGTCAGGAAGTTCAATTTCAGCTAATCGGATTTCACATTTCAAATATGGCGACGCCTTTCTGTCTCCTATTGACTCACAGTGCTGTCAATCTTGTCTTTCTTGGTACCAATCGATTCTATTGACTCTAAGTATTCCAATGACGTGTCGTTCTTTAAAATCCGCTCTTCCCCTGCAGAGATATCTGTGCGCGCAACAGCTGCGCTGTGACAGATCCAAAAACCGGCTTTACGCACAGCACGCACGCGCACAGCACCACTTTGTTTGATCGTTTTTTTATCTTTGATTTACTGTTTTAAAGCCACATAATGATGTATTTGCATGTATTGAACACCACAAGTAAAAGTGAAAGTGAAATAAATGGTTTGGTACATGAGAAAAGTCAAATGGCACAGATGGTGCTTCAATGTGCCCAAATGCAAATTTTAGAGACCTCGCCTAAATTCTCTTTACTAAAAAGTCTCCAACTATTGTTCTGCTTTATTTTTTCTGAGTCAAACTTTGCAGAGAGTCTGTTCACAAGTTGTATTATTATCTGGGTGATTTTAGGCCTTTGCTGTGCATCCATCCAGGATATATTCATCCTGAAAGTGCTTTTTTTTCTAATCGAACCTGAAACTTCTATGAAAATAGAAGTTTCATCTATATTTACTCTTAACCAGTAACATATATACTAATATTTACACATCTGAACAAAAGCTCACATGTGTTCCCTTTATTATAACACCAACATTATTCAAATAGCTTTTGTGGTTGCAGAGCTACACCCTTTTTAGTTTGGGTATGTCATTTCGAGCAGAAACCTCAAAAATCGGGTGGGGTTCACACCAAAAGCGAAGCGATTTTTTTTTCGTGCGACCGAATCCCATGAAAAGTCAGCGTACAGACGCGTGTGGCTGCGATAGGGCTCGAACACACCAGACGCGCCTCTCAAAAACGCGTCGCCCGCAAAACCATTGATTCCCTATGGTACGGCGCGACATTCAGACGCGCCTTTTAAATGCCACGCGGCGCGGTTTTCTTGCGTTTTTCAGGCGCGGTTAAAAGTTAAAATATTCTCAACTTTAGACGCTTTAGACGCGTTCTCTTGTTCTGCCTGTTTTGTGATATACATACATAAAAGGTGCCTAATATTTCTAGACTGAAATAATATCGGCATAATAATTATTATAACTATGAGGATTTTTTTAGTTGCCTATTTTGTGGTGCCCCCTCAGGACTTGGTGCTCTACGCACAGCGCGTAGTGCGCGTTATGGGAGCGGCGGCGCTGGTCGTAGTGTATAGCATGCCGCACAAACAACAATGCAACTAGTGGAGGTGGCAAGGTGCTCAGTGTTGCCAGATTGGAAATGGTAAAGTATCGTACCAAAGGCTCAAAATGGTCGTATTTGGAGGATAATTATCGTGTATCTGGCAACACGCGCAAGAAAGTGGAACGTAAGGGAGATACCATTTCCAAAACTTGTAAGGGGTAAATACTAGTTTGTGAAAGACCCAGAAAAACACAAATATCCGACGAAGCAAAATCCCGGACGTTTTTGGAATCCCTGCCGGACGCATTTTTTAGGTCTCAAAAAGAGGACGTCTGGTCACCCAAGGCGAACACCACCATCTATTCCATGAGTTGTGTCTCGATGGCGAGGCTTTCAGTTGCACTTCCGAGCAGAAGTCAGTTTGAGTCGTGTTTAGATTTAGAATTATAAAGATCTTCGTAATTAAATACCGCTAATAAAATATATAATATGAGGTTCTCCTCAGGAAAACAGGAAGGAAAGCCAGCCTCCTGCTTGATTCGATTGGCTGCATTGGCCCGAGTGTGACATTATGGAGGACTCCAAATGACTGAAGTATAAATAAATAAATGAATAAATGCATGAATAAATATAGGAATAAATAAATAAATGATTAAATAAATGTATAAATAAATAAATGCTTAAATAAATGTATAAATAAATGTAGTATTTATAATGTACAGACAAGAACGCATAATACATGCTGTTCGTCTACAGGTACAAGTGCTAGGGATCGATTGCTTCTGTCTTGCTCCCCGACTTGACCAATCCTGTTTAACAATGAGGTTCGGACCGACCCAGCTCATTTGAATATACGGACACGTAAATGTCACACATAAATAAATTAAGAAATACGTGTGGACACATAAATAGATAAATAAATAAATGAAGAAATACAGAAATGTAGAAATATATTTATTTAATGATGTCCTGTTGATTTATAACTTATATTTATTCATTCCTGGATTTATTTATTTATTCATACATTTATTTAAGCATTTATTTATTTATACATTTATTTTAGCATTTATTTATTTATACATTTATTTCAGCATTTATTTATTTATTCCTATATTTATTCATGCATTTATTTATTTATTTATACTTTAGTAATTTTGAGTCCTCCATAAGACATTGATGAGCTGTGCGCCTCCGCGCCTCGCGCTTAAAGTTGAGAATATTTCAACTTTTAAGCGCGCCTGAAAAATGCAAGAAACCCGCGAAAGACTTGTCTGAAAGTCGCGCCGTACCATAGGGAATCAATGGTTTTGCGGGCTATGCATTTTTGAGAGGCACGTCTGGTGTGATCGAGCCCTGAAGCATGAACACGGCAAGTGATCGAGCGAGTAAACTCACGCGTTTTGGGCGACGCGAAAAATCTCATCGCTTTTGGTGTGAACGCATCTTTACACTTGCATTTCCCCTAATTAGTAGACTTATCTAAAGAAATTACATAAGAATTCCCATATAGGTTACTTGGTTGAGAGAAGTCCTGTCCATCCCTTAGTAACTTACCATATTATTATCAAAGTACAGTAGCAGCTTTTTATTATTATTTTTTACCTTTGCAATTTTGGTTCCTGAGTTTCGGATGCAGTACAGTCCATCCTGTAGAGGCAGGGCACTCTCTCTGAACAACCTCCGGATATAAACATCATCTCAGGTTACAAGTTATCGATTGAGATGCATACCACTTACATCCCAGATAAGTTTTAAGTATTGTCTCTTATTTCAAATGACATTATTGGTCTGATCTGTGATGAACTAATGCTGCAAATAAGAATGATAGAACAATGTAGAAACTCATGTGATGGCGCATCATAAATAACAATGTCAAATGAAACAAAGCACTATATGGCAGAAATGCTTTGCAAAGCAGCAGAGCTGTGTGGCCTGCTGCAGGGATAGTTCAGCTTTCACTTCTGTGTTATAAAAGAAAGTGTATCTGCCTTACTTTTCTATAAAGCTGGTTTCAGTTGTATCAATGAACACAGAGTTTGGCAGCTGCATCTGCAGATAGAAACACCTGGTTAAACACACATTGGAGCACCGATGATGGCTCAAAGAAGGTCTATTGAGATCTTGAGATTAAGATATATGCCAATATGAGACACACACACAACCCCCCCTCTCCCCCCCCCCACCCACCCACACACACACACACACAACACACTTTTAAGTTGCAGGTATACAGTTTAGCTCTGCCTGTCTTCAGTATTCACAGTGACCTCTCATGTGATTGTCTTGTAGGCCTTAAGTCACGAGCATTGAATTCGGTCTTGGATTTGTTTAAGTTTGATGATGTTGTAATCAGAACACCTGGTCAGTGATACCGTTTGTGCACATCAACATGACAAAAATATATCTTGTACACTACAGGAGGCTTAAAGCAACATCTATACGGGCAGCAATTGAGCGGCCTGCAGGTCAATATCATTTCGGTCTCTCTTACGTTCTCGTAGTCGTCATCAGACTTGTCTGAGTCTCGTTTACTCCTGAATCCTGTCGGCGTCTCGTCTCCCGACAAACGGAAGCTCTGGCCGTCCGGAGACTCTCTTCTGGGGGAGGAGGAGATGGGGGGGGGGGGGTAAATGCACCTTATTGTGGGAGTTTCAACCTGACCAACCTTCTGTAAAGAATTCAGTGTTGAATGTTTTGTGCCTTTGAGTCTAACTTACTGTGGGATTCCTGGCGGCCTGGACTTGACTGCAGGCAATGGGGGTTTGGCTGTTAGCGGAGGAGGTTTGGGTATCCCTGGCTTGTTATGAAGTCCAGGTTTAAGCAGAGGAGAGTGTGGAGGGGGACCCGGCAGTGGGGGGTGACTGGAGGACGTCTTGCTAAGGAAGAGGGAGTCTGACATCACAGGTCTGAGGGAGGACACTCCGATGTTATACAGAGGAGGTAGGCTTGGCTGGCTACGGTAATTGCTCATCCCCCTGTGGTTGTTGTTGCCCACGGATTGGCTCCCGCCAGTGTGAAGTGAGCAGTGGGCGGGGCCATTTAAGACCATCCTGGTCTCCAATTGGTCACAGATAGGCAGAGTGATGGGGGATTCGACCGAAATGCCCGGCAGAGGCCTCCAGTCTCTCTTGTCGTTCCCAGGTCCCCCAACGGATGTCACCCTGAACGTTCTCTTTGCGTTGGGGGGAGGAGGAGGTGGGGGGGTGGGAGACACAGACTTGAGCAGGTGGGGGGCGAATGGGAGAGGAGGAGCCATGCCTTTGGAAGGGTCCTTCAGTATGGAGGGAGTGGGGACACAGAACAGGGGTTCTTTGGGCAGTGGGCTGGTTGGGATCCTGTGTAGCAGAGGGATGGAAGGAGGTGGGCCTTTGTGGAAACCTGGACTGGAGTTTTGACGGAGATGGAATGACACCGGCACCGGGGGAGGCGGATAGGAGGGGGGCGGACCCGCGGGTCGACCTGAAGAGGTTGATGTCGACAAATAGTCGCTGTCTGGCTCCAGATAGTCATCTTCATCATCACCGTCGTCATCCTCTCCATATTCTACACACCGAAAGAAGAAGGACACAGTGTACTGACGCACAAGTAGAACGCACGTGTCAGTCCATGCAGTCATTTTGACGGTCTCACCATCAGCTGCGTTATCGACGTGGTGTTTGATATCCATAGGCTTCTCAACCGTGCCATAGAAACTCTCGGTATCTGAATCTGAATTACTGTGGCAACAAAGAAAATATTATCATGAACAGTGATAATCAGGGCCTTCTAAGCTTTTTCTGAAGGCCTAAACAAAAATACAAAGTTAAAGCTATTTTCTAATAAAGAAATAAATAAAATTTAAAAAATATATATTTTCTTAATTTTCTTATTGCACTATTGTCTTCCTCTGTTGCTGTGCTTCCATCCGGCAGCGCTGCTTCCAGTCTAATTTATTTTAACGGGAGCTTTTATTCAATCAGATGTCAGCTCCATAGTCTCTATAGAAGAAGAGCAGCTCATCTCAGGCCTTCACACAGGACGAGACAAGCACAGCCTGTTTGACTTACATGGGGATCTTATCGGTGATTGACATAATCTTGTGTATTTTTTAGGTCCTTTGGCCTTCTGGAAGTCCATGAAAGTATCTCAGAATAACCTGCGCTGTGATTGGTTAGTGGCAGTTCAAATGCAGTTCAATTGAGAGGCGAAGGAGATAGATTAGCGGTGGTCAAGAAGTTAATAAATCACCACAGTTTAAGTTTTTTGCTTTTAACTTTTAATGGCGGACGGAGGAGAAGCGGACTTGGTGGCGGATTTAATCTCGAAGCCTTTCTCAAGGAGGACTTTACAGGAAAAGACGGACATTATAACCTACGACCGCACCACAGCTAGCGAGCTTCATTGAGTTGCGTGTTGGCAAAGAGAGGAGATTAGACTTTAACTTGAAGTGAAGGGAGTTAGTGAGTGAATTGTTTGTTGTGTTCTGCAGTAGCGTTGTGTTCGTTTGTCTCTAATATTTTTATTATATGATTGTTTCTGGTTATATTGAGTGTCAGGCGTTTTAGTGCCACAGTTCTATCTGATTGTGTTGTCATGTTTTGTTATATATAAATGTGGCTAGTTCTTGTAAATGTGTTCTTGTCATTGTGGTGGTGTGGACTACAAGCATTGTTCGTTAATGACGCAGCATCCGGTCATGCGCGTATGTATCTGCACTCTGCGGGTATGTATTTGTAGGTGTTGCGCTTCATGTGCTCCTTCACAATAAAAGCCCTGGACCGGAACACTGGTGAACTAATATCTTACATTAGGTTGTTCAGCTGTAGAAAGATGACATTGAAGGCCTAGGTAGAAAATGCTAGGCCCGCCACTGTGAACACGTGATATTCAGAAAAAGGTATGAACATCGAGTTAAAGTGGTTTTTATTGGCTGAAGGGTCATGACATTGAATAAATAAACAATGTCTATAGCTCACATGCAATCTGAAAGCTTTTTGTCATGAGCCGTTCTGCTCTTTTAAACCAGCTGCCATTGCTATAAGCTAGTTTTCGAGGTAGCCAGTATGAATTAATATACTAAAGTAATTTAGTTATGTTTGTTATTTAAATGTTTAATTTGTTATTCATTTTGTCATTTGCTATGCCTGTTTGCAAGCTAGACTGGCTTATTTTTATTGCAATGTTCTGTTCATTAATGATGAACGACTAAAAGTCTGGTTTGGCTATTATAAAACATGTTGGCATCATATCATATAAAAAAAGAAGGATTTTCTGTTAAATTACAAAAATGTTGGATAAAATGATTTTTGTTATTTTAGGTTTAAGGGGCGAAAACCTGACTTTGTTTTCATAACTGGCTCCCTGGGCAGCGCAGACACTCAATATCATGAAAAGCTATATAATGAGCTGCTAATTTCCTTGATAACATAATGTGTTTTAAATATACAAAATAATTGTATCACAGTGTGACACAAAGTCTACAGTTGGCCATTACCTTGGAATGTGGGACTCCTTTATCTCGTTATAATGATCTATCTCCCTCCGCAGGTATCGCATCCATTTCTATAAAAAGAATATCAATACATAGTATTAAGATTTTTTTTTTGCCGCTGTATTGAGCTCTGTGAGCCAATAACGGCTGATGTATGGCTGCATATTTCATTAATTCAAGGCATAAGAGCTACTGTGGGCAATTTAAAATTATTCTCACAAGTTGTCCGTATGAGTACATGTGCAGAGAGGTTGTTCTCACCCTCCTCTCGTCCTCACTGGCTGCAGATAAAAGCCACGTCCTGTGTTTCTTACTGAAGTGGACGATCTTGAAGGGAAACACGTTGCTGGATGTCGTCTCCTCTGCTGCTCTCATAACCCTGTGGAAGAGGAGGAATGTTTAATGCTCAGACTAATTTTTTAAAAAGTGATTCGGATAAAAGCCCTGCTTGAATACTTTACATTCAAATGCCAACACGCCCACAAGCTCACGCCTGAAACTCTTTGTGCGCGTGAATGCACTCCTACTCCATTTGGAATGAATTCAATATAGTATGTACAGTCACATAAAATAGATTAAATGGATATTATGAATATTGATGATGTGGAGACGTGTATAAAGATATAGAGCGATAACCACTTACACAGGTTAACAAACTCGAGTCTGGAAGGATGCTGAAAAACAACAAATTACAGAAGGTAAAGACTTAGCAGACGTGCACCGACCTGTTGTAGCCGTTGAGAGAGAACGCCCCTTGTGGTACAGGAGAGGTACTGCTCTTAAAGTAGTATACGCAGCCCTTGTGGATGATGATGTACCTCAGTGGCCCTAAGACAGCAAGCAACAGGCATCAAGATAATTGAAGATTACAACATAGTCTCAGGACGCACTGCTTCTTCTGTCCTCCCACAGTAAATCTGGGTATTGTGAGCTCACATTTTATGAGGCTGAACTGGCTGCCTCCCTTCTTGTGGAGGTATCCCGAAGTCGAAACCCCTCCTGGCATGGTGAGGAGGTTCTGAGCCCCGATGGCCGGCATCGGCACCGGCCAGCACATCTCTGGAGATGACATGGTTCTGCCACAGAGGAGAAGATGGGAGTGGTTGTTATTATAATTGAATCACTGCGTGACAGATCAAGCAGTAAAGGCTGTCAGCTCAGAAGTCGAAACAACGTCAGGATAAAATGAGACAAACAAGACATTTGAAGATCCAGAGAGGATTTCGAACCCACAAACTCTTTGTTCCCCAAATATTCAAAGAAGAGGAGTAGTTCATGAGAAAGTTCTAAAAACCTTCAATGCCCTATCTTACAATAGTTGTGTTCAATCGTCAAGCTAATTTTAAGCAAATTTTTCTTTTTCAAGACACTCTTTTTTGACAAAATAAAAAAAAAACTTAAGCAATTGCAACTGTGGAAGTGTTCTTCTTCTTTTACCTCCTTCTGATGCTCTGAATGGCAGCGCTCTCCCTAAATAGACTGACTGTGTGGAGGCTAACACTGCGGACGCCATCGCCGGCAGAAGATCCATGAAGGAGACTCTTTGTCCTCACTGTTGCATCCCATCAAAAACCTAACACTGAGATGGGAACTGTCTGTCTGGTTTTCTGCTTGCTCTAATCACGCGCTCTTTTTCATTTCACTCTCTGATGCTTTCTCCGTACCGGCTCCGTACATTGTGTACAGAGCCGAGAGAGCTGTAATCAAAATAGAGAGCTGTAATCAAAATAAACATCTCAAGTGAAGTTCTTCATCCTCTAATGTGTTTATGTGTTACTTCCAGTCTATCAACGGCATCTACTAACCTCAGAGGGATAGAGAGAGAGACGTGTGTGTATGTGTATGTGTGCGCGCGTGCGTGCGTGCAAAACCCAGGAATGAGGAACTCCACAATTACCTAAATGTCTTGCCAAAATCCACTCCCATTCAGAGAGATACAAATCTGCAGGGAAGGTTGTTTGGCTACTCAGTGCACTGCAACACATCTGCCTTCTCCACACGCACGTGTGAAGTGACCTTGACATGCGGTGACTGGCAGGCAGACATTTGATGCAATTGCACACAGTGGTTCTTCATGTCAAAGCCAGTGTAAGTGTGTACCACTCACGGCGTAACAGGGATCAGGGCAATCCCCTTTCTGTTTTAAATTTGAGTGAACTTTAGCATGCACGTTCAGGCTGTTTAACAAGTCACTTGGTAGTGAATATGCAATCAAAACCAACTCACCAATCTGGCCAGCAAACAAGCGATTTCACACATGTCTTACACCCTGCTCCCACCAAACACTCTCATTTCGAGTTGTCGGCCAAACGTGCAATGTTGCGTCAGGCTTTGTGAATTAAAAAAGAGGGAGAGGGATTGGGAAGAAAAATACACAGTGCATCACAAGGGTGGAGCTGCTGCTTGTTTTTGACCCCTGAGTGAACTGTGTGTATGTGTGTGTTTGTATGTGTGTGTGTGTGCGTGCGTGTGCGGACTTCAAGAACAAAGGCTAATGCTATCATGTGTACTGATAACCAGTGAACACAGGCCACAACACCCCCCCCCCCCCCCTACACACACACACACACACACAGATAAATGTAAACCTTTTTCAGTCTGAGGGAGGTCAAAGTCCACCAGGTGCTTGTCCTCGATACAAGGGTTTCCTGAAGTCCTAAGCAGCGGAACGGCCCTCTGACTGTGCATTTTCTTGTTTTCTATAGGAAAGCCTGAAAGTCTGTAAACATTTCAGCAACCTTTCCATCACCTGAGGAAAGAGATCTGGCCAGTTAAACACAGGAGGGACCTCTGAAGGAGGTTTGACTACATTACAGAGTATTTCCCTTTGTTTCCTCACTTAAACTTTAAATTCAAACTCCAAAGGGTTTGGGGCAATTCAACTTCAACTGCATTTGGATCTTTCAATCCCTTTCAGTGCTTCAACTGTTTTCATCGTACAAAAAATGGTTTTCATCGTACAAAAAATGGTATTTCTACTAAATTATATTAAGTTAAGTTGTTATTTCACAAAAAGTTAAATACTTTAACAAACATTTTATCACAAAGAAAGTCCTAAAAACACCAAGTATCTCAATCAACAATCCATCAAGCACAATGTGTTCAACACATTCTGTCAAAATGTGCTAAACTCTTTTTTCCCCCCTAGAAAAAATATCCCAATCCAAAGAATACTTGGAAATAAATGGTGGAGTGGAAACAGATCGATATTTATCAGATCGATCTCAGTTTGTATTTGTAAACGATGACGCCTCGATAACCACCAACGTTAATCACGGAGTTCCACAAGGTTCTGTGCTTGGACCAATTTTATTTACCTTATACATGCTTCCTTGTGGCAATATTATCAGGAAACAATCCATAAACTTTCATTGTTATGCAGATGATACTCAACTATATCTATCGATAAAACCAGAGGAGAGCAACCAACTTGGTAAAATTCAAGCATGTCTTAAAGACATAAAAACATGGATGACCTGCAACTTCTTGATGTTAAACTCAGACAAAACCGAAGTAATTTTACTCGGCCCTGAGCACCTTAGAGATCAATTATCTGGTGATGTGGTTTCTGTAGATGGCATTGCCCTAGCATCCAACACCACTGTAAAGAATCTTGGCGTTATCTTTGATCGGGACTTGTCTTTTAACTCCCTTGTAAAGCAAATCTCAAGGACTGCATTCTTTCATCTACGTAATATTTCAAAAATCAGGCACATCTTGTCTCAAAAAGATGCAGAAAAATTGGTTCACGCGTTCGTTCCTTCGAGACTGGATTACTGCAACTCCTTATTATCAGGCTGCTCTAATAAGTCTCTTAGGTCCCTCCAGTTGATCCAGAAAGCTGCAGCTCGTATTCTCACTAAAACTAAGAAAAGAGATCACATCACTCCTGCACTAGATGCTCTGCACTGGCTCCCAGTAAAATCAAGAATCACTTTTAAAATTATTCTCTTCACGTACAAAGCCTTGATTGGTGATGCACCATCATATCTTAAGGAGCTTGTAGTACCATATTGCCCCACTAGAGAGCTACGCTCACTAAATGCGGGACTACTTGTAGTTCCTAGAGTCTTAAAAAGTAGAATGGGAGCCAGAGCCTTTAGTTATCAAGCTCCTCTTTTATGGAACCAGCTTCCAATTTCAGTCCGGGAGGCAGACACAGTCACCTCGTTTAAGAGTAGACTTAAGACTTTCCTCTTTGACAGAGCTTATAGTTAGGGCTGAATCAGGTTCTCCTGGTCCAGCCCCTTGATATGCTGCTATAGGCTTATAGCTGTCGGGGGACGTTTTAGGATGCACTGAGCACCTATCTCCTCTTTTTTTCTCTCCTTAGGGATGAATTTTCATCTCTCAATCACACGTTACTAACTCTGCTTTCTCCCCGGAGTCCTTTTGACTTCACGTCTCAAAGGGTCATCGGACCCTATGAGACGGCATAGATCCTATCTGCCTGATGGATCATCGAGGTCTGGGTCGTGGAATTCCTGCTACCGACGACGCCACTGTCCTGTTGAGACTCCGCCCACTGTTGAGACTCCGCCCATTGTTGAGACTCCGTCTACTCCTCTCTACCTCCATCTGCCTGATGGATCGTGGAGGTCTCCATCGTGGAATATGCCTACTATGAACTATTCATACACTCTGTCACATTCATTGAATGTATTTTAACTAGGGCTGTCAATCGATTAAAAAAATTTAACTAATTAATCGCACATTTTGAAATTCATTCATCGCGATTAATCGCGATTAATCGCAATTAAAAGTTAAAAGTTCATTCTTTTTAAAGACCAAACTTCACACAGAGCTGTGTTTTCAAAGAGGCTCCTACCTATAAAGTGCCAGCGAGGTATTTAATATTGTGGATGATAAATTGTTTCTTCAGTGAAACATCAGATTAGTAAAAAAAAAGAAGAATATTGAGACCCCATTGGTCCTGTCATCTTTAACATTGAACAACAGCAGAACCAGTGGCCTTGGTAACTGACTGACATTGAAATATGTCCTGTTCACCCTCTGGAGGCTGGGCTCATTTTCTCCATTTTACAAAAAAATGTAAATTCACCTTTTAAAGGCGTTTGCATATGACACATACCCCCGTGTTCTACATCAAACATTCCAGAACAATCTCAGCTCTATATCATGAGGCTATATCCTGGTGCCGTGTTCTCATTGGTTGTTTTTTCCCCAAAATGTTGACAGACAAACGGATTGACCAATCACGGTGAAGGTTTCGTGTGACGACACGTCGCCCCTCCGTTCCTCTGTGTATCAGAGAGGGAGACGGGAGGAAGGAGGAGCAGGAGGAAACCCGACTGATTCATCCACGAGTTTAAACTGATTTCTGCTCCTTATTTTTGGCGGAGAACTAATTGTTTTAAAAACGGAAACAGTGTTAAACCGTACTCGGTTTGAGTGTAAAAACTTCAACGAACACCGGAAGTAAACAAAGATGCGTTAATTGCGTTAAAATATTTTAGTGCGTTAACGCGGCCAAATTAATCGCATAGATTAACGCGTTAACGCTGACAGCCCTAATTTTAAGTCTAAATCTGTCCTTCTGTACACATTACATCTATTGCACCTGTCCATCCTGGAGAGGGATCCTCCTCTGTTGCTCTCCTGAAGGTTTCTTCCCTTTTTTTCCCCCTGAAGGGTTATTTGGGAGTTTTTCCTGATCCGATGCGACGTTTTGGGGCAGGGATGTCTATGTGTACAGATTGTAAAGCACTCCGAGACAAATTTGTAATTTGTGAAATTGGGCTATACAAATAAACTGAATTGAATTTACATTGTTAATTTTATAAAAGTTTCCATTCAAATAACAAAAATGACAATGTGACACTTGCAATACAATAATATTTTATTTAAACATTAAATGTTGATTTGGATATCCCCATTAATTATGCATCCGTGGAAAACGTTTCTCATATCCCCTTTGATATAGCTTCTGACCACTCTTTTTTTATCATTATTAGTAATGCGTGTTAGGGTTGGCTGGCTAAAGCGTGTAAAGATAACCCTACTAAAGCCAAGACCTACCAAATGTCAGCCGAGTCGGCACTTTGGGTGCAGGTCAAATGCAGGTTGGCGGGTAGGAGTGACAGGAGGCGACTGGACAGTGGGGGTTTCCTGGAAGAGACTACATGTAGCCATGCCTGTGGATCTTTATGATTATGTGTCCCCTTATTGAAAATCATGCTGGCATACTTTTGTCAATTCTCATCAGCGAAAACTGCGAACGACCCTGTGGTTAGCTGCCGGTTACCCTCCTTCCCTCGTCGCCCAAAGTGCAGATGGATATCGAACCAGACTTTTCTAACTAGAGATCCTCTGGTGTGGTCGGATCCAGTGAGGCCTTTAACATGACTAGATCACAGCCTGGTATGGATCCATGATGTTTTGTTTTGTGGTGTCCTTGTCGTCTACAGGTTTTTACAATGCCAACAAAAACATTGTTTGCGGAAGTGAACATGCCTGAAGTGTCCTTCATCAAACACCAGCACCGACTCAATGGTGGATCATTGATGTATCTGTTTAGTCCCAAACGCAGGCAGACGTAACTGCTGATCCCGTAGTGGTCACCCTTTCCATTGCACCATAGAAATCCCGCAGTATTTCATTCATATCTTCTCTGCTAATGGTCTTCAGGTTTTCTGTTTTCCCCATCTCTTCGCACCAGTTGGTGAAGCAGTTAATTGCCCACTTCGTTTGGCTGACAGTATTTTTTTCATTGCCTAACATTTCATAGCTCTCAATTTCTTTCTTATCTATGGTAGCATGACATCCACCACTCATCAAAAGTCAATCCCCCCAAAATAATAAAGATCACACAAAACATGTTTCGTACCTGTCAAGCTTGAAATGACAACTAGAGAATGCATGTAATATTCCTGTTAAGTCTGACATGTCATGGGTTTTTTAGTGATTAGATTCAGAATCACCAGACAGCTGATCCATCACCATTGAGCCTGTGGCTGAAAGCGACAAAGTGACGTGCTTAGAATCTCCCAACTGTGTGTATCTTAAATTGGTCTAATTGTGGGTGAAGTCTAATTGCTTATGGGCCGACACGTTAACATCTGTGATGGTAAGAGACACAGCTGACAGGTGTGTGTGGCTAACCAATTATCTTTCAGTGCAAGTGTGTGCTGAGGGCTCAGAGCTGATCATCAGGCCGCCACTGCCTTCCCGAATCAACACACCCAAAACAAACAACCCACGAGTAGATCCAAAGGTCGTAGGGAAACCACTGTCCGAGCTGCAGCCTAAGCAGTACACACTCTTGTCTTGTCCAGGAAACAGAAACCCCCATGCCAAACGTACATTCTCTTCCTGTTCCCCCTACGACGGCCGACCACAACGCTTCTTCCCCCGCCGCTCAGCTTCACATGTTCACTGCCACTTTGTGCACATGAATAGACATTTAGGTGTTAGTAGATTGATAGTTTTTTCGATTTCACTGTGGTTTATTTATCCAGATGGATGATTTACAATGCTGTGACAGAATGGTGGCATGCTGAAGACATTGCGGGAAACCCATCAGATATATCTGAATAGTGAAAATAAACTTTTTTTTCCATGGTATTAAAAACAGCAATAATGATTGTGGTTGTTGCAGGTATACTCTCAGCTTGTCAGATAATTCGTCAACCAAGATGTGACCGTAGGTTGAGAAAACACTATGAAACAGATACATATTCCATGCCCATCTGTGCCAGCAACATTTTGGAAGAATTTAAACTTATCGCCCCCAAATCGTGACTCTGGTGTTGGACTTTATTTCCAAATACCTTTAGTTTGTATGCTACCGGTGCTGTTAGACTGAATACATTCTACATTCTGGTGAAATGCCAAATAATGTATGAATTGTCTTTTGTCTTACAATAAATACATGTTAAAAAAAATTAAAAAGAAAGTCCAAGGACCGTTTATAAAGTGACCCAAAGTGACCAACAGGGTTTGGGAATCTTTGGTTCTCTCTAGAATTTTTTTTAACTGAACAAAAAAATGATTTCTATTTGACACACACATACACACACACGCACACACACACGCACACACTCACACCAAGAATTTGGGCTTATTGAGAGCTGAAATAGGCTTCCCTACACATCATCACTATACCTGTGTCCAAATATGGCAATTCTACTCCACAGAAACTTACAGACTTCCAAAATGGCTGGATTTATCTCAGAGTAACATACACACACACTCACACATGAATGCACGCACAAACACACACACACACACACACACACACACACACACACACACACACACACACACACACACACACACACTGTACAAAGAAATAGAAACAACTAAGATAACAAAACTATTTGGACAGTAAATTAGAGAGAGATCTGTAAACAAGCAGAAGAGAGAGAATCGAGGCAGGAAGTGAGAGGGAAAGAGCTTTGAGATATTGTCCTGACTGCATTTTTACTGGAAGATGTGGACATGCTTTAATGTTAAATACATTATTTTTGTTATCATGTAACACTCAGTTTTAACACCTGTCTCTTGAAGATCTTCTGATCTATTCTGATCTATGACGAGAACAACTAAGCACAAACTGCTCAGCTGCATCTAAAATGTATCCTCGGGTTCTCAGCTTTCAGAAGATGTATACCTAAAGAGCTCCTGTCCCCACCAACAACAAAAAAACAGGTTTACAAGGGACTTTTAGAGATTTTAAAAAATCCCTTTGGCTGGGCAGAACAAAATGATTACGATTCAGAAATATGTCCACTAACATCTGGCACATCCAAAATGAGGATATGATCAACTGCACAGCCTACTTGTGTGCGTAATAATGTATTTTGTAATGTGGTTGTATCACATTTGGTCTCCTGTAGTCAGGCCTCATTCAGAATAATTACCTAAAAATGCCCAGGTTGCCGTCCTATCTACTCCTTTTTGTGTTTGTGCCTTTCACCTTCCCACTATTTCAGATGCGTTGTGAGAAAATGGGTGCATCTTTACTTCTGGCCAGCTGACTTCGTAAATAGGCTTGACTGGTTCTCAGCATCGTAGACTATAAAAACGGCAACCGTCAAATTAACAATTAAGGTCAATGGCAGCAGCACTCAAGAGGGTGAAATAGTAATGTAAAAAGATTAAAAATAACTTTACCAAGGAGAATCTCAAACTAAAATTATCATGTTTCCCACAATGAACAGGTAAAGACAGGAAATCCCTCAGTTGCTTCATTGATCTTTTTTAAAGGGGAAGATAGTTTACCAAATCAAACTATTACTCATAGATGATATAAAACTCCAACGCAATGGTTTTGCAAAGCCCACCATGTACCCAACAACAAAGAACCATTCAAGGCCAGATTATGTGAAACCAGAAGCTATCCCAGATAGAGACAGAAACCAACCTACAAACAGGTGTTCAAACTGGACAACCTCCAGTCGGCTTTTCTGGGAATACATAAAGTAACAACAGCACATCAGAGACTACAAAAGATAAAGTGAAGATTGAACTTACATGTCAATTCTCTGTTCTCGAATACATATCCTGACGCTTGACTTGTAGCTACGAGCAAATGACTTCTTCTTCCTCACGGATGGAGCGGACATGACGTCAGCAGCACGGCACAGTTCACCATCATACTTTTTAAACGAGCAAAGCGAGGGAGGACAGATAGAGTGGATAGAGATGCTGAGTCAAGATTAGAGGGATTAGACCGGTAATATATGGAAGGACAAGCAAGAATACAGATGAATGCAAGAAAAGATTGAAGTAAATGTGAACAGAGTGACTGTAAAGAGAACAATAAATTAGTGGAAGGACGGGAAGTTGGAACAATGAGTCGTTGGTCTGATGTCTGAAGGAAGTCTGTTGGAGGTCTAAAACCCTGATACTCTGCCAGTGGTTTCCTGAAGGGGCCTCCTCCGAAAGATCTGAATTCTCATTGGTCAACAGACTGCAGCATGTTCCTTCCTGTTTTCTCAGAGCTCGTTTGGCTGAACATGGCTATTGGCAGCGTTCACAGCTGTTAAGTTAGCAGCTTGTGGCGCTCGGGGCAGAGAGCGCACAGGTTGGTAGGTAGACAGACAGGCAGGTATCCCGTCCAATCATTTCTTCCAAGCCAAATTAAATGATATATTGCAGTCTGACACAACACTGCAATGGTCTTAATCTATCATATTGACTCTGTCACTGCGAGCTAATCACTCGACTGCTGTAACTCACATGCTCAAGCTCTTTTAAATTGTATTTGTAAAAAGTAGTCTACTGGCGTTCATGACGTTATGAAATCCTTTAAAATAGCGCTGCAGAGTTTAATGAGTTAAATCCAACCCCACATACATTTTACCACTTAATATTTAAAAAAAGGCCGACATGCCACAAGGTCTATGACTTCCATTTTTAAATGGGACAGCAACAGAATCTGCCCCACTCATAGACATCACTGCTATCTAACTCACTTTATGTGGCTCTATATAAACCAAAAGTTTATAACCTTCTTACCACAAAATACTGAATACAAAAATAGTTTGGAAAACAGATCAACACACAATTGTGACCCCATTGCTTCCACCAGCATAGTTTAGGGTATATTTTGTGTCAATATTTAACACACGTGATAAATGTGAGCAAAAATATAAAATAGTTGAAACCTGACCAGTCCTGTGCTGGTATCCATAACCAGGCAGTCTAAGCCTGTTGTATTTG